>NW_022103912.1:608399-654802 GCF_000313985.2 Echinops telfairi
CCCCCCCCGCAAATCTCCTCTTGTCCTCTCCAAAGGGGTTGGGTGAGCTAAAGCTGTAATTTTTCTTTTTCATTTTATTATAATATACAACCCTTCCCTATCCTGTCTACTGTTTTTCCTGTGAGCTCTTGAGTCCAGAGGTCTGGAGTTGATGGGTGGATTAGTCTTCCTTCTACCACTACCCCCTTGCTCCCATATTCTAGTTGTAGCGTCTCCTTGTCAGCAGCACATTAAAATGAACCTCAGAGGAAAAGATATGCAAGCTCAGACCTATGAAGAGTGCTTTGTCATTAGGCCTTAAGTGTGTTTGCACGCTTCTGGTGAAGCTGCTCTTGTTTACCAGATTGCATCTTTACCATCAAGCGAAAGACTTTTGAGTGAGAGAGTAATGGGATTTCTGACTACACTTGGGGATTGGAATGGATAGCTGGCTTACCTTGGGGTCCTAAGCTAAGGTCAGAGGTTGCCCAAGGGACCTGTTTGTTACTCAGGTATCCTGGGGCCCCTTAAGAGACATTAACCTAGAGAGAGCTTTACATGGGGTGTATTAGAGCCTGCTGAGCAGCATGTCCCAAGTTTCCAAGTTCAGTGTTGCTTCAGGAGCTGACCCAAGTTACTTAGGTTCTGAAAATCATTAACAAGTTGGAAAATGGGAAAGTCTCTTTTGCTGTGTCAGTGGAGCAGAAAGAGAACGCCCTTGCTTGCTCGAAGGCAGAACAGCAGCCGGTGAGTGGTGATGGGGGTGGGAGGAGGAATGAACCACGTCTGGGCTGTGCCACAGATGCAACAGGAGGAGGAAGGACAAGAGTCAGGGCTCCTCTGGCCCCAAACCTACGATCGACTTAGCTAGTGGGTCGCTATCGCCTCTCCTTCAAAATAAGAGCTGCATGCCCCCAGGAGCACTGTGATGCTGGGAATGGTCCGGTTTCCTGATTGCTGTCATCACAAGCCCACAGTGGGAGGCTCACAGGGTTATATGTGGGGTCCCGGATGGTCTCAATGGATGAATTCCATCAAGAGGGATGTTTACTTGAGTCAAAGCCTCACTCTTGTCTTAACCACTGGCCAGAATCTTGGTTGGTAGCAGCAGCATGGCCTCCTGTGCCTCCTGTCAGCCAGGCTTGTGGGCATGTTCACAGATGCCTCCCCATGAGTTAATATGTGTGTTTAGTATGCACAAGGGCCTTTCACTCTTACACTTGCTATCAGCCCTCATGAAAAGCCCCAGCTTAGCAAGGTCCAATTAGTCCTCTTATTTGAGCATGGACCCCTGCTGCATTTGTGTGAGACAAATGCCTTTAGGCTTTTGTGGTAGGTGACACTCTGGCAAGTGTTCTCTTGACAAAGCTGGTTTGGATAAAGATACCCAAATTGTACGAGCTCCCAATCAAATGATTTTTAAAAAGTCCATGGCCAGTGAGATGACTCGAATCGCTGGCAACCTCCTGTCTGTCCGAGGAGAAGTGTACTCGAGAGGGTTTTCAGTGACTGATTTTCAAAAATAGATCACCAGTCTTTTCTCCAGTGTGCTTTGTGGTTGGGCTCAAACAGAGCTTAGCACGTTCCTGCCACAGAGCCACTCTCAGTTCAGGTTGCAAACTAGCTCCTGGGACAAACTGCAGCTCCTGACTCAATTGCCTGGTTTGCAATGGATGTGGTCATAGGAAACACAATGTTTGTGCCTAATGAAGTACAACGTTCTTTTCCCCACCCTGCAAATCCCGTTATCATTAGATCTCTTTTAAAAATTTGTGCTAAAAATAAATTTGTACTCAATTTTTATATTTCGAATTTTATTAATAAAAGCTTTCTTGAAAAAAGTTTCTTCTACCTTTGCAGTAACTATTTTGTCTCTTGACCGTCAAACCTATAATGCTTCTTATCTATCCAGGGACAGACAAAATGTGCTGACCATTGATATAAACCTCTCACACCCTTTATGTCTATTGAATTATTTGAAAGAAAATCTCAGATGATAAGGATGGTTTTAGCATACGCGCGTGCGCACAACCTGCCGCGCACGTGGCGGTCGTGGACTGGCCTCCCGCGCCAATGGGCTCCGTGGCTTAGCCCCTGGTCCCCGCGCCTCGCCACCCGTGATCGCGCGCCGAGGCCCCGAGGGTGGCCGCCGAGGTCTCCTTCGGTGGGAGCATGGCGGCCATCCCCTCCAGCGGCTTGCTCGTGGCCACCCACAACTGCTACCGGCCCGTCTGGGGACCACTTCCAGTAACAGCTCCTGGGGAAGTGCAGCGTTCCCCGGGGAAGCCATCCCGCACCCCCGGGGCTTCCCCAGGCTGACCCCGGCCATTGGGGGGCCAGCTGCTTCTTCGGAGGCTGCCGCTCCATGGACGGCCCCAGTGTTGGGATCACCAGAGCACCCAGGACCCCCCCAGGCCTGTGACCTGGCAAAGGATGCCATGGAGAAGCCCCTGGCAGCCTAACCTCCCCAGCACCAGGCCCCTCTTGATCGGCCAGCAGCACCACCACAGGCAGGGCCCTCCTGCCCGCCCCATAGACGAGGCAGGCTACAGTCGGAGAAGTGCCAGGTTCTTTTAATAGGAAAAAAAAACAAAACACCAAAGAGAAGCTGAAAGAACCCCCTCTGTACTATCGATCACACTCCCTTTCCCAACACCCACAGCCCTCGCCTAGCACCATGTGGAAGTAAACACAAAACCACTACAGAAAGAGAATGGTTTTAAATAATATGAAAAGGCGTTTTGTATTTAGCTTTGAAGCAAGAAGCATTCTGATGAGGTGTTTTCGCGTTTGTTTGTTTTGTCCCTTGGGGATCTCATTTGCTGTGCGGGCTGGGGAGTTCTCCAAAGGTTCTGGTCCGCCAGCTCCTCTTTGGCGGCTGGCCCCAGACTCTTAGAGGGACTTTACGTCTTTTGCATCCTCCATCTCCCCTACCTGACCCTTGTCCTCCTGCTCCTCTGGCTCCTGGGGAACATCCCGATTGTTGACCTGAGCTGGTTCCCGGAAGGTTAGTGTGAAGAGGGCTTGTGTTGGTCTTCACGGTACTGCTAACTGTGGTGCACGATGGCTTCCTGACTTCCGTTACCTGAGCCCTCCTCCTCCTGGCGCAGCTTGACATGAACCTCCGATTAGTATGATGAGGGTCATGGAACACTGAGACTGGGATCTCCCACATCCCCTGTGTTAGTCTGGGGACTTTAGAGAAACAATCCACAGAAACTCATGTATAAGACAGAGTTTTATATAAAGGTTAAGTGTGCATCAAGAAAACATCCCAACCCAGTGCTGCCCAAGCCCACAAGTGCAACATTAGCCCATTAACCCTTATGTCCAACACCAATCCACAAAGTCCTCCTCCATTTCACAAAACAGATGCAATGACGCCGACTGCAGGAGGAAAGCCGAGTCAGCGAATGTGTAAGCATCTCAGCACTGGCAGGGGTCTCCACACGGCTGCTCCAGCACCAGGGCTACATAGGGGTAGGTCCATGTGGCTTCTCCTTGGGGATGTCTTGCAGGAAGTGAGCCTTGCCAGCTGAAGCAGGAAACTGGCTAAGGCAGCTGCACCCTAGTCTGACCATCAGAAAGCAAGAGACCCAAGAACTAGAAAGACAAGGCTCACTGAGCCATTTATCCCTCCGCCCTTCAATTAACCCCACGTGTTTATCGGCCAGGTTGGCACAATAAACTAACTCATCCCCTTTTATGCATTCTGCTACCCTTCTAGGGATCCCCAATTAGGCCTTCCTAGGAAAGGAACTGCATGTACTGATCTCAGCATTGTAATTCCAAAGGATTTCATGTGCCCAGACATCTGGTTCTGACCTTACAATGTGAGGTCCCTTGGAAGAAACTAAAAGGGACCCAAATCCCAGACTCACACAGTGACTCCCATGTGCTGTGACCACACTTCTAGTTGATGATCTTGCCCTCCCAAGGCCTGATCGGCCACTTCCACCCTCCATGGGAGGACTGTGGAAGGTATGATCCAGCCCTCTCCTAGTACCTGTCATAGTAGTAGCCACCACAGCTGGTGCCAACCACCTTCTTTCCCTCCTCATCCAGTGTGGTAGTTACATAATCTGGTGTCAATTTGAAGATTCAGAGTGAAGGGGTGGAGTCTAGCCTGTCAATCAGGTCACAGCTTGATGACCTCATTTGGAGGCGATAAAGAGATAAATAGCTCGCTGGAGGTGGGACACAGGCTCACTCTCTGGGAGACATTGCAGTTGACAAGCCACATGGAGACAGGCTGATGGCAGCCAGAGCCTCAGAGTTGGAGAAGCCACATGGAGACCCGTGCCATTGCGGAGATGCTTACACCGTCACTGGATCCACAAGACTTTCTACCCACTGGCCTGTGATTGTCCTGCATTCAGCATCATTGCATGGGTTTTATGAGTCTGAAGAGGACTTTGTAGATTGGTAGCGGACATATAGGCTAATACTGCACTTATGGACTTGATCTGGACTGGGTTGGGATGTTTTCTCAATATTCCATTGCTCTTGTATATAAAGCTCTTTCTTATACACATGTGATTATCTATGAATTTGTTTCTCTAGTCTACCCAGACTAACACACCCAGCTATTTGAGGAAGCACCTTGGACCTAGTTTTCCAAGTGAGTCATCAAGGATGAAAAGTTAAATGGACCCAGGGTTGAACCTACATGAGAATCGGGGCATCACTTCTGGATTCCACCTGACCACCCTCCTAGCTGTGCAGTGACCATGTGCTTCAGACTCCAGACTCCCTCACTGAGTAGCTATGTGGGGTAGAGGAGAAGGGGGGTGGGGTGGCGTGTGCCTCTCTCCTGACTCCCTTGCTGTGTGAAATCTTGGTTTCTGTGTTCTCTAATTTCTTCCCTAAAATGTACCTTCCCTGTGGACAGGAGGATATCATCCTTCAGGGCTGTGGGGAATCCTTGCCACCTGTGCATACTAGCAGAGTCTCTGAAGAGAGGTGCCAGGCACTTTCTCCAGCTGAGAAACCTGCTGCTCAGAACTGGCTTTCCCTCCGTGCCCTTCCCGGTACACTTCCCACAGTAGCTTGGTCCTCAGATCTCTACTGGAGGGAGGGCTGGGACTCGCGTGATCAGACGCAGGAGCTAGCTGGGCTTTGAGAGGGATCTGTTCGCTGAGGTGCACAGCCAGGACTCACGGTTTCCAGCACAAGCCTCTACGAAGGGCTGCCCATTCCTTCCCACCCCTTCGCCAGCTCCTCCCTTAACTCCAGTCACTCAACTCCAGGGAATAGGGTAGGAGGCCTTGGCTGTGTTGAACATGAACCTGCCTTGATTGGGTGGAACAATATGTAAATTCAACAACAAGAGAAATGGGTTATTTTTAGTGGGAGGGGACAGTTATTGGAATATCTGAAAATCCTACAGGCTGTCAGGGAGTTGAGGAATTCACTGACCCCAACACGTGTCCAGAGAGGGTGTCAATGGACAGAAGAAGAGCAGGAACAGCCTGGTTACCTCTTGCTCTTCCTCCCTCTTTTCTTTCCCTTTCTCCTTTCCGTCCTTCTCTCTTGCCTCCTCCTCTGCTCCTTCCTCTCTTCCTTTGCCTCCTCCCTCCATTGCTCCCTCTCTCCCTCCCAAAAGGGACTGGGTCTGATACTTGCATGCAGGAGGAGGAAAGGTGTAGGGAGGGGAACCTTCCATTTCCTCCACATGTTTAGCCTCAGGGGCGGTGCAGCGCTTTCCAGGCACTAGCACAGGTGGGGAGCTCACCAGTCCCTGCTCTTCCACCAATTCCTTCTTCTAGGTTCCCTGGTGTTTCTGTGTCTGGGCTATAGTTGTCAGTGCGTCTGTCTGCCTCTCCCACTGGGCAGAGCCCCTTGAAGGCAGACTCTGGATGGCTTGACCACTGCACCTTTGGTGTCCTGCTTAGCCCGTCAGGAAGTAGCTCTCTTAGAGGCTTGCTGGGTGAGCAAATGGTGGCAAAATCATGGTTGACTGTGACGAAGTGAGGCCTGGACAGGACACAAGCTAGCATGTCTTGACAGAACTTCAGATGATCTTGTCTGTTTAGAGTACAGGAAGCAGGACTGATGACAGAAGTCAAAGGGCAGGCATGTTTTCATAGGAGAGTAGAGCCTTGGTCTCCTCTGGCTACCATAGCAAAATACCAGAAAATAGGTGGCTTTGACACAGTAACAGTTTGCTTTTCTTCACTTGGCAGGCCAATGCGGGTTGCTTCCAGGGCTGACTGCTGTGTATGGTTATCCAGGGAACCACACTCCCTTTATTCAGCGGTTTTACCATTTCACATTTTGCTACCAGTGGAGGAGCAAAACATGGAGGATGGCAGGAGAGGCTTTGAAGACCAGGCCGTCACTTCAGCTCACATCACATTGGGACCCACATGGCCCCACCTAACTACTTAGCTCCGTTGTTGGAGGAATATCATTCTAGCCATAGGCCATTCATTCTTTGATATGAGAGCATTGGTGGGGGAAATTGTCAACATGTGTGGAATATATGTCCCAAGTACCGTAGGACATATTTTGGTGATACCAGGTAGATGCCATCAGCCTTTTCCCTATTGTAAGGGGGAGGAGCAAAGCCATGGGAGGCTGATGGACTGACTCACTGAAAATAGGGTTGGAAGGCAGGTGGTCAGCACTAGACCACTCACTACTCAAATCGTGAGTCTGCTTCTTGCGAAACAAACTTGGGAAAGAAGGAGTGTGGGGAAGAATCACAAGTTGGCTGATCAATAGTATCCTAAATTAATATGCTTACTTTTCTTATATGTAATTTTATTTTGTTGTTATGAACATACAAGGCAAAACAGACACTGATTAACCAATTTCAACATACACTGTGCAGTGACATGATTCCATTCTTCAAGCTGTAACCATCTCCCCAGCATTTCTGAGTTGTCCTCCCAGGCCTTCATTGTTGAAAGCATATTATCTGATCGCTGGTGAATCACGCGCTGGGCTGCAGAGTGGATGCAGGTTGGAGGACTGTGGGATTAAAGAGAGGTTGTCCACAGTGGTCATCTCTTCCAGACCCTTCTAATCACCTCGAGTTTCTTCCCAAATCCATGTTTGTGCACAGGTGCCTTTAAGAAAGAAAGGTGCATTGTTTTGGGGAAGACAAAACTAGCTTACAGGTTTCCAGGCCCCACCAGGAGTCTTTGTGTACAAAACAGGCTGACCTGGACGGTGGCCAGTAGGCAGGTGACACACAGAGGGCCACTGTCAGGAAGGCTCTGGGGCTTGTTTCCAATCCTGAGTGTCTTTGGCACAGAAGGGGACGGAGGGGGGCTAAAGGGTGTTTCCCACATGGCATACTGTGGCCGCACATAGCTGGACCACAGCCAGACTAACTCAATCCTAGCAAGTCCTTACTCTAGGGAACCTGGGGAAGCGACAGGCCAGGAATGTGCAAACTTGCCCCCAGCCTTCATGAAAGGAAATAGTGTGTGGCAGCACATTCACAACTTGAAACTGCTTTGAGGGCCTGGGTGGAGTGGGGATGGGGAGGCGAGGCCCCGAAGAAGAGGACTTTGTGGAGTAGGGTTAGAAAAATGTAGCACTTGCCCAACTTCTTTGGTTGTAGTGGTCATTGTTGTTGATAGAATTGAGGCCATCGAAAGGAAGCAGCTGGTCTAGGCTCCCTGGTGACCTATAGGTCCCTCTAGGCCTTGAAGGAACCAGGTACCCATCTCCCTAGGCCAAGTCTCCTTCACACCTACAGGTCTTGAACATGCCAGGAGCAACCTACACCAGGAGAGATTTCAGGCATGTGCAGGAGTGAGTGACTCCATGGTGGAGTGTGTGTGAGGTAGGCTGCAGCTGCATGCAGGGGCACCAGACCAGAGAAAGCAGGGAGAGGGCTGCCTCCCGGAAGTAGGGGTGCCGGGAGAAGCTGGAGAGACCCAAGGTGGTAGAAGCTGGTAGTGGAACCTCCTGGATAGGTCCTTGTGGACAGATACACCTGCTGGATGACAGCAGTTGATATTAGTGATCTGGCTTAGAATGGGTTGACCTTTAACTTCCCCCTGCTGGGAGATAACTGCCCCTTAATGAGAGGTGGTCAGAATATTGGGTCTTGGGAGACTCTACTTCAGAGGACCGTCCCATGTCCAGACACCACTCGAGCACATTACAGACATTGGTCATGTTTGACCAATTTTTGTTAATACCTGTGTTACTTTGGGTACTTTAGAGAAAGAAATTCACAGAAACTCATGTATAAGAGAGAGTTTTATATAAAAGTTAAGTACGCATCAAGAAAACATCCCAACCCAGTGCTGCCCAAGCCCACAAGTCCAACATTAACCCTTTATGTCCAACACCAATCCATAAAGTCCTCCTCCATCTCACAAAACAGATGCAAGGATGCTGACTGCAGGAGGAAAGCAGAGTCAGTAAATGTGTAAACATTTCAGCTCTGGCAGGGATCTCCACACGGCTGCTCCAGCACCCAGGGCTACATAGGGGTAGGTCCATGTGGCTTCTCCTCAGGGATGTCTTGCAGGAAGTGAGCCTTGCCAGCTGAAGCAGGGAACTGGCTAAGGCAGCGACACCCTGGTCCAACCATCACAAAGCAAGAGCCCCAAGATTTAGAAAGGCAAGGCTCACTGAGCCATTTATCCCTCCACCCTTCAATTAACCCCACATGTGTTTCTGGGCCAGGTTGGCACAATAAACTAACTGCCTCAATACCTATAGCTTAGGAACTATGATCCTGGTCCTGCAAGAATCACGTGACCATCACTTGTAGTAAGAAAATCAGCCCAACAACTAGACCAAAATCCTAGATGTGGGATTTCTGATTCTTCTCTGTCCATCCTGTACCTTGCAATCATGGCTAGTGGCCTGTTTCGTCAGATAATCCTTCCCAATTTGAAAAAAATGCTGGTATAGGAGCTCATTGCTTGTAGTTTGGGGCCTATTTACCCATCTCCAGTGTAAGGAAGGTGATCCAAGCTTGCTCTCTGCAGCCCATCTTCATTAACACCCAGCAGCAACATAAGACCAAGGTTCATTTCTCTGCCATGGTGGAACACCTTCATCTGTGGATTGTCGGGGTCAACAATATAATTGAAGCATGTATCTGTTAATTTTTGTGTTATATTTTATGTCAGTTTACTTATTCTTACAGTTGTTGTGTAGCATCAACTCAGTCCCGACCCATGCACAACAGAATGGAACCCCACATGGTCCTGCACCATCCTCACAATTGTTCCCACACCCAAGCCCATTGTCACAGCCACTGTGTCAATCTAGCTCATTGAGGGCCTTCCTCTTTTCCTTGTTCCCTCCACTTTGCCAAGCATGTCGTCCTTCTCCAGGGACTGGTCTCTCCTGACAATATGTTCAGAGTGTATAAAATGAAGTCTTGCCATCCTTGCCTCTAAGGAGTACTCTGGCCTTACTTCTCCCAACACAGATCGGTTTGTCCTTTTAGCAGTCCATGGTACTTTCAATATTCTTCTCCAGCACTATAATTCAAATCCAATTCTTTTTTAGTTTTCCTTATACAATGTAAAATTTTCACATGCATATGAAGCAATAGAAAATGGCTTGGGAGAGGGACATGGTAGTCCTCAAAGTAATGTCCTTGCTTTTCAATATCCTACAGAGATCCTGTGCAGCAGATTTACTTAATGCAACCTGCATTTTGATTTCTTGACTACTGCTTTTATGAGCATTGATTGTGGATCCAAGAGAGAAATAATCCTTGACAACTCCAAATTTTCCTCTGTTTATCATGATATTACCTATTGGTCGAGTTGGGAGGATTTTGGTATTCTTTGCATTGAGTCCCAATCCACACTGAAGGCTGAAATCCTTGATCTTCATCAGCAAGTGCCTAAAGTTCTCTTCACTCTCAGCAAGCAAGGCTATGTTATCTGCATGTCACAGGTTTGTAAGCTTTCCTCCAATCCGGATGCCACATTCTTCATATAGTCCAGCTTCTCTAATTATTTGTTTAACATACAGATTGCATGAATATGATGAGCGGATACAACCCTGCTGCACACCTCTCCTTGATCTGTCTGCACAACTCTCTCTTGATCCGTGTACAAGTTCCACACGAGCAGAATCAATTGTTCTGGCATCCCCACTATTCTCAAGGTTATCCACCATTTATTATGGTTCACACAGTCAATGAAATGCAGGTAAACATCTTCCTGGTATTCCCTGCTTTGAGCCGAGATCTATTTGACATCAGCAATGATAGCCCTTGTTCCATGTCCACATCTGAATTTGGTCTTAACCTCTGGCATTTCCCTGTCAATGCATTGTTGCAACCTTTGTTGGATGATCTTCAATAAAACTTACTTTGCATGAGGTATCAATGATATTGTTCTTTAGTTTGGCAATTTGTTGGGTTACCTTCCTTTGGAATGGGCACTACCTGACTCTTCCAGTCACTTGGTCAAGTAGCTGTCTTCCAAATTACCTGGCACAGATGAATGCGTGCTTCCAGTGCTTCTTCGGCTTCTGAAGCATTTCATGGGTGTTCCATCCATTCCCGGAACCCTGTTTTTGGCTAATGCATTCAGTTCACTTTGAACTTCTTCCTGTAGGACCATTGGTTCTTGCTCATACGCTACCTCCTGATATGGTGGAATAGTGAATCGTTCTTTTTGGTAGTGTCTCTGTAAATTTTTTTCCATCTTCTCTCTCTTTTAAAAAAAATTTAAATCACTTTATTGGGGGGCTCTTACAGATATTATAACAATCTGTAAATCAATTGTAGCGAGAAAACTTAGTTTATCTGTCTTGGTCCATCTTCCCTGATGCTCCCTGCATCATTCAATATTTTGCCCATAGAATCTTACGATATTGCAAACTGAAGCTTGATTTGCTTGGGATTTTTTTTTGGGGGGGTGAGGGTTGTTTTTTGTTCTAGATCTTTCCGTTTAAGATATGTTGAGTGTGTTCTTCCCTTTTGGTTTTCTAAGTCTAGGTCTTTACACATTTCACTCGAATATCTGGCGTTGTCTTCTCAAGTTGCCCTTTGGGATTTTCTAGTCGGCTCTCGGGTTTCACCCTTTCTCCCATTTGCTTTAGCTGCTCTCCGTGAAGAGCACACTCCGGAGTCCCTTCTGACATCCACTGTGACCCTCTCTGTCCTCTTCTGTGTGTGTATGTGGCAGTTTTATAACTCTTTAAAATTAACAAATCATTTTATTGGGGGCTCCTACAGCTCTTACAAAAATCCATACATCAATTGCATCAAACTCATTTGTACATATATTGCCATTATCATTTTCAAAACATTTTCTTGCTACCTGAGCCCTTGGTATTGGCTCCTCTTTTTTCCTCTCCCTCGCCCAGTTTTATAACTTTGATTAGCTAATCATCCACTAGGTAACATCCACAAGGACTGTAGGTCTCTTAATGTGGTGACAAGCACATAGGTAACCAGTGTCTAGAGCTTGTTTGATGAGTGCGCGTCCTCATTCCGTTTCCTGGACAGCTGTACATGGATGCAGCACAGGACACTGCCGAGCCCTTTGGCCTAGGCAGATTTGTTAAGCCTGGAATTGATTGGTGCATCTAGTGTTTCCATCTCTTTCATGGCAAAACCTTTTCATCTCCTTGAGTGCCTGAGGGGCATGCTTCTTGAAGTCCATACCGTGGATGTCCTTGTGAATGATGATGGCTCAATGTTGTTGATAGCCCATAGGCCCCTCTTTTTCTCACAGCCCTTCTTTTTGGGTGCCATAGTGCCAGACCCGGCCGGAAAGGAAGAGCACAAGGAATTGTTGGAAAAGGAGATAAGGCAGGCTTCTTAATGACCTTTTGCATTCTTTTTCTTTTTTCATCATTAAGGGGTTTATTAAGGTTACTGTTGTTTTATTGTTTCGGTCTGCAAAGCCTTCTCAGCCAGGCTGGCAAGCATGTATCTCTCTGATCCTCCACTTCTCAGCCACATAGTCCATTGGCCTCTGCTTTATCGCATGGGCTAGGAAGCCCGCTGCTCTGCCTCTGCTCTCTCTGCTGCCTCGGGCACTTCACAGAGGGGTCTTGCACCTACTCTTCTAGTGACTCTTCTTTCGTGATGGTTACAGAATTCTTCCTCTTCCTGCTTCTGAGCTGGCTAACTCTTACACCCAGAGAAATGGCAAAACTGGCTAATCCCCAAGTGAGAATCCTCTACATCTTATTTGCATGCTCCTACTACTGTTCCCTCTTCTCTGTTTCCAACTTTTGCATTCCAATCACCATAATTATCAATGCATCTTAGTTGCATGTTTGCTTAATTTCCTACTGAAGTCACTGATAGAATTCATCAATTTCTTCATTACTAGCTTTGGTGATTAGGGCATAAATCTGAATAATAGTTGTATTGATTGGATTTCCTTGAATAGGAGAGATATAATCCTATCACAGACAGCATTGTACTTCATGATGGATTTTGCAATGTCCTTTTTGACAATGAGTGCCCCTAGTATCTTCTGTATTTTAAGGGGAACTCTGTTGGCACAATGGCTAAACATTCAGCTACCAGCTGCTCCATGGGAGAAAGATGTGACCACTTGCTTCTGTGACAATCACCCTAGGAAGCCCTAGAAGCTGTTCATTAGTTTTCATTAATTTCTTGCCATGATTCTCAACACTGCGACTTCAAAGTGGCATCTTGGCCAGCCTGAGGACAGATTTAGAGACCAAGGGGTTGGACCAGGGGTGTGAGGCCATGCTGGAAGCACTAACCTGTCTGTGCAAAGACATTTGAAATGCACTTCACTGACCAGCTAACTTAGAAGTCTACGTTTCTGCCCTATTCCAAAGAACAATAATCCACCAAGATGTAGAAATCCTCGTACAATATCATTAGTATCACATGCAAGTAAATTTTACCTGAAGATAATTCAAAATGGTTCCTGTGGTACATTAACAGGGAACTGCCAGAAATTCAAGCCAGATTCACGAGTGGATGCTTAACAAAGGGTATCAATGCTGATGTCAAATGTCTCTTGACTGAGAGGAGAGACTGTACAAAACATGTTTACCTCTTTTTAATTGACTATGCAAAGGCAACTATGTGGATCATAACAAATTACGGGTAGCATTATAAACAGTGGAAATTTCAAAACTCTTAACTGTGTACATGTAGAACTTGTACAGAGACCAAGAGGCAATTATTTAAACAGAGCAAGGGTTATTTTATAGCTTAAAATCAGGAAAGATGTGTGTCAGACATGTATCATTTCATTATACTTATTCAGTCTGTTTGCTGAGCAAATAATCTGAGAAAGAAGCTGGACTATTTTAAGAAGAATACAGTATCATAATTGGAGAAAGACTTACTAACAACCTGAGATTGGCAGGTGCCTCAACTTTGCAGAAAGAGAAGAGGACTTGAAGTGCTTAGTGGTGAAGATAAGGTCAAAGGCTACACTCTTCAGTACATGCTATACCTCCAATAAGGAAAGCAATGTCCTCACAAGTGGACCACTTAGCAACATCATGATAAATGGAGGAAATATCAAAGGTTTCATTTTACTAAGATCCACAATTTATGCCCGTGGAAGGAGTAGTCAAGAAATCAAATGATATATTGCATTGGGCAACTCTGCTGCCAACCATTTCTTTTAAAAGATTAAAATGCAATTGTCATTTTAACAATTAAGCTGCACACGAACCAAGCCATAGTATTTTCAATTTATTTCAGAGTCATGAAGAAGTTTACATGCATGAATCTGATGGTTAGATTTTTTTCAACTTGATGGTCCCTATGGGAGGTAAAAGTGGAGCCCACCTATCAGGTCTTAGCCTGGTGATGCTTTCTTGGGGATGTGGTCTTTGTATAAGAGAGACACCGAGAGCTTCTCTCTCTCTTGCCCCCTTTTGACTTCCTGCTTACACCTGCAGCTTCCAGCTGAGTACCTGCTTCCAGATGAGTGTCTGGCTCTGAGGTTGGCAGCCCACACAGACTAACAATTCTGGAAACTCTGTCACCCTGCCATGTCATTGTGGGCCTTGGATCCGCATGACTCTGTATGCAACTCCTTGGGATCTCCCAGCTTCCCATGTCACATTCCTGCTCCATCTAGTGACAGTTGCATGAATCTGAAGAGGGATCCAGCTGACATCAGACCCATGGACATGAGATGGATCAACCTGGGCTGTTTTCTTGATATAAAATGCTTGCTTATATATATAGGAGTCTCACTAGTCGTGTCTCTAGAAAACAGCCTAATGCAATGATCAAGGACAAAGGAAAATCAATGCTGTTGAATTATGGCGTTGGTGAGGAATGTTGAATACGCTGTGGACTGCCAGAACCGAAGAGGAAAGAACTCTGTCTTGGAAGAAGTACGGAGAAAACACTCTTTGGAAGTGAGGACAGCGAGACTTTGTTTAATATATGTAGGACATGTTATTAGAAGGGACTAGACCCTAGAGTAGGGCATCAGTGAGATGGATGGACACAGTGGCTTCCACAATGGACTTCAACAAACAACGATTGTGAGGAGGGCACAGGACTAGATCGTTTTTGTTGTTGTTCTGTTTATATAAGGTGTCTGTGAGTTGGAATTGATGGCATCTTACAACAACAACATACCTGGGGATGTAATCCCATTTGTGAATAGGACTTCCTTTGTTATGGTAGTGTCACACCAAGGTTGTTGTTTCTTAATCCAGTCATTTCTAAGATAGAAGAAGAGCAGATTAGGTACGGAAACAAACAAACAAACAAACAAACAAAACCAGACTGGGGAAGATAGAAACGACACTGCATGAAGATTGCTAAGGAAACGGTGAGCAGAAGTTGAAAAAAGACAAGTACCCTCCCCTAGAGCTGCCAGAGAAAGCCTTCCTTTAGAAGGGGTGCCTGGAGTTTAGCTTTCTAGCCTCCTAAACTGTGTGAAAAGCAAAATTCTGTTCATTGAAGTCCCCACTTGCGGTGTGTGACTCTATAACTCATACAAAGAACTTTTCAGTGCTCAGCGCTTGCATGAGCAGAGGTCCCTGTGGAACTTCACCCGCGTGTTCCCAGCCTTCTTTCCACCCCAGGCAGTCATGCCAGGCAAAGTGGTGGTTTCCATTGTCCTTGCCCACTGAGTCACCCTATGTGAGAACTCTGAAGAATGAGGTTGTTGAACAATGGGTGGGAAAGGGCTTCTGCCTTCCATGTCACCTGCTGCTGGATATACAGGGGAGGGACCAGATCTGCTCCCACCTGTGTCAGGAAGCCCACCTCTCAAGAGTCTCTTATATTGGAGATAAGTAATTGCCCACATGTGGGCCATCTGGAGCCTGAAAAGACTTGGTAGATCCACCACTGCCCATGTCTTATATTTGGCTTCTCAGCCCGGAGAAGAGAGATCATCACAGCTACATGCCAGACTTGTTGCTCATGTAAAATACACAGAACCATGCCCACCTGGAGAGGCCCCGTCATTATTTCTTCCTGCCCAGAGTTTCCTTTTCTTCCTGCAGAACCAAGCAAGTGTCTAAACCCTAACCTGGCTATGCTGCTCCCCAGCCTGCCATGGGAGTCCCACTTGCTTCAACCTCCACAGAAGGTGCAATACTTCTTCTCTGGCGCCTATGGCCACAGACCTGCCCTAGACATTGTTCTCAAGCTCCTCTGTTCTCTCACTAGCCCAGGAGCCCACACAGCGCAGGGACTGGTCTCACTCATTCATACTCCATGTGCTCTAGCACCCGCCCAAGCCTGGACACAATAGGAGAGTGATCAGTGACCCGAGCACAAACTAAGCGCTACAGACCCAGAGACCCCAGCACACTAAAGACAGCTGAGCAACTGTCCAGAGCTTGCCCACCCCCAACCCTCTTCTAAATTCTTTGCTTCAGTGTGTTATTTACACACACACACAAAAGAGCCCGGGATGAGTTAGTTCTTTTTGAAAGTAACAATTCCTTTGA
This sequence comes from Echinops telfairi, assembly GCF_000313985.2. Classification (NCBI taxonomy): domain Eukaryota; kingdom Metazoa; phylum Chordata; class Mammalia; order Afrosoricida; family Tenrecidae; genus Echinops; species Echinops telfairi. The sequence goes on from NW_022103912.1 coordinate 624,249, forward strand.
AGTGCAACAAAATTCAGACTTTGGCCTTGGGTTGGGGGCGGGGTTCCCTAGGAAGCAAATTTTGAGAGCCCAGTGAAGGTGTAGGAAGAAGACATAGAAATAGGGAGAAGATGGCTGTCAATTGAGGCCACAATGGAGCCCACAGGGCACTGGGAAGCTGAGATGTGAGTCAGTCATTGGGCTTGGGCCATTCAGAAAGAGGCACGACTTTGAGGAAATCCTCCTAAGGACTGCTGTGCCCCAGTTGGGAAAGGAGAAAGTCCTTCATCCATGCAGGAGCACCGAGGCAGTCACCATAAGGTCTGCCTCCCATCACATGCATTAGAGCGTTTAAGGAAAACTAAGAGACCAGCATTTCTTGAGAGCACACTAAGCGGAGAGCTCTGTGATGGGTGCCCATACCCATTCTCTCAGACGCTCACGTGTGTCAGTACCTTCATTCTCCAGATGCGCACACAGGGATGACAGATGTTAAGGAATCAGAAAGAAGTGCCTAGAATTTCATTCCCCACTCTGCTACAGCCGCTTAGCTCCACATGGAGCAAATGCAATCCTATCACCTCTTTCTCCTCTGGCTTTCTAACGTGTCCTTGGTCTGCAGAACTGCCCAAGAATCCAGTCCGCGAGCCATGTCTTTCCATCAACCAACAGTCAGCATGAACCTAGTAGATGGAGCTGAAATCTGGGAGGAGGCCCCTCGGGAGTCAACCATGGGAGCAAGGTGCATCATTGCAGTTAACCAACCCCCACCCCCAAAAAGTGAAAGAGAGAGAAAGAGAAACAGGTGCCCAACTCAATTGCAGATGAGTATTCTGGAGAAGAAAGGATCTTGGAACTAACGAGTGGAATTCAGAAGAATGATATTCGGGTACTTTCAATAGATGGAGCTAATGTTTGAGAAAATAATGGAAAAACTAGAAACCCGACACCACATATAATTCCAGAAGATAAATAATAAGGTAATAGAACAGAACTAGACAATACAGTAAAAAAATCAGAGTAATAGAATAAAAGAAGTAGAAAGCTGAATTAGTGAGCTTGGAGACAAGCTCTCAACTACAACTGACAAGAGAAATCATCACCGGAACGTAAAGAAATCCCAGGAAAGACTACGAATAATATTGGGCACTATTAAGTAGAGCAACCTACACCTCATTGGGATTCCTGACCAGGAAGGAAAAAAATCTACAGGGAAAATAGTACAAGAAATTATGGAAGGAAACTTCCTAAAACCATAAAAGATGTGAAAATAACTTAAAAGAACTGAGGGAACCCCAACCAGGATAGACGCCAAAAGAAAACCATGGTGACACATCACAGTGGAACTCTCCAAGGAAAAGGGGAGAATACTGACAATAGCAAGGGGAAAAGAACAGTTACTTTAAAAGGAAAACCACCGAGAATAAGCTCAGATTTCTCAGCAGAAACCATGCAGGCACCCCATAGGACAGGCATAGCTAACTGTCCCTCTGGGTCCTGAATCTGTCATGGTTTAAAAGAGGAGAAAATGTCATCTTTCTTAAGCAGAATGGCTTGTGGTTTCAAACTACTGATTCTGTGATTTGGGGTTAGCAGCTAGCTCAGTGCGTAACCACTACATCACCGGGGTCTTTCGAGACAAGGAGAAATTAAAGGACTTTGTAAGAACAGAACCAATATTACAAAAAATACTTAAGGGGACACTTCAGACAGAGAATCAACAACAACTTTGAGAGTAACATACAGGACAACACTACCCAGAAACCTACACACTGAAAACAGTAGTCAAAGCACCACAGAAATAGAACTACAATGAAACCAGTAAAACCAAAAAAATAAAAGCAAATAACCACAGCAAAATGACAACCACACCAGGCACATATTATTTATTGTCCCATGAGTACCTCAATCTAATACACTTCTGAAACAGTGATCAGTGAACTTCAATGGGAATTTATGAGTGAAGGGGTGGGAGATATGTCAAATTTGGAAATCCCACTCAATAAACTGGGCTTTACCCTACACACACCTGTCACAGCTGAAAGGAACTGAACTACTCCTTTGGCCTTAGAGCTGAAACACCCTAGGGTGCAAAGTGTCACTTCTTCTTGATAGCTTGCCCTTATCTTTGGTATTGGCTAGGACTTCCAGCCCAATGTTAAATAGAAGTGGGAATAAAGGTTGGGTTCCCTTATTTAACGAAAATATTTTCAGCCTTTCTCCATGGAGTGTAATAGTTGTTATATGTTTTCGTATATGGCTTTTATTGTATTGAGGATTTTCCCTTCCAATCCTATCTTCTTGAGAGTCTTTATTAAGAATCAACGTTGGATGTTATCAAATGCTTTTTCTGTATCAATTCATATGATCTTTTCCTTTTTCTTGTTGATGTGATTGATTATGTTCATTGTTTTTCAAATGTTGAACCATCCCTGCATCCCTGGTATGAATCCCACTTGGTCACACTGTAATATTTTTTTTGATATGTTGTTGGGTTCTATTGGACAAGATTTTGTTGAGAATTTTTGCATCTATGTTCATGAGAGACATCTGTCTGTAATTCTGTATCCCTGTGGGGTCTTTGCCTGATTTTGGCTCAGGGTTACGCTGCCTTCATACAAGGAGTTTTGCAGTTTGCTATTCCTTTCTGTGTCTGGAAGAGTGTGTGCACGATTGGTGTCAGCTTTTCTCTGAGTGCTTGGTAGGATTCTCCCGTGAAGCCATCTGCTCCAGGGTTTCTTTTGGATGGGAGTCCTTTGATGACCTTATCTATTTCTTCTTTTGCCATGGGTCTGTTCAAGTTCTTAATATCCTTACGTGTTAATTTGGGGAGAGAGTGATTTTCCAGGTATTTGTCCATATTCTCCAAATTATTGAATTTGTTGGGATACGTATTACTGCAAAATTAATCTTTTTATTTCATTAGGGTCGGTTGTGACCCCCATGTTGCCTCCCTGATTCTAGGTATTGACGTCTGCTCCTGCTTTTCCTTTGTGAAGTTTGCTAGTGGTTTCTTGACAGTGTTGATCCTTTCAAAGAATCAACTTTCTGCTTTGCTGAATTTTTTCTGTTGTTCTGTTTTCCAGTTCATTTATCTCCACTCTAATTTTTATTACTTATGTTCTTTGCTGTTGGAAGGATTATGTTGCTGATTCTGTTCTAACTGTTAAGGTGCTGACCATATTCTATCCTCTTTTTATCATGTGTGCATTTATTGCAATAAAGTGACCTTTGTTGCATCTCATAGGTTTCTGTATGTTGTATATTCTCATTGGTTTCTAGGAACTGCCTAATTTCCTCTCTAATTTGGGCTGTGACCCATTCTTTTTTGAGAAGTGCATTATTGAATCTCCAAGGGTGTGTCTTTGTTTATTTTTGTCCTTCCTATTGTTGATTTCCAGCTTTATGATGCTGCGGTCAGAGATTGTTTTAATGACCTCTATGTGTTTGATTTTTCTCAAGCTTGCCAGCATGTGTTCTATTTTAGAGTATGAGCTGCTTTTTTTTGGAGAAGAATGCTTTTTTTTTTCCCCCCTGCTGGTTGGAGCGCTGTGAAAATGCCTAGGAGATCAAGTTGTTCTATTGCGTAGTTCAGCTCTTTAGTTTCTTTATTGAATTTCTTACCTGTCACTCTATCTTTCTTTGACAGCAGTGTATTGCAGTACTTGTTGATCTGGTGATTTCTCTTTTCATCTTTTTTGAGGATTTGGTTGATGAATTTCAAGGGTCTTTCATTGGGCGCATATTTGTTTATTATGTTTATGGGTTCTTTGGTCTATCGTTCCCTTGAGCCTTATGTAATGCCCATTCTTATCTCTCATTATATCATGTAGCATGAGGTCTATTTTGTCAGAGATTAGTATTGCCACCTCTGCTTTATTTTGATTGCCATTAAATTGGTAAAAACTTGGCCAATCTTTGACTCTCAGTCTATTTTTGCCTGTGAGTTTGAGATGTGTCTCTTGAAGGCAGCAGATCAATGGATTTTGTTGTTTAATCCAGTCTGATAATTCCTTGTCTTTTAATAGGTGCTTTTAAGCCATTAACTTCAATGTAATTAAATATAAATGGAGATTAGTTAGTATCATCTTGTACTATTTGTATTTAGTGCTTTCCTTTCCTCCTCTTTTTAAAGTGGTGTGTGTGTGTGTGTGTGTGTGTGTAGTTTATTCTTGTCTTCGTTTCTCCAATGGATCTGTAATGTTTTAGGTACTACCCTGTTTCCCCGAAAATAAGACCTACTTACAGTTTTGTCTCTCGTTGAAATATAAGGCATCTCCCTGAAAATAAGACCTCCCCGAAAATAAGGCCCCTGAAAGCTACCATAACTCTGGACTCTGGACGGTGGTGGTGGGCGCCGCCGCACAGCTCACTGTTGGCCACAGTGCAGCCGGAGCGACAAGAAGTGTGAGGCCTCTTTTAATAAAACAATAAACAATTAATGTGTACCTATTCTTCTTCATGGAAAAAATAAGACACCCCCTAAAAATAAGACCTAGCACATCTTTGGGAGCAAAAATTAATATAAGACACTGTCTTATTTTGGGGGAAGCAGTATTTTCAGTGTGTTGGTTTCTGGGTGGTGTTACACCCTGTGGTGGTCTCATGTTTGTGTGCTGTTGTTGTTGGCTTGCTGCCCACAAAAAACTGGAGGTATTTTTTGTAATGATGGTTTTGTTTTCACGAATTCTCTAAATGTTTCCTTATTTGAGAAAACTTTTATTTCTCCTTCAAACGTGATGGAAAACTTTGCTGGATAAAGGCTTCTTGTTGCAAAGACCACTTGGAAAGTTGTCTTTCAACTTTTGGAGCACGTTGTTCCAGTTTCTTCTTTCCTGCCTGGTCTCTGCAGAGAGCTCTGAGCTTATTCTTATCTGTTTACCTTTATATGTGACTGCATTTTTTCTCTTTGGCTGCTGTCATGATTCTCTCCTTTTTCTTGAAATTGGATAATTTGACTACTATATGTCTTGATGGGGATTTTTTTTGGGGGGGAGTGGGGTTTAATCTAATCAATACTCTCTTTCCTTGCTGAATGTTAATTGTCTCCACCTTTGTGATACTGGAGAAATTTTCCTCCAAAATTTCCCTTACTATTTTAACTGTAGGCTTATTTATTTCTTCTTGTTCAGGCACCCCGGTAATTCGAGTATTGTTTTGCTTTATGGAACCCCACATCATCCTCAGGCTTTCCTCAGATTCTTTTGCTTTTTTGGTTTGGTTGTTTTTCTCATTTGCTGAATTCTGTTCGGATATCTTCGAGGTTGAGATTTGGTTTTCCACATCTCCCATTCTATTGTTGAGATCATTCACCTTGTCTGTATTTATGCTTCCTTAACTCCTGGATTTCCCTTTGGTGTAAGGATTCTCTTATCTCTATTTTTTTCATTATTTTCAGTATTAATCCCCTGACTTGTATGGCCCTAAACAATATTCTCATGCATTCTTTCTCTGGCAGTTCAAGGGGAGCTTCTTCCATGTAAACCCTTGAGTTTGGGTCGTCTTCAGTAATCTGATTTTTGTTTCTTTAGATTTTTAACAGTAGCTGTTGGTGTTGGCTATTGTTTGCGCTGCATCTTGGTTGAGCTGACGGTGGTGCACACTCTTCTGGAATGTGTAGGATGGGGGGGTGGGCTGGCTCTTTAGGTTAGGGGAGGATCAGATAGGTGCTGGAAAATGTATTGTGTGTAGATTACGAGGTGGTTGGGTAAGGAGGAGGATTAGAATATAGGTGCTTGGGAGTAGGTTTTAAATGGTGGTATTAACCATAGGAAGCCTCTTGTTAAGCATAGTAATTTTTAAATAGTTGGAGAAGAGGGTTATGGGAGTTGTGGTTTTACTTGGTAAGTTAAAGGCATGTGTGTGTTACTAAGGTGGAAGGAAGAAGTTCCAAGGTTATGGTGGTTGGGGTAAGGGAGAGGTACATTGAATATACCAGCGTCTCTTATCGACCCTGTATATTATGTAAGGAGAGTGCAGTCCTTCCATCATTGTGCTTATAACAGTGGATTCCTGCACAACTCAGAACTCTCCCCTCCTTACATATGGCCCTAGGGTGGAAATGGGCTATTACAGTGGATGCCCCAGGCAAGAAGGGCTTCTGCTCAGAGAGCAATCTGGCTAAGGACCACGGGCCCTGGTTCTGCAAGCTACCTGGCTTGTGGTGGAAAAGCTGCAGAGAAATCCAGAAATGCTGGGTTCTGTTTCCTCTGGCAGGGTACGGAGTTTTGTGTTTCCTTTGTCAAATCTAACAACCTCCTGGAGCCCAGGGTGCTGAGGGTTCCAGCCTCACCTCTGTCTTCCTGGTGCCAGATCTCTCTCCAACTACATGGGGCTACCTATCTGCAGAGCCTACTCATGCCCCTGCCACTAGGGGAGGGAGCTGGGCTTCGGCTAGGGATGATCACCAATGGGAACTCTACTCCGAGGGATGCTGCAGGTTCCAGTGTCCAGAGCCTCCAGGAGTCCTTTCAGCCATCCAGGGGATGCCCCCTGAGGGGCAGACTGTCTTGGGTCACCTCCTCACAGTGGTGAGCCCTGAACTGGGGGTAGGTGGGAGGGGGAAGGGAAGAGGCAGGGAGTTGCTGTCCACAGACAAGGGAGGCAAAGTGTGGGCAGGTGCTGTGAACAAGAAATGTGAGCATGAACAGCTGTCCTCTCTGTTGGAGAACTGACAAATGAACCCTGGGGTGCTGTGAGACCCAATCTCGGGTCCCAGGCCCCTAACTTGGCCTCCTCGCCTGTAAATCTGGTGATCACATAGCAAGCTCTCCATGTGGGCGATCCTACATTGGCACCATCTTCCTGGAAGTCCTCATAATATCCCTTTCAGTGACTCCATTGTTCGGTTTTCTGCAGAGTGTGTGCTACTCAGTTGCCCGCCTTCTCCTATGGCATGCTCTATCTCCTACCAGCAGGCCTTCTTCGCCCTTCTCTTGATCTTCCATCATCTATCTAGTGATCTAGCTACCTATCCATTTCTTCCATAAAACTTTTCAGAGTCAGTTGTACCTGTAAGTACTCCAGTGTTTTCTAAATTAAGGGCACTCTTTAACATAACTCCAGAACAAGAATTCTCACAACTCAATCTATAAACCAGATTAGATTAAATGCAGAAAATATTGAAGATCTCATTTTACTTGGATCACAATCACTGACCATGGAAGTAGCAGTTAAGTAATAAAGTGAATGCATTGTATTGGCAAATGTGCTCTTTAAACGACGTCTTTAAAATGTTAAAAAGCAAATGCATCACTTTCAGGACTAAGGTGAACCTGACCCAAGCCATGGAATTTTATCCACTTCATATACCTGTGAAATCAGGACAATGAGTAAAGAAGACCAAAGAAGACCGGATTCCTTTGAAATGTGGTGTTGGCCAAGAAGACTGAGCATACTAGGGAGCTCCAGAGGAACAAACACAGTATTAGAGGAAGTACAGGCAGGAGGCTCCCCAGAAGTGAGGATGGCAAGACTTCTTGTGAATACTTTGGAGAGAAGGACTGGTTCCTGGCAACGGACATCATGCTTGGAAAAGTAGATGGTTAGTGAATAAAAGAAAGATGAGATGAGATGACACAGTGGCTGCAACAATGGGATGTTATGTTAGACAGGGTTATATAGAGAAACAAAAACAGAACGCTAATAATTTTATATATATTTAGATAGATAATGTAAGAAATAAACAGTTAATTAAATTATAAAGCAGTACAAATGGCTCAGTGCAACTCACTCCTGTGAGACAACTATGAGACACTGGCTGTCCTTCAGGTCTTCAGGGCTGCCGGGTAGTCCTCTGTAGAGAAATTCAGGCTATCTGGCCACAGGCAGCAAACAGCTAGGCAGGTAGGTCACCAACAGTCAGCCAGATGACAGGGTCCGACAGTCCCCAGCTCAAGAGATGTAGATTCCAATAGTGTGGCGAAACAGATCTTGAAGGAACCTCAAATTACAGTGACACAGTCCACAGGTTAGGTGTCCCACAGGTAGTGTAGCTTGCAAATTGAGGCACAGAACAAGCAAGGCAGCCGCACACTGGTCCAATGATCAAAAAGCAAGAGACAAGAAAGGCGAGGCTCACCGAGCCATTCATATCTCCGCCCTTCAATTAATCCCACATGTGTTCATTGGCCATGTTGGCACAATCAAACTTAACTATCTCAGATGTAGTCTTTTATTTTATTGCTATGAACCAGAGCTAACTCAATGTCATCTAACAATGACAACTTGAGTTTAATTTTAAGGAACTCTATTGCTGCCACCACCTCCTGTCCTGCCCTTTCCCCCCCACCCCCACCCACACACACAGAGTCAGGCTAGTGTTGGGAAAATCTGTTTTGGAGCATGCAGTATGCATGAGGACCATGAAGTACTTTTGTGTGGAATGTGGGTTGAAAGGTAAGAGAGACAAGACAGCAGTGCAGGCAGCATTGACCCTTACAGCCTAGAACTATCCAAGGACTGGAACTCGATACTGTCAGCACTGGGGAACTCTACAGGCTTTCCAGGTAGGCCATGCCTGGTGCAGATGTACCCTCCAACCACCTAGTCTCATGCGGGTTCCTTCTGAGGGCCTGCCCTGGAGTTGGTGATCCCGGTCAACCCAAGCCTTCCATTGGCAAAAGAAGAATCATGTTGCCTTGTTGAGTAAGAAGTCCAGTGAGAATAGAATGTACCCGGTCCCAGGAACAGGGAGTGGAAGGGTAGGCAAGGAATGGAAAGCATGAAGTGCATGAGGAGGTCTGGCACAGGCTGGCCTGTTTTGTGAGCCGCAGCATTTCTGATGAGCCACCGCTGCTGGTCAGAGGGCTGCCTCTCACGTCCATCTCCCACCACTGTGTTCTGCTCCAGCCACTCCATTCTGTCCAAGTCTTCAGCCTGCTGGAACATGCTCCCAGGGCTGAACGAGGGCACATGGATTCCTAACTATTTAGAAATGAGTAAAAAAAAATCCCACTATGGCTCCCTACGTGAACTTGAGCAAGTGACCTGGCTTATCTCAACCTAAATTTCATTTGCCCCAGAGTAGAATGGCTATACATACCTTGTGGGGCTGTGAGAGAATTCACTGAGATAACATGTTTAGCACAAAGTAGGGTCAGTGTGTTAGCCTGAGCCAGTCACTTACTGGCTCATGAGTCATGTAGGAGAACATCCTGTTAGCTTCAGGGTGCTTCTCTTCCTTGTCTGTGAGGTGACTCTCACTTTACTGTGTGGGTTGTGGTCACTGTCTGAGTCTTACTCACATGTATATTCCTGTCAGGGTGCAAGGCACATAAGAGCCATTCAGTCTATGTTTACAGAAGGTGTAGGGGCTCATGACAGTGCTTGATAGGTGGCAGCCCTAACCAAACACTGGTTGTCAAGAGTTATGACCTGTTGCGTTTGCTGAAAGGGAGATGACCCTCATCAGTTAACCACTCATGCCAGTGGACAAACAGGACAAGGGAGACTAGCCATCTTCATCCTTGAGGGGTTGTGCTCTGTAGGGGTGGATATGGCCAATGCATGTGGAATCATTGAGGTGAAGTTGGTGAGAGGCGGGCTTGCAGCAGGGCGCTGTTTTGGGGTGCTGTAGGAGCCCCAATGGGCCAGAGTGAATACTGTGAGTTGGCGTTCCCCAGGAAATGCACAATGTGGGGAAGAAGGCAGGTGTGCTGGTTGAAGGGTCTGACTGTAGCCTTTGGGATCATCCGACACCTAATGATCCTCCTGCAGGCCAGCCATCATTTGCCTCTCTTGACTGATCCATGAGACTTGCAGGGCTGCAAACTGCTCTGTGGTGTTATGGAGTCAAACCATGTCCCTGGCCATTTGCCTGCACCCCACGGGGCCTTGATATCAGCTGTACTTTCCCCAGAAGACAAGTTGCCTTTGAGGATGGAGGCCCTGGTTTTGGTGCAGGGGGAGCCAGAATCTCCTTCAGGCTGGCAAGAGGGTAGGTGCCTGCCCAAGCATCAAACTTAACCAGAATGGTCATATCACTGCCCAGGGCCACCCAGAGGTATGTCTGTAGAGAATGGTGTGATGATGGACTTGGGAGCCAGTTGGTGTGGTGGGAGTGCTCACTCTGATACCTAACTGTGTGAACTTGGACAATGGGTATAACTTCTCTATGCCTAATCCGTATAATGGGGGTGGTATCAATTCTAACTCCAGCACTGTTGTAATGGTTAAATGAGCCAATACGGGAAAGTGTTCCCAACACATTCTGTGCACTATACAAATGTGAACCCTGCTTATGGGGTGAAGACACACTTGCTGATCTCTCCCCAGTGGGATGAGGCAACCTTCCTAAGCCTAACCCTCTTGATCTAGTCCTTGCCCACCACTGGTTTCATCTCTAACCCCCCTCACTCTTCACTGGCGACATACTCAATCTCTCCTGTCTTCCTGACTCCCTCAGACCTCTGGCATCTCATGATCATGCTCTGACGGCACCAGATTGGAAACCAGCCTCTAACAACCACCTATCCTACCTATGCAGAGGACCTTCTGACCTGCCTGGAGTCAAGGCACCTCACCTCAGCAGGGCCATCTTGCCTCTGGAGCTGCTGAGATGGAACCATGGCTCAGCTTCCCGCTCTGACTAATCCCAGTTTCCGCTGCACCTCCCCGCCAGAACTTAGGGATCCTGGAGTGCTCCATAAAAACGTCCTGGGTGCTCATTTCCCGTGACACAATCTTCTGTGGGGGAGCCCAGCTTAATGAAGCACTTTCATTCACTTGACTGGTTTAAAGGGACTAGGGGGTTCAGAGCATCCAGGGGACCAGAAAGATTGGATGGGAGGCTGTTGCAGCAAGGAAAACTGTCCCAACTGCCCATCAGGCCAGATTGGACACCTCTCTGGTGTGCTGGCCCGGGGTGTCCCCAGATACCTTCAGAGGGCCCCCTGCTCCACAGTAGAGGGGCTCAAGGAGCACATGAGTGAGCAGGCAACTCAAGAAAAGTTGGGCAAGAATATTGGTATTCTCATATTAGGGGAAAATACTCTAGCTTTCTTTGCAAAAAACAAAAACAAAAACACATACACACAACATGCCTCTGGGCTCATTTTATATCAGTGGAAGAGTCTCTTAGGTTGGCTAATTATAAGATTCCTGTGGCCAGGAATCACACCTGATCCTTTTCTATCTCCAAAGGGAACCTGGGGCAGTTGGCCTGTGCTGAGTGAGTGAGTAAATGAAAGAAAACGGTGGGGTTGTTCCCTCCCCGCCACACCGAGTAGGTAGGAAGGGAGGACCATGCTGCCTCGTCTGTCACATCCTAGTGTCCAGCACAGGGTCAGGCAGGTATTTGTTGGGTGAATGCATGAATGGAGGAACGGATTGCTTTATTCTACAGCTTCCCAAACTGTGGTTCCTGGATGTACCTGGGCACTTCACAAATGAGGTAAGTTTGGGGAGCACGGTCTATTTTACCCATTTTTCCTCAAAGTAAATCCCTCCCCCTGACAGTTCACAGATTCCAGTGCTTCATGGAAAGCCCGCTAAGCATTCCGGAATTCATCTGGGAACTGAGAGCTCCGCAGTCAGGGAGAGAGGCGGTTCAGCTCGACCAGAGAGGTAAGTGGATGGGAGCAGATCTGTGGGAGCCTGGACCACCCCCGGACCAAAGGTGTGACACTCTGTGCTACAGGACTGTTAGGTAGCAGACCAGGAACCCAGGGCTGTTCCTCTACGTGCTAAGGCCTCCTTCCCCTCTTTACCAGAAGTTGGAAGCCGTTAACAGCTAGAGGGCATGCACAAATTCACGTCTTTGAGACAGGAAGCCAATACACCTGGGAGGGCCCCAATGTAGGCCAGGTGGGCTTAATTCAGCCAATGGGGCCAACCAGTACCATGAACCACGCCTCCCAGCAGAGGGTCCTGAAAAGCCAGAATTGAGAGCCCACCTGTTTTTCCGGCTCTTCCTCTGCTGTGCTACAGTTTCTCAGGCCTCAGGTCCCCACGTGTGGGTGCAAAGTGTCCCGAGGGTGCTTGTGGTCTTAACTGTAGCACCCGAAACTTCTATTCTTTATACAACTCACTTGGATCACAAAGCAGGCTTCAGCATGAATGCTTCCTTGAGCGAAGTCAAGGACCAAAGTATTTCCCACCCAAGGACCCTAACAGTACCCAGTAGGATCCTGAGTGACCAACTATCAGGAGGAGAATTTGGGGCAGATCTTACAAAGTCCACTTAATCTTATGAAACACTTCATTACCCCTCCCTGTATTCAGGCCACTCTGACTCCATTACCTTCTGCCAGATTTCCTGGGAGAACTTTCTACCCAGATCCTGGTTGTGTCAGGCTGGTTGACTAGAGAAACAAGTCCAATAACCTTCATGTATGTAGAAGAAAGAACTTTATATTAAGAAGTAATTATATGTCATGACAGCATCCCAGCCCAGTCCATAAGTCTGGTACTAGTCCATAAGCCTTCTTCAGACTCATGTAGCCACGGCTATAATAAAGAATGCAGGCGATCACAGCCCAGGAGTGCCGAAAGCCGTGTGAATCCAAGGGTGCAACATGGCAGGGCTCTGGCAGCTCTCAGGGTCAGTGCAGGGTCCCAGCAGGCAGGAGGCAAAGTGGCAGAGAGGGGGCAGATCCCAGAGCCCTCCTTATAAGAAGGCCGCATTTCCAAGAAGACAGCATCAGGCTGTGATCTATATTGACAAGTTAGCTGCCCCTACACACTTTAATACATCTTCAACTTGACAAAACTATCTAACTACCCCCCTGGCCTTCCTCCCCTCTTGAGAATTCATGATATCACTCAGGATCCTTCAAATAGTTCTCCATGACCCCATGCTATGGAGGTTGACATACAAGGAAGCAGGGATTCTTCATGGATGAAGGATGGCACAAAGGCCTGGGCAGTTCTCCTGGTCTCCGGGGTGGCCAGCAGTGCTACCGGGGTGGGGGTGCTCAGTGGGAGGAATGGCTGGTCCTTTGCTGTGAGCATTTTAAGCAGGGGTCCCAGAAGGTGTAGCGAGAGAAGAATGTGCTAAAACTCAGACTGTGCTTCAAAGACCATCTGAGGTGCCACATAGGCTAAATGGGGACTGGGCCCAGAAACTACGCAGGGCCGGCTCTGCCCTCTCAACCTGCACCTTTGTGTCAGAGAGGGGACAGGGCTATCTTGGAAGGCTTCATGGAGGAAGTGGCCTGGGCGAGTGGGGAAAGGTGGGGAGGAATGCGCAGCAACAGGCAAACAGAACAAATAGCTGGATTACTAACAGGAAGACTTCTTCCCTGAAAGGACAGAGCCCGTATGACCCATTTATCCCTCACTTGACAGAGGACTTGCGCTAGGTTCTGGGGTTTCTGGGAAGGTGCCTCAGCAGACACTTCAAATGAGGGGAGCAGACCAGTCTCGACATTAAACTATCAGGTAAACAGCACCGACAGAGCGGAGAGAGTAGTTCTTCAGTGAGGACAGAGTGGCTTCCAGGCCAGTTAGGGCCTGCTGCACTCTGAACAAGAGGGTGCGCACCTGTGCTAGACACTGCTGGGTATTCGTGCAGCGCCCACCTGCAGGACCTCCGCCTGGCCTCCCTCTATTGCTGTTACTGTCCTTAGGTGCGATTGAGTTGGTTCCAACTCATAGCAACCGTATGTGCAACAGAACGAAGTACCACCCGGTCCTGCACTATCCTGACAATTGCTGTTGTGTCTGAGCCCATTGTCGCAGCCGCTGTGGCAATCAGCCTCCTCAAGATTCTGTCTTTTTCACGGCTTCTCTTCTTTACCAAGTCTGATCTTATTTGCCAGGCCCGTATAGCTCCTGAGAACATGTCCCACATATGTGAGACTAAGTGTGGCCATCCTCACTTCTAGGGCTTCTGGCTGCACTTTTGCCCAAACAGATCTGTTTGCTCTTTTGACAGCCCATGGTATTTTCAGTATTCTTCACCAGCACCGCGATTTAAATGCATTGCTGCTTCTTAGAGCTTCCTTATTCAATGTTCAACTTTAATATGCATATGAGGATATTCAAAATACTATGGCTTGGGTCAGGTGTACCTTAATCCTCAAAATAACTTCCTTGACCTTTAATACTGTAAAGAGATCTAGTGCAGCAGATAGACCCAATGCATAGAGTTATTTGATTTTTTGTCTACTGCTTCCATGATCATTAGTTGTGGATCCAAGAAATATGAAATCCTGGACAATTTCAACCCCTTCTGTGTATCATGAAGTTGTCCATTGGTCCAATTGTGAGGATTTTGTTTTCTTTATCTTGAGCTGCAACCCATACTCAAAGTTGCAGTCCCCGATCTTCATCAGCAAGTGCCTCATGTCCTCCTCCCTTTCAGTAAGCAAAATGGTGTCATCTGCACACCACAGGCTGTTATAAGGCTTCTTCCAATCCTGCTGCCTCATTCTTCTTAACATAGCCCAGCTTCTTGGGTTATTCTCTCCGCATGCACACCCTTCCTGAGCTCACACCATGCACTATCCCCCAGGGCGCTTGTTGCTAGCTGCCCTCCAGCCAGGTCTGACTCACAGTGAACAGCGCAGCAAGCAAAGCCAGATCCGGTTCCACCTCCCAATCCTACCCCTTGGACCCATTTTGCAGCCACCTTGTCAATCCATCTCCTTAAGGAGCGTCCTTTATTTTACTCACCCGCTACTCTATCAAGCATGACTCTTCTGGTCACTCCTGAGAGCATGTTTAATGTGTGGGAGACAAAGTCTCTCAGCATCCTCACTTCTAAGGAGCATTCTGCCTATACTTTTTCCCAGATGGGTTTATTCATTCTCCTGGCAGTCCATGGTATAGTTAATATCTTTGCCACCACCATACTTCGAAAGCGTCCATTTTTAATCATTGTCCAGGTTTCACATGCATAGGAAGTGATTGAAAATAGCCTGACTTGGTCAGATGCACCTTCGTTTTGAAGGTGGCATCCTTACTTTTAGCCTTTTGAAGTGGTCTTTTTGTAGCAGATTTACAATACGTAGTTTGATCTCCTGACTGTGCTTTTCAGGGGTATTAATTGTGGATCAAGTACACGAAATCTGTGAAAGCGTCAATATTTTGCTTATCGTGATGTTGGTTTCGGTCTAGCTGTGTGGATTTTCGTGTTCTCTAGATTGAATGTGATCCGTGTGGGAGCTCTTTCATCTCCATCAGTAAGCGTTTCAAGCCCTGTCTGCTTTCAGCAAGTAAGGGTGTGCCATGTGCCTGTCAGCGGTAAATTACGCTCCTTCCAATCCTGATGCCAGGTTTGCGTTTTTACATCGTTTGGCTTCTCAGGATTATTTGCTCATCATACAGATTGAATAAATATGGTGAAAGGATACAACGCATATTCCTGATTTTAGACCACTCCATATTCCGACCTTCTATTTGAATAGCACCTTTTGTTCGATGTACAGGTTCTACATGAGCACATTTAAATGTTCTTGAATTTTCCTTCTCCTCAAACTTGTCCATAATTTGTTCTGATCCACACAGTTGAATGTTTTTGCATACTCAATAAAACACAGGGAAGCATCTTTCTGACATTCTCTGCTTACAGCTAAGATTCAGCTTATCTATGCAATGATATCCCTTGTTTCACATCTTTGGAATCTGCTTTGAATTTCTGGCAGCTCCCTACTTAGAGACTGATGCAGCCACATGGAAATTTACTGAGCACCTATTGGGATCCAGGAATTGTTCAGAGTGAATGTGTTAGAGAAACAAAACCAGGACACTTATGGTTTTATATAGAGAGATATAGATAGAGCTATATACAACACAAAGAAATAAACCGCCAATTAGTCCATAGACTAATACAGAAGGCTCAGTTCAACTCACTTCTGTGAGAAAGTTAATACACTGGCAGTTCTTCAACTCACGAGGGCTACTGGGTGCAAGTCAAGGAAGGAGACAGCTGAGTCTCCTGTAGAACAATACAGGCAGTCTGGCCACAGGCAGCAAACAGCAGGCAGGTCACCAACAGTCAGCCAGATGACAGGGTCCAACAGTCCCCAGCTCAAGTGATGAATACATCAGCAGTGTGGTGAAGCAAGTCTCAAATGAACCTCAAACTACAGCGACATGGCCCCTGGGTTGAGTGTCCCACAGGTAGTGTAGCTCGCAGGTTGAGGCAGAGAACTAGCTAAGGCAGCCACACACTGGTCCGATCATCAGAGAGCAAGAGACAGAAAGGCTGAGCTGCTTATCTCTTTGCCCTTCAATTAAACCGCAACCTTATTAATCTCATATGTGTTTATTGGCCAGGTTGGCACAATAAACCTAACCTATCACAGTGAATTATATTAATTTTTCACTTAATACTTGACTCCAGTAATTTTCCATTCACTGCAATCACAGGGATGATAGTACTAAGAGCAATCTAAGGAATTTCCTGTATTCTAGATATAATCTTCTTATCCACTATTATGTAATATCAGTCTAGTTTCCCCACTGGTTATTAGGATCAATCACAGCATCCAATAGAATAACTTCTTTCTTTGCCCATTGTTCTAGAAACATGAGCAACAGGGTGACATTCTTGACTTCCAGTTCAAAAGAAGTGTTTCCAGGTGGGAGTATCTCACCATTTGGAATGCTAGACCTGATGGACATAGGGCTGTTAGGACAGGAAGCAAAAATTTAGTGTGGGCAACTAGGGGTAACATAAATGGCACCACCCTCATTTCCACCCTTTGGCTTCTGGACCTATGATTCCTGGCTGTTGGAGAAGCAGTATCATATATTTAGTGCTGGTTTAAAGCACATACAACCTCCTGGAGAACATTGACCCAACCTTGCAAGGTATTCACACTTAATGGTAAAACCAGTGAATTTAATGAACACGAACCCATTGCTACACATCAGCTGCTGTGAATAAAGTCCCTTAACCTGAAGTGTTGCTGTGTGGGACACTATGATGGTGGATACTATTGTATAAGTCCATAGATGGTCATTTTGGCAGAAGTATTGTGCACAGAAAGAAACCTCAGTGCACTAATGCATGAGCTATCAAATTATAGTGTCCATACACAATTTGAAATGTTTTCTGGAAGAAATGATCATCCCGTGCATGATAACTAGTGCTCAGAGTGGTGACCAAGAATCCACATACTGGAGTTTACAGACGATGACGTAGTTGATTGGGATAAAGAATATCCACCACAGATGAGAAGAGTATTAACAAATTATGAATAGCACAACATTTTATAGTTTTTTCAAGTATTGAAAACAGAGATATGAAAGGAGAGGAGTCACACAAAGATTAGATTGGGAATAGAAGGTTTTCCTACCTACAACGAAAAAGTAAAGAAAAGGCCTGGGGGGTGCTACCCCACAAAAACAAAACAAAACAAAACGGGGAAAAGCTCCACTGGGTCCTTTGGTAATATGCATTTTTCCCACTAGGCAAGCATTGAGCAACTTGTTCTGAATTAGTGTACCCAGTGGCGTTACCTGGGAAGGTTCTCTTTGGTCACAGTACATTTTTTTGTAAAGGCATTGTTGCTTGAACCTTGTTTTTTGTTATGGGCAATTTCAGATAATAGAGTGAAGCTGTGAAATTTTGTTTCCTACTCGGGAAAAATGCCACAGAAACTGTTGTTGAACACAGCTTACAAGGACAGTGCTATGGGAAAAACTCAAGTGTACGAGTGGTTTTCTCATTCCAAAAAAGGTGAAAAGTCAATTGATGACAAGCCTCGTTCTGGATGTCCATTGACTTCCCGCACGAACAAAAATGTTGACTTGTAGTGCATTTGGAATTTGTTCTGCCAGGTCAGACTGTTAATCAAGCTTTCTATGTAGAGGTTCTGAAAAGATTGTGTAACCATGTGTGACAAAATAGGCTTGATTTGTGGCAGACGGGGGACAAGTTTTACCACTGTGACAATGCACACCTACTCATGCAGTCACCTCAGTGAGCCAGCTTTTGGCAACAAACAGCATGCCTCTCTTGCCCCATGCACCTGACTCACCTGACTTCGCTCTGCACAACTTTTTGTTTCTGCCAATGAAGAGGGACCTGAAAGGATATGTACAAGAAATTTTTTTTAAAAATGAGGGAGGTAATGAGTTTGAAAAATGTTTCCAAGAATGGACTAGCAGATTTGACAAATGTATTAAGTGTAATGGACAGTACTTTTGAAGGTGATAAGGTTGTTTTGTAAAAAAGTCTAAATATATGGGTTGGGACAAAAAACTGGTGTTTTGGGGGTACCCCAAAATACATATGGGGTACCCCAAACCAGAGGTTTTTTTCATATACATATATATATAATATTATATTATAAGAAGAAAATGATGTCCTTTCCCTGGTGAAAGTCATTCAGTGTAACCAATTGTTACCGAATGGCTGACTAATTGCCTGGAGAAATAATTCCATATACCAGACTCGGTGTGGGCCTCTGTTCTTGACAGATTAGACACTCCGCAATGACTGGAGCCAAGTTGGTCTTGGTAGGGGAAATCCATCTTGAGCCATGCTTAAGCTCTATCCTTGCTACTTTGCTCATCAGTGCATTGGACAATGACAGGAATGATTGGGGGCAAAGGATGGCTGATTTCCATAGAACATATCAGACTAGTCACTTGATTTTTAAAACCCTCCTCTGCTGAGTTAATCTTTTAGTGAAAATTCACAAAAGAGGGCAAATATCTTCTTATTTTTTTATTTGTTATTCAGAGAAGTCTACCCACATACCTCTTCTCCACACTTCCTTGTTACCAATTTTGCAATCATATTCCTTCAAAGTCTCTGACCACCCAGTCAAAGCATTGAACACACACACACACACACACACACACACACACACACACACACGAATCAGTGATATAGTCCAATCATTTCTCCTTCCAAGAAAAGTGAGCAGCCAGTGTTCTGTCCATTGGATTTCCTGTTACCTTTGGCTTTCAGAAACGTCCCAGGAAAGAACGACATTGTGGATGCTGCTCACTTTGAAGTGCCTGTGTATTGTGAGGAACCATCTGTAAACTCAGCATGAGTTTTCTCTTCCTCAGCCAACTGATCTTAGGAACGTCTCCTGAGGCCATAGGTGCAGACTGGGAGAGGAAGGGAATCTGACAGGAGTGGAGAGACTGTGGGTATTTGGACTTCTTCCTCATGCAACTTACTTCTGCCTTCAGGTCTTGCTTGAGCCAGATCTTGTGTATCTATGAATCTGATCTGATAAATATATTCAAACATATAAAATGTCCTAACCCTTTGCGTACTTTCTTCTACAGTATACCAAGGGAGAACTGGCACTTCAACTTGACTCAGTGTAGGCCATCATGGGATCCATGCTTCGATGAATCAACCAAATGAACTATTAGATTAACTATCATCCCATTTCATTTTTTTCCTGATTTTAATTCATCTTTTCTCGTGTATTCTTTTAAAGTTTTTTAAAATTGTGATTGGGTTGATTTACAGAGCTGATCAACAGTTTTAGATCCAACACTCATACATACTTAGTTTTAACTCATTGTAATCTCCACCAGTCCTCCCTCTCTAATCATTCTGATCTTTGTCCTTGGATAAATACTGCCCCTTTAGCTTCAACTGGTTTATTATTCGAAGGCATAAGTGCCTCACCAAGGTTATTGTTCCCCTTATAGACCTGTGGACAGTTTTGTTGAGTTGTATGTAATGAGGATGAGTTCAGTTCCAGAACTCAAGGGTAACTAAGGGCCATCGTCTAACTGACCAGAAAGCCTGGTGTTTTCTAGCAGCTTAGTTTTAGCCTACATTTTTCTTTTCCTCTACCAGGACCTTCTCAAATGATTATCGAGTAGTAGTAGTGGTAGCTGGGCACTATTTAGCTCTTCTGGCTTCAGGGTTGTGAGGACTGATATTCACCTTGTCCATCAGTCTGTTGGACTAATTGCTTCCATTTCTTTGACTTTAAGCACTTTTGCTTCCCCTGGACAAGGTGAGACCGGTTGTTGCACCTTAGTTGGATGCCTATGGATTTTTGAGACACTTCTAACCAACGCGGGATGTTTTTGTAGGCCAAGTTATCCCACTTGACCTTGGTTCACTGTAGACTATGGTCCTGAACCCCAGGCCCAGTGCCTCATATCTTCAAGGTGTTTGCTTATCTTTAATTAGCTTTCATAACTTTGCTTCTGTTATGCTCTACAACATTCACATATGTTTATAGCAAAGGTAAATATCCATGTGCAAATGTCCTGTCAAAACAACATATTTGTGGGTATACTTCCACTTTCCCACCCACACCGATTCCGCTTGTCTAAGCTGTTCATTTACTTATAGATCATCATTACTGCAGGACTGCAGATGTAGCAGCATTTCCTCTGACTGGTACATCTAGCACTACTCCTAGAATCCTCTTCTGCCTCCGTCATTCTTTTGCTTTTACTGTATATTCCCTTTCCCAGAGTTATGTCTACTTGATTTCCTCTCCACCGGGAGGGTCTGTAACTATGCTAACACCTCTTTTTGCCTTGTTTCAATTGTCTTTGTTACAAATCATAGTCCCTATATTTAGTCTTATAGGCTCTACTTTGAGTACTTCTACATCTAGGTTTAGTGTTTGTTGACGCTTCAGAGCTGTACATAAGGTTCGTCAGTGACTTCTTCCTCCGAAGTGGGGAGCGAAGTCTTTTTCGTTGTCTGTTCTTAGACTGTTTTAGGAATAAGGACAATTATAGAAGAATTGATGATTTTTCAATTGTAGTACTGGAGAAAAATATTTAAAGTAGCGTGGCCTGCTAAAAACTGATCTGTATTGGAATAAGTAAGGTCAGAGTGCTCCTTAGAGGCAAGGATGGCAAGCCTTGATCCTACATACTTGGGACATCTTGTCAGGAGGGACCAGTCCCTGGAGAAGACATCATATGTGGTAAAGGGGCGTGGCGGTGAGAAAGAGGAAGGCCCTCTGTGAGATGGGTGGACACAGTGGCTGCATCAGGGAGCGCAGGCTTGGGAGTAACTGTGGGGATGGTGCAGGGCCATGTCGTGTTCATCTTTCGTGCATTGGGTCACTGTGGGTTGGCCCCTAACAACAAGAACACATCGAGATTAACTTCTGGGTGCTATGATGTATGCTAATCCCAATCACCAGTTATCTGTCTGAAGAACTCCCTTAAATATTTCTTGTAAAGTGTGTCTGTTTTTCACAAACTCCATTGATTTCTGTTTATGTAGAAATGTTAATTTTGGCATCCAGTTTGAGGCGCAATTTGGGCTGGGGTATATCATTTTTAGTTTGCAATTTGATTTTTCCTGAGTTTTTAATATATCGTTCCATTAGTTTCTTGCCTGCATTATTTCAGTCTTATTACATAATTCGCCTTTGTAGCTAAGTTTTGGTTTTATTTCCTATGCTGCTCACAGGATTCTTTCTATGTCTTTGGTTTTGGGAAGTTTGCTGATGATACGTCATGGTAATTTTTGTTTTGTAGCTATGTGGGGGACCAGGCTTCACAACCAAATGGGTCCTAGGGGGGGCAGCTGTGTAAGTAAAGGGTAAAGTAAAGAAACATCAGGCAAGGCATGCAAAGACTCACCTCTTCCATGAAGACCGGAAACAGAGTGGGAGGGGGGCAAGTTTTAGAGCGAAAGTGGGGGCTTGACCTTGGTCTCTCAGCTGGCTTCACCTTAAGTGTCCCTGAGCTATTCTCCAGGGGAACAATGTCTGGTCTTTATCTGAAGGGAGCGGGTCCTACGTAGGGAGGGACAGACAATAGGGTTTGATTGCTGTAGAGGGCAGACAACCTTCAGGCAGATAAACTTCAAGCAGTTAACCTTCCATGTATAGTAAGCAACTATGTGCTTGCAAGCAACACCTCAAAATTGGCATTATTGCAAGGGGACGTCGTGGGGAATGACTTTTACTCAGATGAAAGTGACTATGATACATCTCCAACTCATGAGCATGAAGGCCTTCTTCTACCAGAATCTACCTTTCCAGACTCCTTAAATATGAGCCTAGAGAATTTGTCAACATACACTCTTTCCCTGGTTCTCAGTTTCCCACAAAGGTCTATCCAGCTATACAGCTTCTTGAGTGCATGCCTTCTCATTTTTCATGATATCAGGGATGTTTTCTCCCAACAAGTCTTTAACAATCGTTTCTGCGCTTCCCTTGGTGACTTCCTGTTCTGGAATTTCTATCACATGTAAGTTATTACACTTGATAAGATCCCATATCATTCTCAGGCTTTCCTCAGATTTTTGTTTTGTTTGTTCTTTTGTCTGATTGTTCTTCTACCAGATTAACTATCAGAGTTTGTCTTCAATTCAATTCTACCCCTTTACTCTATTTATTTTATTTTTCCTGAAATCAGAGTATAACTTTTCTGTATTTCTATTTGCTGTTTTTTTAACATCAGCCCATTTTGTCAGTTCTTTCTACAATTCTGTTAACCACCCCTTGAAATTGTTCTATTTGTCTGATATTATAATCAAGTAATTTCTCATCATCAAATAGCTCCTCTTCACCAAATAGATCTTTAGTGAGGTTTTATGGCTCTGTGTTTTGTTCATTTGTTTGAGCTACTCTCTTGTCTCGTGTGATTTGGAATGGACTCTT
Organism: Echinops telfairi; assembly: GCF_000313985.2. NCBI lineage: Eukaryota > Metazoa > Chordata > Mammalia > Afrosoricida > Tenrecidae > Echinops > Echinops telfairi. The sequence continues at coordinate 646,739 of NW_022103912.1, forward strand.
GTCGCAGAGTCATTGTGATCATGTGTATTGGAACTTAATCGATGAGGATTATGTTGGTATATTTGTAAGCACTCCTCACCTGTTTCCTAGTAGATGTGATAGAAAATGTGAGTATGTGTGTGGTTCCCTGTTAGTTCAGCACAGTTGAAGGAAGGTGTGGCTGGTGCTGGTCATTGTTTACCAATAATCACGTGGCCCCGGTTGGTGAGGCTGCAGAAGGTATGAGTGTTGCTTTCCCCCCTCTTTTGTAGTCAACCGACAGTGTGCTGGGCCATGCCTTGATTGAAAGTTACTTGTAAAAGTTCAAGAAAGTAGCACTGAAGCAATTCACCCATTTATCTCCTCTCGCACTATTTTTGTTCAGCTTCTTCTCCTAATCTGTCTTGTACCCATTTCTCTATCCTTTCCTCTGAAGCTCAGGCTCCCAGGATTATTATCCACACCTGTTTCATCAGGTTTCTCCAGTCTTTGATATTAGAAGATTTGGGTGGTGTCTATGTCTGCTCCAGCATCTTGCCCAGGTCTGCAGCTACAGGGCTTCTGTAGGCTGCAAATATCCCACGGTCAGAGGTTATCCTTGTGGCTCTGTCCCTCCTGGATACTCCTAACACACAGGCATGTTCCTCTTGCCTCGTGAAACTCATGTAATCTCTTACTAGTGTATTCATAGCTCTCCTTAAATATTTTAAGCACTATTTCTTGTAAATGCTTAATTTTTCCTTTTATCCTGCTTTTATCCCTCCCCCCTTTTCTTTCTTTCTTTTTTTATTTAATTAAATGCTTTTATTAGGGGCTTTTACATCTCTTATCACAATCCACACAATCATCCAGTGTGTCAAGCACATTGGTACACATGCTGCCATCATCATTTTCAAAGCATTTTCTTTCTACTTGGGCCCTTGATATCAGCTCTTCATTTTCCCCCTCGCTCCCCCAACCACCCTCCTTCATGAGCCCTTGATAAGTTATAGATTATTATTTTCATATCTTACATCATCCTCTGTCGCCTTTCACCCACTGTTCAGTTGTTTGTCCCCCTGGGAGGGGGTTATATGTTGATCCTTGTGACCAATTCCCCCTTTCACCCCCCACCTTCCCCTTTCACTTCACGGTTTCCTTTTGAGTGGGCCTGCTTCTCTTTTGAACTTGTATTTTTCGTTGACCATATGGCATTATAATGTCTTACTGTAATCATTTAAAATGATGATTTTTCTGTATTTTCTTAGGTTTACTTCTACTATATTTTCCTACGTGCACATTTTATATTGTACTTTATAATAAAATGTGCAAAGAGCTGGAGTTAGATAGTCAAAGAGGAAGAACACCCTCAGCACATCTCGAGCTGAAATAAATGAAGAAAATTTTAGGCCTTGGGTTTTAACATTGAAGGACTCTATCCCTGGTTGTGTAATGGTTACATGTTGGCCTGCTAACTGCAAGGTCATCTGTTTGAAACCACCAGCTGATTTGTGAGAGAAAGATGAGGCTTTCTGCTCTCATAAGAAGTTAGTCTCAGAAACCCACAGGGGCAGTTCTACCATGTCCTACAGGGCTACTGTCAGTTAGCAGTGACTTGTTGGCAGTGAGGTTGGTTTGGTTTATTGGACACATATTGAATGATACAAGAAGCATCAAAAGAAGATGAAAGTAACACACGAGCTGTACCAAAAAGAACTGGTCAACATATAACCATTTCAAGGGGAACCATGTGATTAAGAACCAACAATATTGAAAGAAGGAGTCCAAGCAGCATTAAAAACATTAGCCAAAAATAAGACCCCATAAACTGATAGGATGCCATTTGAAATGTCTCAACAATCTGATGAAACACTGGAAGCGCTCACAAATCTATACTAAGGAATTTGGAAGATAGCCACCTGAACAACCTATTAGAAGAGATTCATATTTGTACCTATTCCAAAGATGGGTGACCCAACAGTGTGACAGAATTTTCAAAAAATATAATTAATATCACATGAAGTAAAGTTTTTTGAAGATAATTTTTAAATGGCTGCAGCAGTACACGGACAGAAATTCAAACAGGAAAAACTATGGAATGAGGGAATAATTGTTGATATCAAATAGATCTTGGATGAAAGCAGAGAATACCAGAAAAAATATTCACGTCATTGACTATGCAAAAGCATTTGATTGTGGATCATCACAAATATGGATAACGCTGAAAAACGGGAGTCATAGAACATGATGTTCAAGCAGAAGCAGTCCGTGGACACGAGGCAGAGAATACTAGGTGGTTTTAAATCAGAAAACGTGTGCATCCAGGTGTGCCTTTTCACAGTTGTGCTTCCAATATGTGAGCTGAATAGATGGTCTGAGAAGCTTAACTGTATGCAGGAAGACGTTAGGACCGGAGGAAAGTTGATTGACAATCTGAGACATGCAGTTGACACAACCTTGCATATTGAAAGCAAGGAAGACTTGAAGACTTGAAGCACTTGGAGATGAAAACCAAAGATTGCGTATTTCAATATAGATTGCAATTCAATAGGAACACCCCCCCCTCAAATCTCTACAAGAGTACCAGTGTACATCGCGAGAAATGTGATGTGATGGTCACATGATCTACTGTCAACTTGTATGCCTATGAATTTGTTTCTCTAGTCAACCCTGACTAACACATGTGAAAATATTAAAATTGTCAAGGATTTCATTTTAGTTGGATTAACTCTACATATTTGAGTATACCCCTACTTTTCCATCCACACCTATGCTACCTGTTTCCATGATCCTTGAAGCAGCGGTCAAAAATACTAACAGTGCATTGCATTTTGTAAATGTGTAGCACAAGATCTCTATTTTCTTTAAACAGTTTTATTGGGACATAATTTACATATCATATAATTTAATACTTCCATCATTCAACCATATCAAGGAGAATTGTGTAATCATTACCACATCAGTTTTAGAACATTCCCCAACTCCATGGTTAAATAGCCTTTAAAATGAGTTGTGCAATCTCTGTCAAGTCCACTGCTTCCTCCTACCTTCATTTTTTATTCCTGAAATCCCTTTTCTCTCCCTGCCCCCCACCCCTGTATCCCCTATCAATTCTTGTATCAGTTATTATCACTATGCATCCACTTTCCCTGTGCATCACAAACTGGGAAACCCAACAGAAACAATAAAAAGCAAAATTGAAATAAGGTGGTAAGGATAAAATAATAATAATGTAAAGACCAAAATACAAATAATGAGTAAGAAAGGAAAGACCCTCATCAACATTCCAAAAGCGAGAGAGGGAATTTCTGTCATGCAACATGTAAGAGATACTTGCACCCAGAGCCAATTCAGATCAGGTCAAAGGAGACCTGGCCCACGTCTTGAGTCTGACTCAGCATATTCCAGATGGCAGTAGTCTCTGCCTGATGATAAGGCTCTCCTAGACTCTGGCCACACGAGGCCTCTTTTGGTCTAAAATGGCAAGGGTGTCACTTTGAGGACGAAGGTGTGGTTGACCCAAGTCATGGTATTTTCAATCACCTCATATGCATATTCACCAACTTTCTGTCAGTTTGTCTTACTGTGCTGGCTTGTGTGTTGCTGTGATGCGGGAAGCTGCCACTGGTATTTCAAATGCCAGAAGGGTCACACAAAGTGGACAGGTTTCAGTGGAGCTTCAAGACGAAGAACAGGCTATGAAGAAAGAATCACCGGTCCATGTTGGTGGAAGTGCTCACTGAAATACTGCAATCCTTTTGCTTAGAATTAAAGCATCATCGATACTGAAGGCCTAATGAATCCAAGCAGAGCATTGTCAGGGGTTGTGACAGATGATGGGCCTCTCAGGTTGGGAGAAATCTGAAATGTGACTGAGGAGAAGCTGCCTTCTCAAAGAAGAGTCGACCAGGTGGTGTGACTGGAGTAAAACCTGTGGGAATAAGCCTTTGGGACCTTCATTTGCGATGGGGCAGAACTGAAAATGATAAGAAACGGCGGCAAACATCAATTAGTAATTGGAACTTGGAATGTATGAAATGTGAATCTAGGAAAATTGGAAGCCATAAAAAATTAAGCAGAATGAATAAAGATTAAAATCCTAGACATCACTGAGCTTGAATGGGTTGGTATTGCCATTGTGAATCAGAAAATCATATGGTTTACTATGCTGGGAATGCTACAGTCAAGAGGAATGGCATGGCATTCATTGTCAAAAAGTACATTTTAAGCTCTATCTTGAAGTAAAATGCTGTCAGCGATAGCATTATATCTATTCACCTTCAAGTAAATCCAGTCAATACAACTAGTTTACCAACTACCAAAGCTAGTGATGAAGACATGGAAGAATTACAACTTCTTCAGTCTGAAATTGATCAAACATGCAATCAAGATAAATGGATAACTACTGGTCATTGGAATGTTTCAAGAAGCTGATGAAGCACTTACTCATTAATGCCAGGAAACTTAGAAGACAGCTACTTGGTCAACTGACTGAAAGAGTTCCATATTTGTACCCATTCCAAAGAAAGGTGATGCACCAGAATGCACAAATTAAAGAACAATATTATTGACATAAATGCAAGTAAAATTTTGCTGAAGATCATCCAACAACAGTTGCATCAGTACATTGACAAGGAGCTTCCGGAGGTTCAGGCTAGATTCAGAAGAGGATATGGAGCAGGGGATATCATTGCTGATGTCAGATGGATCTTGGCTGAAAGCAGAGAATGCCAGAATGAGGTTTCTTGTGTTTCATTAACACTGCCAAGGCATTTGTGCGGATCATAATAAATTATGGATAACCTTGACAAGAAAGAGTATTCCATAACACTGCACTGTAGTTACTTGGGATTTCTACATGGTTCAATAGACAGTTGTGTGAACAGAATAAGGTTTAAACTGAAACTGCATGGTTTAAAATCAGGAAAGGTGTGCATCGGGGTTGTATCATTTCACCATACTTAGCAATCTGTATGCTGAGCAAATAATCCGAGAAGCTGGATTGTACGGAGATGAATGTGGCATTAGGATTGGAAGTCTGTGATGTGTAGATGACACCGCCTTGCTTGCTTCAAGGGAAGACTTTAAGCACCGGGTGATGAGGATCAAGGACTGCAGCCTTCAGTAAGGATTACAATTCACTGTACAGAAGCCCCAATCCTCACAACTGGTAACATCATCATCAATGGAGAAAACGGTTGAAATTGCCAAGGGTTTTGTCTTGCTTGGATCCACAAACAATGCTCACGGAAGCAGCCAGCAAGAGATCAAAAGATAAGTTGCATTAAGTATATCTACTGCACACCCTTTAAAGTGTTGAAAAGCAGGGAGGTTGCTTTGAGCGCTAAGATGGACCCGTTTCAAGCTATGGCATTTTCAATGGCCTTGTAATGTCCAGCGTGCGAAAGGTAGACATTAAATAATGAAGACCGAAGGAGAACTGATGCATTTGAATTATGGTGCTGATGAAGAATATTGAAAGTACATGAACTGCCAAAGGAACAGACAAATCTGTCTTAGAAGAAGTACAGCGAGAATGCTCCTTAGGGGCAAGGATGACAAGACTTCTTCCCATGTACATGTCAGGAGAGACCAGTCTCTGGAGGAGGACTGTAACTCTTCATGGAATGATAACACCTTGTCTTTCTCCTGAGGAGCTCCTGGTGGTTTTGAACAGGTGAGCTTGTGGTTAGCCAACATGTAAGAAAGATGAGGTATTCTACTCCCATAGTTACAGTCTTGGAAACCCCCTGTCCTCTAGGGTTGGAATCAATGAGAGGGCTGTGAGTTAGCTAGATGGCAATGTGGAAATAAGAAAACCAGAGCCCCACCCCAGCATCACAGAGCAGACTACAGAAGGTGGCATTTTAGCACTAAGGAAACAGAGGCTCCAAGAGAGCAAAAGACAAGCTTAAAGTTGCATGTCTGGTAAGCTGTGTTGCCTCCTCTCCACCGCACTGCCTTCTATGAGTGCTTACTGCTTTTATGACCATACTCGAGTATTCTTTCTAGAGGCGACAGTAGACTGACTTATCTTCCTTTGGCCAATTTCCTACCCTTGGCTCAACCACAGCCTGTCCCTCATAAACTCAGAGCTAAGACATGCTCAGAAGCCATGAAAGTACTCTCTGTGCTACGCCCACTAGACATCGCCTGACACCCCACTAGACATCCCCTTACACATTCCCTGGCTACCTGGTCTCTTGTCCTGGCAAGCCCAACCTGGCAATGGTGAGTGCCAAGCATTTGCTGGCACCAGCTGAGGCTGCGTTCATGCTTTGAGCAAAAATCCCAGCACAGTTCCAGCCCCTACCTGCTTCTCTGAAGCCTTTGATTCACCACTGGGCAAGATTCTGTGACAGCTTCTCAAAAATAAAAATAAAAGATCTGGAGGGGGTTCAGACACACCTGGGACATGACTTGGCAATTGTCCAAGAGTCAAGGAACCCTGGTCTAGGTGGTGGGCCTAGAGGAGGAAGGGTGAGCCCACAGCTGCTTACCTACCCCATGTAAAAGCAAACAATAACTTGTTGCTCTCAATTCACCTTCAACTCACAGTGACCGCACGCATGGCAGAATAGCACCGTGCTCCACAGGGTTTCAATGGCTATCTTTCCTTAAGTGGGTCCCCAGACCTGTCCTCGGAAGTGCCTCTGGGTCGAGTCAAGCCTCCAAGGTTTGGGTTAGCAGTTAAAGCATTAAGGTGAGGGATGCTCCCCACAAGCAGCGACTCTAAATTAGCTTTACTGATTCAGGCTCGGGGCCAGACCTAGGGCACACAATGGTGATAAAGAGTGATTTATTCACACTCAAGAAACTTGGGATTAGAAAAAAGAGAGAGAAATTTGGGGTCAAGCATGGAACACAGACCAGAGCTCAGTGAACAAATGTGACAGGTATTACTCTCAATCCCAAGTGTGCATAAAATATAACTTCACTTTTCCAGAATTCCCATTAATTTTTATTTTGAGACCTCATTTCATTGAGATAGCAAATTCATAATTGATCACAGTCAAGATGGGATTCCTCTTCCTTTGTCTAGGACTGTGTGTAGGTTCTGGGAGGCTCCTGTGGTTCCATAGCCTTAAGGAGATAACTTATGCTCAGTATCCTGCGTCAGCCCACTGTCCAGCAGACCCAGAAGCTCTCTGTACTGTGGTCAAGCGTCCCTGAGTTCTCTTTGTTGTAATACAGAGTCTTCTTGTTAGATTTTGTGTTTCATCAAGCTCTGCCCAGGAAGCAGGGCAGACACCTTCCCAGACACGTCTCTGGGCTCATTAACATCATAGACTGGTTAATATTTCAGAGATATTAGTATACTATCCCACCCACAAGCAAATACCCCCACATCTACACATTATATAAGTGTTATAAAGGAAAGGAAAAAGGCAATAGGAGAACTTATTTGAGATAAGGGGCAGGGACCTCCTCTTTGAGGAGGTGATATTTAAGGTGAGACTTGGGGCAGTGCAAGAAAGCTAGACGAGGGGACAAGAGCTATATGGAGGCTCTGGGGGGAGAACGAACATCAGCTTGGAAGATTCCGAGGCTGCTGCTGGTCAGGCGCCTGACCAACGGCTTTCCCTCTCGGGGTGACCCTGAGGTCCTATCCAACATCTCCAGGCATCTGTCTCTGAAAGGGTCTCGGATTCCTAGGGAACAGGGTGTATCTGTGGCTATCCCGAAATACTTAACCAAAGAAGTGCTACAAGTTTAGGTAGGAATCACTCGAGCAGCTCACTGCCTATGAGTTGGTTTCGGCTCAGAGTGATGCTATTGGACATGGTAGAACTGGCCCTATGCGTTTCTGAAAATACAACTCTTTACAGAATTAGAAAGCCTCATCTTTCTCCCCCAGAGTGGTTAGCAGCTCAACTCATAACTCAGTCCACTACCAGGGTAGCAATCACAGTTTACACAGTTTACTCATACTCATCTTTTGAGAGACACGGATAGCGTCCCCTCTCCTGTTTTTTACTTATATATATATAAATCATTTTATTAGTGGCTCATACAACTCTTATTACAATCCATACATACATCAATTGTGTAAAGTATATGTGTACATTCATTGCCCTCATCAGTCTCAAAACATTTGCTCTCCAC
>NW_022103912.1:655597-658267 GCF_000313985.2 Echinops telfairi
CTTGAGTGGAGGCCCAATGTCCTTCTGCTACCTTAATACTAAACCTATAAATATATGCACATAGATCTATTTCCCCATCCTTATATATAAATATATTTGCATATATACATGCCTTTATTTAGACCTCTATAAATGCCCTTTGCCTCCCAGCTCTTTCCTCTATTTCCTTTGACTTTCCTTTCCCCCAAATGCCACACCTTGCTGCCTTGTTCTAGATCTGGGAAGAACATGGTAGCAGGCTTCCATGTTGCTCTTGGGATAATCTATTCATGGTTTCTCAAGGCCTGGGCGCAAACTGTCCTTGACTTTTCAACTACCAGGGTCAGGAATTCTGTAGCAAATGTGATACCTCTTGTCAACTCTCCAGGTGTTCAGTTACAACCTGGTGGAACTGAGAAGAATGGCCTTCAGCCAAGACACCTGAACTACCAGAAAATGGAAGGGACTCAAGTCTGTGGTTTTCCTGATACATGACTGGACAAAGTGCAGTCAGCCTGACCCCTGACAAGCGATGGTAGCTCCCCTCCTTCTTTCCCTTCTTGTGACCTTGTGACTCACTTCTTCCCCACTACAGCGGCCAAGGCCAGGATGATGCCCCCCCCTTCTCAGGTCCTACAATACTTTTGCATATGTGACTAAAGATAACTGATAGCAACATCAGAGACAAATCCCTGCAATTTGGGGCCTAGAAGAGTCCAAGCTTTACATAGATTGACTCCCCATTAAGAACACTAACAAAATGTGAAGAATCATGACAGAAAGTGGGCTTTTGGTAAACATTGTTGATAAAACAGACAAACAAAAGAGTATGGTATGTAGTTCTATTTTTAAATGAATCTATACTTCACAAAAAATACCATTCAACAAGTTGGATTGGGGGGAAATGACAATGAGAAGAAGAGAAAATCCTAGAGAAAATAACAGAAAATCCTACAGAAAATAACAAAAATTGAAAGGACATGAAGAATTCGGAAACTTTATCCATTGCTGACTGTTATAGAAAATAGTACAGTTGTTAGGGAACACAGTCTCATGGCTCATCAAAAAACTAGAGGTAGAGCTGCCACATGACAAGTGTGACAGTGTTCCACTTCTAGTTATGCAGTAGAAATGTCACAAACATGAATGTTCCGTGTAGTACTACTATTCATAATAGCAACAATACAAAAACAACCTAAGTGCTCTTTAACGGATAAGTTGAAGAGTAAAATGTGTTACAAAAAGGATAAGTTAAAAAGTATTGCTACTAGGTTTATAGTTCATATATTCACAGGTTAATTCCAAACAAAGCATGTTTAAATGTCTCTGTGATCAATGGATGGCTGCAGATGAGTTGTCTCAGCCATACATGTGTTTTAGTCTTGTTAGGGTGGCTTAAAAAAGAATATATATGTTGCCATGGGAAAAGCTAGTTTTTAAATCAGGCCTATATAAAAATGTTGACAAAACTCAAGTGGACATTTTCCCATATTATTGAAAGTTTTCAACAAGTTTATGGGAATGCTGCTCCATATTAAACCACAGTTTCAGATGGTTCAAATAGTTTGAAGACCTCAAAGATGATCAAGGTGAGCTCAGAAGGTTATGGCAATAGTTTTTTTAAAAAAGAGGATTCCAAAAAAGTAACCTTGAAGAGATTTTCTCAAAGGACACAGGACAATCACAGAGGCTTAGTGTGAAGAAGTTTTATAAGGAATGAAAATTGCTTTGGTGAACAATTTTGCTCTAGTTTTTTAATACTTTAGCCTTTCCTTTTGATTTAGGTTTTTATCTGTTTTAATTTGTTATTCTTGTTAGCTTTTTAAAAATGTTTTTCTGTATATGAAATCTAGGATAGGTAAATCTACAGAGACAGTAACTGGATTAATGATTCCTTGGGGGTGGGGTAGGGGAGGTTGGGGAGAAATCCGGAGCTAGTAATGAGTACAAGACTGAAGAAAATGTTTCAAAACTGATTGTGGTGGTGATTGTATAACTCTTCTTGATGTAACTGGGCAATTGAATTGTGTGATATGTGAGTTATATGCCCATAAAACTGTTGGGGGAGGGAAGAGATTTTATCATCAGAACTCCAAAACCTAGGACAGAGACCGCATTTTCGAAGCAGCCTGGAAAAGACAAAGCGTGACCTACAAGGCGAGCCATTAAGAATAAATTCTGATTTGTTGGCAGAAACCATCCAAGAAGGCAATGGGATGATTGATATAAAACAATGAAAGAGAAAAATTACTAAAGAAGAATGATATGCTATGTTGGCCTAATTGACCAGAGAAACAAATTTAGTGACACCCATAAATATGTGTGTAAAAAAGAGCATTATATCAAGAAACTATATATGTCAGTAAAACATCTCAAGCCAGTCTAACTTAAGTCCATAAGTCTGATTCTAGTCCACAGGTCCCTCTCAGACTCACGCAGCCACAAATCTTGTGGCTCTCATGGCGCAGTTCATCACAAAGGTCTTCCGGGGCTCAGAGTGGCTTGCCAGCAGGACGGTGGAGACAAAGAGAGGAGGTTCCCAGGACCCTCTTTTTAAAAAATTTTAAAAATTATTTTATTGGGGGCTCGTACAATTCTTATCACAGTCCATACATACATCCATTATGTCAAGCACATATGTACATTTGTTGCCCTCATCATTCTCAAAACATTTGCCTTCTACTTTAGCCC
>NW_022103912.1:660575-683599 GCF_000313985.2 Echinops telfairi
TGCAGCTTCATTGCTGTCCTCTCAAGTAGATTCTTCTGTGGGGAGGGGCTGTTGTCCACGTAGCTGGCATGGGAGCTGAGCCCTTAGACCCTTCCACTGGCTCCCCACTCCTTGCAAACAACTGCATTGTCTGGCACTGGCTTTAATCTGGTCCCTCTTCCCCTGTGGACACACAAACAATACCCTTCCCTTGGTTGGTCAGTGCCCTATCCCCCCATCATATATCCTTTCCCCTCCCCCCCTTTGTGGTTGGCCACCCTATGTACCCCTGGATTTGGTCTGGCACCTGCCATACTACCTGGACCTTACCCCTAGCGTGTTTGTATAAAGTAGTTTTTCCCTGTGACCCTTTTGCATTTACCTTTCTGTTCTTTCATTTATATATAAAACTTACCTCAGCGGACTCATGTTATACTTGTCTCTTTTTTCATCTTTTTGAGTGTTTCATTCATCAATTTTGCTGCTCTCTCTTTAGGTGCATATTTGTTTATTATGCTCACTGGCTCTTGGTCTATTGTGCCCCTCCTTGTCTCTTGTTAAGGCCTGTATCTTGAGGTCAATTTGGTCAGTTATTAAGATCGCTACCCCTGCTTTTTTTGCATTACCATTTGCTTGGTATATTTCCCCCCATCCTTTATTCTCAACCTGTTTTTGTCTGCAAGCTTGAGATGAGTCTCCTGGAGGCAGCAGATCGATGGGTTATGTTTCCTCAGCCAGACTATTAGCCTCTGACTTTTGATGCCTGAGTTCAGGCCATTGATATTCAGTGTTATTATATCCATCTGTGGACTCTGTGATGTCATCTTGTACCTTTTGTGCTGGTTATTTTCCTTTCTACCTATCTTATCCGCTTGCGTTGTGTGTGTGGTTTATGTTTGCCTTCTTTCCACTATTGAGCTGATGCTATCCTGGGGGATGTTTCCTCTTTGTCATCCTATGTGTTATTCTATGTGATGGTCTCTTATTTGCCCTTGGTGAGTGTTTCTCTTCTGCCCATGCTGGATCGTCAAGGATCTTTTGTAGGGCTGGGTTTATTTTTGAGTATTCTTTGAGGTTGTCCTTGTCTGAGAAGACTCTTACTTCGCCATCTATCTTAATAGATAACTTGGCTGGGTAAAGTATTCTTGGGTTTACATTGTTTTCCTTCAATTTTTGGAATATGTTACTCCATTCCCTCCTCTTCATCATTTCTGCTGATAGGTCTGAACATACTCTTATTGGGGTAGCTTTATACATGACTGTTTGCTTTTCCCTAGCTGCTTTTATGATCTTCTCCTTTTCCTCAAAGTTGGATAATTTGACAATTATATGTCTTGGTGACTTCCTCTTGGGATTCAGTCTGGCTGGTGTTCTTTCAGCCTCTTGAATGGTTGCCTGATTTTTCTTTATTCAGCTGGGAAAGTTTTCCTCTAAGAATTCCCTTGCTATTTTCGCTGTTGATTTCTGTGTTGTGCCTTGTTCAGGGAGTCCAATTATTCTAATATTGTTTCTTTTCATAGCATCAGGCATGGCTCTCAAGTTTTCTTCAGCTAATTTGATTGTCTTATTTGACTGCTTTTCCCGTTTTCTGAGGTCTGCTTGGTTCTCCTCTAGGTCACAGGTGAGCTTCTCTGCCTCCTCAAGCCTATTGGCAAGATCTGTCAATTTGTCACTGGATTTTGTTATTTCATCCCTTAACTCTTATATTTCTCTTTGGTACGTTGTCTTTATCTCCTCTATCATCTCATCTTTTTTCTGCATTGCTTCCCTCATATCCTTTATGACTTCAAGCAGACTTTTGAAAATTTCTTTTTGTGGCAGGTCAATATCTGCTTCTTCTATGCCCATCGTTAGGTTCATGACTTCTTCCGGCATTGTCTTCTGTTTCTCCTGCTTTTTCGTTGAAGCTGTTCGAACTGGTTGCTGTTTACATATTGTTTTAGAGGAACCTGGAGCCATATTTCTGAGTCAAAGAGCCCTGGGCTCTCTCTTGGGGGATTCGTATGAGTTCTTCTATGAACTACCTGCCGGTAGCTGTCCCAGGACCCTCTTTCTGAGAAGGCCATGCCCACAAGGAGGTACCATCAGTCTGGACTCCAGCCTTACACTTTCATATATCAACTTGACATGAAATTATGTAACTACCACATATACACATAGCAAAATTGTTTGCTATACACATAGCAAAATTGTTCCTTAAATACAATGACAAAATTGGAACATTGTCAGATAAACAGTAATTAAGGCAATTAAAAACAAAAACTAGTGCAACCTTACAAGAAAAACTAAAGGGAGTTCTTCAGCCCCCAAACCAACAATGGTAGACAACAACTTGAGATTAACATACATAATCACGTCACCCAAAAACCAACACAGATATAGGCAGCCAGAGATACTAATTTGTAAAATAGTATAATTACAAAGCAAAAAGAGGAAATATTTACTTTAGTTTCAGAACTTCCAAATGGAAGTCAAGACCATTTCTGGATAGAACAGACTGTTTAAATTTAAGAAGAAAATGATAAATTATAGGGTATTACATGTCACCCCTGAGGAGCACCCGGTGCTGCTGACAGAGGCGCTCCTGAACCCCAAGGCCAACAGGGAGAAGATGATCCATATCACGTTTGAGATCTTCAACACACCCGGCACGCACATGGCCATCCAGGCTGTGATGTCCCTGCACCCATCCCGCAGCACCAAGGCATTGTTATGCACACCATGCCCAACTATGAGGGCTAGCGCTGCCCCACGACATCCTGTGTCAGGACCTGGTGGGTTGTAGTAACCTTATGAGGATCCTGACTGAGCAGAGCTACAGTGACCAGCTTCCTGATGTTCAGGTTATCACATCTGCTGCCCCCAAGCAAAATTCTAGCCCCCCTGACACATCCAGAAGACTGCTTCAACTACATCATGAAGTGTGACGTGGACATCTGGAAGTAGCTGTATACCACCAGGGTGCTGTACGGTGGGACCACCATGCTTCTCCCCATCACATAGACTTCAAGGGGAAAGATATCACAGCGCTGGCGTCCAGCGTACTGAAGATCAAGATCATAACAGCCCCAGAAGGCAAGTACTCGGAGTGGATCAGTGTCTCCATCCTGGCCTTGCTGTTCACCTTCCAGCAGATGGAGTAGGATGAGTCAGGCCCCTCCATCAACCACTGAAAGTGCTTCCAGATGAGCTGCCCGCAGGTGCTGCCATCTGCAGCATGAACTCAATGCCAGCGCAGGTCAGCCTGTCATGCTAGCTTAGTGAAACTGGGAGAAGCCTTTGAAAGAAATCCTGAAGCCCTGTCTGGTGGTAGCACCAGTTGTCAGACTTGTTGCTGATCTTGCCTTGGAGCCACCTTAATTGTCCCCTGGTCTATGTTCAATGCCCTGTACATCCTTTGATTTCAACCCTAGTACATGTGATTGGGTCACTAAGCAGCTGGGGTGGAAAAGGTGTGGCTAGTCTGTACAGAGTGTTCAAGAGAAGAGTTATTGGCTCCAAGATCACCCCAAGGCCAGCGGGAGACCAGAAGCAGCCAACCCTTGCTGTGTGTGACTTGCAGGACTGATGAATCTGAGCCTTGGGACCAGTGTCCATTTTTTTAGCTGATGTTGACCTCTGGAACCTCAGGGACTATTACTTGCCTTGAGTTGGAAGACACTTGACTTTTAAACCTATAAATTTACTCATCCTTTAAATTTATGCAAGGTTTTTTTTTTTTTCCAGCTCTTGAGAGGACAAAACAAATTTTGGTTTTCTACTGTCATGTGCGAACAATAGGACCCAGCAACACAGCGTTATTTAATGAGAAATAAATGTTACCATTAAATTTTTAAAAAGGCAGTGTTAGAGGGTAACTGATAGTAATAAAAGCACACATCAAAAAAAAAAGAAGAAAGAATCTAATCAACACGTTGACCTAATATCCCCAACAATTAGAAAAAGAGTGCAAAATAAGCCTACATTCATCAGTATACAGTAGAAACAGAATCAAGAGGAAAGTAAAAGGAATTATGAATAGAGGAAAGAACTAGGAGGCAAAGGACATTATAGAGGTGTAAATACAGTAATGTACATATGCAAATATATTTTAATGTAGCGATAGGGAACTGGATCTATATGCATATACTTATATGTTAAGTATTAAGGCAGCAGACGGACATTGGGCCCCTATTCAAGTACTCCCTCATCACAAGAACATTTTGTTCTACTAACCCAGCATTCTGTGATGCTCACCTTCCTGACATGATCACTGAAGACAAAATGGGTGTATAAGCAAATGTAGTGAAGAAAGCTGATGGTGCCTGGCTATCAAAAGATAATAGCATCTGGGCAGTGGTTCTCAACCTTCCTAATGCTGCAACCCTTTAATACAGTTCCTCATGTTGTGGTGACGCCTCAACCCTAAAATTATTTTCGTTGCTACTTCATAATTGTAATTTTGCTGCTGTTATAAATCAGGCAACCCCTGTGGAAGGATTGTTCGACCCCCAAAGGGGTCATAACCCACAGGTTGAGAACGCTGGTCTGGGGTCTTAAAGGCTTGAAAATAAACAAGTGACCATCTAGCTGAGAAACAAGCCCACATGGAAGAAGCACACCTGCCTGTATGACCAAGAGCTGTCAATGGGATCAGATATCAGGTATCAAAGACCCAGAACAAAAAATGGGAGTGGAGATCTACAGCCCATCTGTAGACAATGGACATCCCCTTACAGAGGGGTCACAAGGAGAAGAGCCACTCGGTGCAGTATAGCACCAATGAAACATACAACTTTTCTCTAGTTCTTTGATGCTAGCTCTGCCCCCCTTCTTCCCACCCCCACCCCCAACACACCATCATGACCCCAATTCTACCTTACAAATCCAGCTAGAGCAGAGCATGTACACTGATACAGATAAGAGCTCATAACAAGGAATCCAGGACAGATAAACCCCTCAGGACCGATAATGACAGTAGTGACACTAGGAAGGTAGGGGGACAAAGGGGAAATTGATCACAATGATCGACATGTAACCACCTTCTCCCCAGGAGGACGAACAACAGAAAGTGGGAATAATCCAAACTGAATTTGGTCCAGAAAGCCTAAAATAGGAAGGTGTTTCAAATGTTAATAGAAAAATAAGAATGAAAACAATGAATAAGCGTTTGGAAGCACGCTCATAGACCTCCGTCTTTGTGGAAGAGCTGACCTGCTCCAGCAGCATATGCAAGAACGGAGAAAAGTGGACCATCTGCCACTTCCTGTTTGAGTCCGTTTCAGATGGGGCTGATCAATTACAAGTGCGTCCCTCGCTGCTGCGCTGGGCTGAAGTCACACAATCCGTACCCAGAAACCTCCAATGGTCTTCCCAAATCATTTAGAATTGACATGTAAAATGAAGCTTATTTGCCCTCAGTACACTTATAGATGATCTGAAGTCTTTAATCATCTGAAGGCCAACTCCAAAGTTTTTTGTTAAAGTTAAGTTCAAATCAACGATTAAGCCTGAATGGTAATACCAAGGACCCAACTACTCAGCAGACGCAAAACCAACCTCAATGCTAATGAACCCATTCCAATTTATGGTGACCCTCTAGGGCAGAGGAGAACAGACTCTGAAGGGTTTCTTAAATTTTTTATTTTTAAATTATATTTTATTGGGGGTCACACAGCTCTTATCACAATCCATACATGCATTCATTGTGTCAAGCACACTTGTACATATGTTGCCATCATCATTCTCAAAACATTTTCTTTCTACTTGAGCCCTTGGTAAGACTGAAATTCTTGATTTTCTTTTTTTTTCTTTTTAAAATAATTTTATTTTATTTTTATTTTTTAATCGTATTATTAGGGGCTCATATGACTCTTATCACAATCCATACATACATCAATTGTGTAAAGCACATTTGTACATTCATTGCCCTCATCATTCTCAAAACATTTGCTCTCCACTTAAACCCCCCCCCCCATGAGCCATTGATAATTTAGAAATTGTTATTTTGTCATATCTTGCCCTGTCTGATGTCTCCCGTCACCCACTTTTCTGTTGTCTGTCCCCCAGGGAGAAGGTCACATATAGTTCCTTGCAATCGGTTCCCTCTTTCCAATCCACTCTTCCTCTACCCTCCCAGTATCGCCACTCACACCACTGGTCCTGAAGGGATCATCCACCCTGGATTCCCTGTATTTTCAGTTCCTATCTGTACCAGTGTACATCCTCTGGTCTAGCCAGACTTGTAAGGTAGAATTCGGATCATGACAGTGGTGGGGGTGGGGGTGGGGGTCTGGAGAAGGGAGGAAGCATTTAGGAACTAGAGGAAAGTTGTATTTTTCATCATTGCTACATCGCACCCTGTCTGGCTCATTTCCTCCCCGAGACCCCTCTGCAAGGGGATCTCCAGTGGCCTACCAGACTCTGAAGTTTTGAGGCTGTAAGTCTTTCCACTTGTCTGTCAGTCTGTCATGCTGTGGTGGCTTATGTGTTGCTGTGATGCTGGAAGCTGTGTCACTGGTATTTCACATACCAGTTGGGTCATCCAAAGTAAACAGGTTTCAGAGGAGCATCCAGACTGAGATCAGACAATGTTCTGCCGATTTTGGAGGAATTAGCCTCTGGAAACATTATGACTAGCTTTAAACATTGTCAGATCCTGAGGGCTGTATGAACAGGAGTAGAACATTGTCAGAGAGGCTGCTGGAAGACTGGAACTTTGGGTCGGAGGGCCCGTGAAATGTGGCTGAGGAGGAGCTGCTCTTTAGGGGTGGGGTCGATCGTGGTGAATTGAGTGGGGTAGAGCTTGTGGGTGTGGAGCCTCTAGGATCTTCCCTGGCTGATGAGGCAGGACTCAAGGTAAGGAGAAACAGTTGTAAAAATCTGCTAATGATGGGAACTTGGGATATGCAAAGTATGAATGTAGGAAAATTGAAAGTCATCAAAATTAACGTATTGCATAAAGATCTACATGTTAGTCATAGTGAGCTAAAATGGATTGGCATGGACCATTTTGAATCATAAAATCGTGATTTACTATGCTGAGAATAATACAACAAAATGAATGGGGTTGCATTCATTGTCAAAAGGAACATTTCAAAATCAATCTTGAAGTACATTTTGAAGAACAATGCTGTCTGTGATAGGATTATAACTATTCGCCTTCCTTCAAGGATTTCCAATCAATATAACTATTATTCACATTTATGCACCAACCATAGAGCCTAGTGATAAGAAACTGGAGAATTCTACAAATGACTTCAATCAGAAATTGATCAACCATGTGATCAAGATGTATTGATCATTTTTGGCAATTAGCAAATGGCTAGAGCACTCCTTGGAGGCAAGGATGCAAGAATTTGTCTTACGTACTTTGGGCATACTGTCAGCAGAGACCAGTGCATGGAAAAGGATGTCATGTTTGGTAAGACAGAGGGGCAACAAAAAAGAAGAGGACCCTGGCGGATGCAGTGACACAGTGGCTGCAACAATGAGTTCAAGCACAGGAACAATTGTGAGGAGGGTGCAGGACCGGGCAGTGTTTCCTTCCATTGTGCATGGGGTTGCTATAGATCATAACCAACCCAATGGGACCTGAGTTAGTTAATTGTGCCAACCTGGCCGATAAACACATGTGGGGCTAATTGAAAGGTGGAGTGATAAATGGGTGGTGAGCCTCGCCTTTCTAGTTCTCGGGTCTCTTGCTTTGTGATGGTCGCACCAGGGTGCAGCTGCCTTAGCAGCCTGCTTCAGCTTGCAAGATTGACTTCCTACAAGACATACCCAAGGAGAAGCCACATGGACCTATCCCGATGCAGCCCTGGGTGCTGGAGCAGCCATGTGGAGACCCCTGCTAGTGCTGAGATGCTTGTTCGTTCACTGACTCGCTTTCCTCCTGCAGTCGGCATCATTGCCTCTGTTTTGTGAGGTGGAGGACTTTGTGGACTGGTGTTGAGTTAATGGGTTAATGTTGGACTTGTGGGCTTGGGCAGCATTGGGTTGGGATGTTTTCGTGATGCACACTTTCTTTACATAAAACTCTCTTATACGTGAGTTGCTGTGGATTTGTTTCTCCAAAGTACCCAGACTAATACAGCACCTTACAGCAATGAGGGTGACACTGTGAGCCCTCTATCCATGTGCAGGGCCCCCACATGGAGTAAGCCGCTGGTGAATATATTCTGAACATAGCCCTGGGATGTGAATAACCTTGCCAATAGGGCATTGTAGAGTCAATTAGACAGATCTAGTTAGGCTAAAATTTAATCCTTTATCATTTGATTTCCATTTTGACCCATTTTAAAATTGTTTCAGATTTTAAGATTTTCTGCTTTTTTTCCCCATTGAGATTTTTCTGTTTTGTCTAGTCAAAAACTATGCATGAATTTTGCTAGGTAAACTTTTGCCCAAATAACAATAATAACATTTAAAAATTAATACTCAGTCAAACAGAAAATAAAGCAAAGCAAAAACCCTCCAGAACAAGGAGCAGTACTCTGGCTTGGAGCCCTCCTTAACTTGCTCGGGAGACGTACTTCATTGTTTGAAGTGTGTCTACTCTGTACTTAAATAAAACCTTTGTTTAGACTTTAAAAACAAAGAGAAAAGATTACAGCCAACAAAACCTTATGGAGTAGTCCTACTCTGCCACTCATGAGGTCTCTGTGAGTCAGAATCAAGTAGCCTTGCATTTTCAGAGGTGCCAGAAGCATCCTTCATATTTCTCATGCAATTTAATGGTGACAGTTTCCCTCACTCTCCTGTCTGTCCCACTCCCCAGTTTTCAAATGGAGAGACTGATGCTCAAGAGTGGTAGAGTACTTCACTTAACAACCCACACCAGGTGAAGACCAGGGCTGGGAATTGAGCTCTCTTCTTTACTCCCCAAAGAGCCAAACAGTCATGGAGTCAATGTTGGCTCAGAGGAACCCTGGAGGTTAGGGTAGAACTTCCCCCTGTGGTTTCTGAGACTGGAACTCTTTACAGGAGTAGAAAGCCCCACCTTTCTCCCAAGGAGCGACGGGTGCTTTCGAACTGTCATCCTTGTGCATTGCTGCCCAATCCATAACCACTATGCTACCAGGGCAGCAGGGGTATTATATTAGTCTGGGTACTTTAGAGAAACAAATCCACAGAAACTCGTGTATAAGAGAGAGTTTTATGTAAAGGTTAAGTGCGCATCAAGAAAATACCCCAACCCAGCACTGCCCAAGCCCACAAATCCAACATTCACCCATGAACCCATATGTCCGACACCAATCCACAAAGTCCTCCTCCATCCCACAAAACAGACACAATGATGCCGACTGCAGGAGGAAAGTCGAATCAGTGAGTGGGTAAGCATCTTGGCACTGGCAGGGGTCTCCACACAGCGGCTCCAGCACCCAGGGCTGCATCGGGGTAGGTCCATGAGACTTCTCCTTGGGGATGTCTTGCAGGAAGTCCACCTTGCCAGCTGAAGCAGGGATCTGCTAAGACAGCTGCACCCTAGTGTGACCAGGGTGTAATTTACCATTTACTTTAATCACAGGGCATGGTAGCACTAAGAGTCGGCCTATGGGATCTCCTGGATTCCAGACATATTCTTCTTTACCTCCATTATGTAACACCAGTCCAATTTCTCCTTGGTAATCAGGATCAATCACACCACTCAGTACAGTGACACCCTTCCTGACCAGTTGATCCAAAGGCATGAGAAGCCCAAAGTGGCCAGGGGGCATTCTCGGCTGCCAGTTCAGTGGAATCCGTGCTGTGTTTCCAGGTGGGAGAGTTCCTTCCTTCAGGACCAGGACCTCCAGGCCTGAGGAACACAGGGTTGCTGGGACAAGAAGCAAAAATGCTGCAAGTAGATCATTAGGAGTAGTAGTGAGTGGTGCCACATTTGAACCCCACTCCTGGTACCATAGCTGATAAACACCTGTGGGATTAATTGAAGGGCGGGGGGATAAATGGCTCTGTGAGCCTTGCCTTTCTAGTTCTCGGCTCTCTTGCTTTGTGATGGTCGCACTAGGGTGAAGCTGCCTTAGCAGTTCCCTGCTTGTAAGGCTGACTTCCTGCAAGACATCCCAAGGAGAAGCCACACGGACCTACCCTGATGCAGCCCTGGGTGCTGGAGCAGCTGTGTGGAGACCCCTGCCAGCGCTGAGATGCTTACACGTTCACTGACTCGGCTTTCCTCCTGCAGTCGGCATCATAGTGTGTGTTTTGTGAGATGGAGGAGGACTTTGTGGACTAGTGTTGGACATATGGGTTAACGGGTTAATGTTGGACTTGTGAGCTTGGGCAGCACTGGGTTGGGATAGTTTCTTGCTGTGCACTTAACCTTTACATAAAACTCTCTCTTATACATGAGTTTCTGTGGATTTGTTTCTCTAAAGTGCCCAGACTAGCACAGGTATAGAGAAAGGGAGAATGGTCACGGGGGCTCAAGCCAGCCCCAAGGAAGCAAAACGTCAGTCAAGACTTTGGAAGATATATTGCTCTCTGAATCCCAGAAGAGGTGGCAGGGAGGGATTCACATGTGAGCACTATGCGATCCCAGGTGCAGAAATGAGGTGAGTCTGGTGCAAGTGTCAGACAAGGGTTCCCGGATGCTGCCACGACGGGATGAGCTATGCACTCCAGCCCTGTAAGCATGTAGAGTAGGATCAGATGAGGCCCAGTGGTGAGTATCTGTTGCTGAAGTCCACACAACAGAGTGATGGCAATGCCTGTGCCAGCACATGGGCTCTTGAGCCAGGACTCACAATCAACAAAACAACACATGAAGGAAAAAGCCTACACAGTCATCCAACCCCCCCCACAATTCCGTTTTTATTAAAAAAAAAAAAAAGCTCCCAGTCCGCTGACTTCTTGTAGGCAAATAAGTAGCCTGTGACTTCATTGGTATTTTTGTTCTAATCCCACCAACATTGCCCCACAGGCCTGAGACAGCTCCGCCCAATGACCAGACAACCAAACAGGAAAATTCTAGGTCTTGACTTTCCTGAAGCTGAAAGTCAAGTTGCCAAAACAAACCTCTTTTGTCTTTCATCGTTTTTCCCTCTGTGTTTAAATAATAATACCCTAAACATGAAGTCATTGTATGCACCTGGTGGCCTATCAGCATTGCCCAGGGACATGTGGAGGGCAGCTGCAGGGGTACCTGTCCAGTGGGAGGCTGACGGATCTTTGGGATCCCTGTGGGGTTTGCAGGGCAGCCCAGTGTTCACTTGCCTGCATGCGCTCCATCCTCTCTCCGGAGCTAAATCCCTGCCGGCGCTGCATCCAAGCACCACACACCGTTTCTTTCCCTTCTCCCACCAGAGCTTATTCATCCCTGATGAAGAGCCTCTTTTTCAACCCAAAGAGCCAGTTCTCTCTTAAGTGTGATGTCTTACTCCTCCATAGACCTTAGAGAGCCAGGAGCCACCTGGAGACAGAACTCCCCTAACTTAAGGAGAGGAGGTGGCGTTTCTAACCTCGCTAATGATAGAGGGGCTTGTCATGTTCATAGAGCAAGGGCACTTGGGCCCCTCCAATCGTATTAAACTCACTCCTTCTGTGCGTTTCTGCCCCGAAGCCCTCAGAGGGGCTCCAACTGTTCCCTCTTCCCTTGCTGCTCTGGGCAGGCCAGGGCGTCCGTGTTCTCTGCTCCACATTTGTTGAGAAGACTCTCTCCCAGGACTGCCTGATGGAGTGGCCAACTCTTCTATGCAGTGGGATCCCTGAGAGCATCCCTCTGTCACTTATTTTATCCTCCTCCACTGGCAGACAGTTCGGGGAGCCCATACACAGGGCCCCCAAAACAAACTTGCTGCCATCAAGTCAACTGCTCCATCATGGCCGCTGAGCAGAGCTCCCGCTCCCCGGCTACCCCCGCAGCCGTGTTTCTTCCCTCCCAGTTCTTTCCCACATCACCCTCACATCTGGTATTTCCTAGGAAGCAGAACGAGGCAGTGTCAAGAGAAATCAGACCCCACTCCTCGCTGGGGGTGCGGGGCCGAGGGAGTTTGCGTCTCTTATTATCAGGTCCTTCCTTATCCGTGTGGGAGGAGCAATGCTATCCCTTACCTCTGACCGCACGGGATGTGTTGGAGGAGACAATGTGCATTGCGTGTTCGGCAGAGTTCTACTGCATAGTCGGAGCTTAATGTTGCCCTGGTGGCATACTGGATATGATTTGGACCGCTAACTGAAAGGCTAGCAGTTAGAGATCCCCAACCTTTCCACAGGAGGGAGATGGGGCATTTTACTCTCAGAAAGAACTTTAAGTCCAAAAAACGTTTGGCATTGCCTTGATGGCAATGAGTTTGTTTGTTCATTCTTTAAACAAATAACACTAGCTAAGATTTTCCAAACATGAATCACATGCTAGGGACAATGCTTAAAGCTTCATAATGATGCCCTGAGGTAGATACACCTACTGTTCCATTTTTTAAAAAAATTTATTATTATTATTTTTAATCATTTTATTAGGGGCTCATACAACTCTTATCACAATCCATACACACATCAATTGTGTAAAGCACATTTGTACATTCATTGCCCTCATCATTCTCAAAACATTTCCTCTCCACTTAAACCCCCGGCATTAGGTCCTCATTTTCCCCCTCCCTCCCCGCTCCCCCCTCCCTCATGAGCCCTTTACAGATGAGAAAAACCAAGGCTTAGTAAGTGGCCAAGCTGGACCTGAACACAGGATTCTCAATTATGATACACACGTTGTTGCATATTTTCTAAAATCCTCAAAGTTCCAGAATCAGCATGGCTTGGAGTAGGATGCAAATGCTACCCCAGCCATCTACAGGTCCTGAGGAAAAAAGTGAGAGGGACTGAGGGGATGCTCCAGATCCTCACAGCCTTAGGCCCAGGATCACACAGACACAAAGGGAATATCTGCACACATGCACACAGATACGCTGAGAAACACACATATAAAACCACGCAAATGCATGCAGCCCAAGCATGCACACAGAAAACGGACACAGAGAGACATACATACACACACAAACATAGAGAAACATAAGCACAAAGACACAAGTATACACACAGGTACAATCGCAGAGATACATCTGCACACACACATACACACACTTTAACTAGAATAAAGTAAAATGCATTGCAATGAGAGTTCCATTTAGGACATGCATGTGTCCCTTCCAACCAACAGGCTTCGGGTTGCCTCTGCGGTAAGTAGATGGCAGACAAATCCTCCCAGTCAAACACTTGTCTTCAGTGTTAGCGTGCCTTCAGACGAAAGTCCCATCAAAACAGCGACTTGAGCGTATCCATTCTGTTGTTGTTGTTAAGTGCCGCGGAGTTGGTCCGATTTATATGCACAGCAAAAGAAAACACGGACTGGTCCTGCATCACCCTCACAGCTGTTCCTCTGCTTGAGCCCATTGGTGCAGCCTAGGTCTTCCTCTTTAGATGCTCTTCCACTTTACCAAGCATGATGGCCTTCTCCAGGGACTGGTCTGTCCTGACAATATGTCCAAAGTGTGTACAATGGAGCCATATCATCCTGCCTCTAGGGAGCCTTTTGGCCTCCTTCTTCCAAGACATTCTGTGTGTTCTCTGAGCAATCGATGGCACTTTCCAGATTCCTCATAGCACCCCGATTCAAATGCACCAATTCTCCCACGGTCTTCTTTATTCAATGTCCAACCGTCACCTACATTTGAGGTGATTGAAAATACCATGGCTTGGGTGAAGGCGCTCTTTAGACTTTATGGTAGTTACATAATCTGTTGTCAATTTGAGACTTAAGAGTGAAAGGGTGGAGTTTAGCTTGTCAATCAGGTCACAGCTCGATGACCTCATTTGGAGGTGCTAAGGAGATAAATAGCTCACTGGAGGCAAGATACACGCTCACTCCCTGTGAGACCTTCCTGCAGACAAGACTCATGGAGGTATGCTAGAGCCTGGGAGCTGAAGGAGCCACGTGGAGACCCCTGCCAGCACTGAGATGCTTCCACTGCCACTGGATCCATAAGACTTTCCACCCACTGGCTTGTGATCTTCCTGCATTCGACCTCATTGCATGTGTTGTGTGAGTCTGAAGAGGAATTTATAGATTGGTATTGGATATATGGGCTAATCTTGTACTTCTGGACTTGATCTGGACTGGGCTGGGATGTTTTCTTAATGTACAATTACTCTGATATAAAGTTCTCTCTTACACACATGAGTGTCTATGAATTTGTTTCTCTAGTCTACCCAGATTAACATAGACCTCAAGGTAACATCCCTGCTTTTCAATAGTCTTAAGATCTTGTGCAGCAGATTTACCTAATATCTTTTGATCTCTTGACTGCTGCTTCCATGAGCATTGATTGTGGATCCAAGCAAGACAAAATACTTGACAATTTCAACCTTTTTCCCATTTATCATGATGTTAGCTCTTGGTCTAGTCGTGAGGATTGGGGTCTTCTTTATACTGAGTTGTAATCCATACTGAGGGCTGCAACCCTTGATCCTCATCAGTAAGAGCTTCAGGGCCTCCTCACTTTTAGCAAGCAAGGTGGTGTCATCTGCATATCACAGATTGTTAATTAGCTTCCCTCAATCCTGAAGCCACACTCTCCTTCCTATAACCCAGCTTCTCTGGTGGTTTGCTTGGCATAGAAAGTGAATCACCCCTTTTGATTTTTTTGTATTCCACCAGCAAAGTATTTGAATAAGAATTTTATCTCTTATATTTTTGAATCTTTTAGGATATCCTTATCACATATCACTTTAAAAAAATTATTGTACAATAGAAGGGAGCTTATTCAGAAATCCCACCATGGGAAGCATTCCAAATCCAAGTGTTGCTATTAAGAGTGTTGAAGAGGTTTCCTATTTGATGTTGTTGTTTTATGGACTCACTTGTTTAAATCTTATATCTTAATTTTATAGAGAAAGTACTGCTGGCTGTCATGCATGAATACAAGAGGTTTCACATGGTATCCTGGTGGACATATTTTTCCCATGTCTTACACTGACCAATGTCTCCCTTCACCCACTTTTCTGTTGTTTGTCCCCCTGGGAGGGGGTTATATAGAGATCGTTGTGATCAATCCTCCCTTTCTCTCCCCTCCACTCACCTTACCTTTACCCTCCTTGTATTGCTACTCTCGTTATTGGTCCGTACAGGTTTATCTGTCCTGGATTCTCTGTTTCCAGCTTTTATCTGTTTCAGGGTACATGCTCCGATCTAGCTGGATTTGTAATGTAGAATTGGGGGTATGATAGTGGCAGGGAAGAAGCATTAAAGAACTAGAGGAAAGTTGTATGTTTCATCGGTGCTATACTGCACCCTGACTGGCTCGTCTCCTCCTTGTGATCCTTCTGTAAGGGGATGTCCAATTGTCCACAGATGGGCTTTGGGTCTCCACTTTGCACTCCTCCTCATTCACATTGATAGGATTTTTTGTTCTGGGTCTTCAATGCCCGATACCTAATCCCATCAACACCTCACACCTTTTGATTTTAAACCATGCAGTATTCCCTTGTTCTGTTCACACAACTGCCTCTTGATCCATGTACAAGTTCCACAATGAAGTGTTCTGGAATTCCCATTCTTCTCAAAGTTATTCACAATTTGTTTTGATCCATATAGTTGAATGCCTTATCGTAGTCAAAAAGACACAAGTAAACATCTTTCTGGGTTCTCTGCTTTCAGCCAAGACCCATCTAACATCAGCAATAATATCCATTGTCCCATGTCCTCTTCTGAATTTTCCCTCAACCTTGCTGCAATCATTGTGGATGATTTTTAGCAGAATTTTACTGGCATGTGATACCAATTATACTGTTCTATAGTTTGAGCGTTCTGTTGGGTCACCTTTCTTTGGAATGGCTACAAATATGGGTCTCTTCCAGTCAGTTGGCCAAGTCCCTGTCTTCCACATTTCCTGGCCTAGACGAGTAAGTGCTTCCAGTGCTTCATCGGTCTGTTGGAACATTTCCGTTTTATTCCATCAATTCCTGGAGCCTTGTTTTTGGCTAATGCTTTCAGTAGAGCTTGAACTTCTTTCAGCACCATTGGGTCTTGCTCTTATGCTACCTCCTGATGTGTTGGAATGTCAACTGGTCCTTTTTGGTACAGTGACTGTGTATTCTTTCCATCTTCTCTTGATGTTTGCTGCGTCATTCAGTATGGTGCCCACAGAATCTTTCAAGATTGCAACTCAAGGCTTGAATTTCCCCCCCAGTTCTTTCAGTTTAAGATATGCTGAACATGTTCGTCCATTTGAGTTTTCTAATTCTAGGGCTATGTACATTTCATTATAATATTTTACTTTGTCTTTTTGAGCTGCCCTTTAAAATGTTCTATTTAGCTCTTTGGCTCCATCATGTCTTCCATTTATCTACTTATGTTAGGCTGGGTTGACTAGAAAAACAAATCCAGTGACTCTCATATATGTGTACAAAAGAGCTTTATATCAAGAAATAATTATATAATCAAGACAGCAGCCCAGCCAAGTCCAACTCAAGTCCATAATTCTAATACTAGTCCATAAGTCCCTCCGCAGACTCCTGCAACCACATACAATGATGCAGAATCCAGGAATATCGCGGACTGGTGGGAGCAGAGCCATGGAGATTCCAGGTCAGTGGAAACATGGCAGGCCTCTGGCAACTCTCAGGTCAGTGGCAAAGAGATGAAGGAGCAGAGAGTGGAAGGGAACCCTTTTCTCTCCCATGGTCCTTCTTATGAGATGGACCCACGGAAACACCAACAGCTGTGATTTGATTGAAAGGTCTGACTCCAGGGGTATCTAGCTGCCCTAAAATCTATAACTACCGCACTACTCTAGGATGGAGAGCTGGTATCCACGTCTCTTCTGGCATACCCATTGATCTTTTCTTTCCTGTGTTTTAATGGTCTTTTGCTTTCTTCATGAATGATGGTCTTGATATTTTCCCACAGCTCACAGGTCTTCTGTTGTTCGTGTTCAATGCAGCTAATCTGTTCTTGAGATGCTCTCCAAATTCAGTGGGATCGACTTAAGTTCATATATTGACTCTTGACTTGTTTTCATTTCTTCAGCTTTAATCTGAATTTACAAAGGAACAATTGATGGGCTGTTTCACAATCAGTACTAGCCTGTTTGTAGCTGCTGATACTGAGCTGCTCAATCATCCCTTCCCAGAGATGTAATCAATTAGAATGAAAAAGTCATTGAGCTTCCAAAATTCTACCGTGCAATCTCCACCTTTGTTCTTTCACCAAGTCCCTAGTTCCCACTTTTCCTTTCTCTTTGTTTCCAGCTTTTGCAATGCAAGCGCCAATAATTATAAATGCATCTGAACAGCATGTTTGATGAATTTCTTACTGAATTTGTTGATAGAATTCTTCCATTTCTCCATTAGTAACTTTGTGGTTGGTGCATGAATTTGAATAAATTTTGTTGATTGGAATTCCTTGAGGGTAGATAGATATGATCCTGTTGTAGACTGCATTGTACTTTAAGATTGGTGTTTTTCCAAGGTTGATTTTGAGATGTCCTCTTTGGCAATTAACATATCCTCATTGATCTTGATTTTGCTATTCCCACCGCAGTAAATCATGATTTTCTGATTCAAAATGGCCAGTGCCAGTCATTTCAGCTCACTAATGCCCAGGATATCGATCTTGATGCAATCCATTCATTGTTGATGGTTTTCAATATTCCGAGATTCACCCTTCGCACATCCCAAGTTCTCATTAGTAGATTTGTGCAGCTGTTTCTTCTTATCTTGATCAGTGTCCCGTCAGCAAACGAAGATCCCGAAAACTCCAGTCCCAGGGCTTTACCCCACGCAGGTTACCCTGTTACATGGTTGAGGCCACTAGCAGAAAGAAGCTCCTCCTCTTTCACATTTCTTCTGCGCTCTGACCCAAAGAGCCCTCTTCAAGCAGCATCTCTGACTGTGTTCCGCTTCCATTCATTTGGCCTTCGCTATCTGACAATGTTTTGAAGCTATGTATAAGGTTTTCAGTGACCATTTCTTCTGAAATGGGCAGCCAACTCCCGTTTCATTGTCTATTCTTTGTCCAGAAACCTGTTCACTGTAGGTGACCCTGCTGGCATTTGAAATACCCATTACATAGCTTCCAGCACCATTGCAACATGCAAGCCAGCACAGTCTGACAAAGGGAAAGACAGGTGGTGAGAGAATACCTTCTGAGTCAGTGAATTCAAAGCCGAGTGGTCAGCTCAGAAGTTTGTGGAGCTGGCCTTTTGACATTCCAAAGGGGTAAGCTTGATAGGGTTTTCTCAAAGGACAGGACAATCACAGGGGTGTATTAGGAAGAAAATTTAAAATAGAAAGAAAGAAAACAGCATTGGAAAGTAGTGCTGAGGAATTTTTTTACATCACAACGATGCACCTGCTCCTTCTTTAAGGGTAACAAGAACTGTCCTATGAGACTTTATTTGGGAAATCTTACTCTGTTGACCCTATAGCCCTGATTTTGTCCCCTTCAGATTTATTTTTCTCCTCAGTCTCAACAGCCCCATCGTGGGCTGGAAGAGAGAACAGAGGATTCTTAGATGAACAAGTGGAGTCAAGGTGGTAGGTTGAGGTGTCCAGCTGCCTCAAGTGGGGAGACCCTGATGGCTGTAGGGATGTTAAGTTCTGTAAACAGGAGACCAGGCACCAACCTGCTGGCTTGGAAACTGCTGACCTTGTTTTACTGGGACCAGTTGTTTACCTCTGACCTCACTGAGGCTGAGAGTGGGCACATCAGGTTTATTGGGTGACCCTGGCTCAGGGCAGGGAGGCAGAGGCAGGCAGAGGTGATGAAGATAGTCCAGTGGTTCAACAGCCCTGCTCTAGGGATACAGCTGGAAGTGTGTGACACCCCAAACCAAATACCTTTATTACCAAGCCCTACTATCTTCCTCACAGCTTCCCCTAACAAGGGGGGAATCCTAGCATTCCATCCAGCATTGTCCAGTGAAAGTTTCTACAGTGAAAGAAGGGCTCTATTCCTATGCTGTCCAATAGGGCTGTCCAATGAGGCTATAAACCATTAAACCACGTTCATTGCTGGTGAGTCAATTCTGACTTATGCAATCCCATGCATAACAGAGTGGGACCAAGCTCTGAGCGTTTTCTTGATTGTAGCCTTTACAAACACTGATCTCCGGGTCCTTTTTACATGGCAGTGCTGCGTGGGTTGACACTTGGGGTAACTAATACATACTGCCATCCAGCCAGTGGATTCTGACTCTCACTGCCAACTGCCACACTGGGGTTCTCCCAGCTCATAGCAACCATCTATAGGGTTTTCAAGACTAAATCTTTATAGGATCAGGCAGCTTTCTTTTTCTCCTGTGGAGGGTGGATGGGTTTAAACTACTAACCTTGCGGTTATCAGACCAACATTTAATTCATAGCACCAAGAGTAACAGTTAAGTGAAAATCATTTGTACCACCCAGCCAGCCCAGATGCGAATATAGAGCCCTGGAAATGTAGCTCAAGTAAATGAGAAATTGAAAATTTAATTAAATTAACATAATTCAAATTTTAATTAAATTAACATAATTCAAATTTCAGTGTTGGCTAGCAGCTACCATACTAGGCAGCACCGTTTTAGACACACACCTGCAGTATCAGGGGTAGGGAGTCATATCCTGTACGCCACTTAGGCATGTGTAAGTTCATCCCACAGAGAGGCAGACCAGCATGTGAGTAGAATAATGTGTGGGCATGTGGAGTACAGGCTTCCACATAGGCACAACATGAGCCCTGACTGTAACATACCTGGTTTTCTCACCTGCAAAAGGGAGGACAGGGCAATGTGAGTCTCCCTGAGTGTTAGCAGCAGGCTAAGTGGGGTGCAGGAACAGACCAGGGGTGTGTGTGTGCACGTGGTCAGCATTTAATCGGGGGTCCTTCAGAACAAGCAGGCTTACTCAGTGCATGCACAGGCTCTATTTTCCTGTGATCAAAGATGACATTCCTCTCAGCCCTGAAAGCAATTTTTTAAGAAGTGTAAGAAAAATGCCAATGAGCCTCAATTAAAATTCCGTCCCAAGTTTATCAGTGTGGGCCGTCCTTGACCTGTTCAGAGACATCTGCTGCTCTGAAAGCTTGTTTCCTGCACAGGAGGACCAGGGGACCTGGAGGATTGGGGTTGAACTCAGGATTTCCGATCAGAAAGAGAGCATCCTGAGCTTACACCAGGGACACAAGCCAGCATGACCCAGTCGGAGTCATGTTATACTGCCCTGGCCTTTGATGCCACCCAACTTCATCTCCCTACGAAACACAGCGTCTGTCCTACACCCTTAACACGACAAGCTTGCTTAATCGCGAACCCTCCCAGCCAACCTGGAGGGAAAGAATCTGTCGCTTGTTTCCAGTCTATAGAAGAGGCGATGGGTTTCGAATGGCGATGCCACCCGCTCAAGTAACAGAGCTGCAGTGTGGGGCTTCATTTCCAGATCCGAGGCTTTGGGACAGGAGAGTGCCTGGCCAGCGGGGCCTGGCTTGAAAGTAACAATGACAGACCCTTTCTCAGACATAGCAGATAGCCTCATAAACTGGAACCTTTCTTTTCCTGATGTGTTCTTACAAGAAACCCAGCAGTACCTGCCCTTCCTAGCTCGCACCAGCACCCATTTCTCCCAGGGGCTGGACAATACTGCCCCCAGCGGTGGCTGTCACAGTTGCTGTGTGTCCTCTGGGAGCTTAAAGTGGATTCACTGCTTTATCACCAATCCTGTTTGTAAACCAGATGCCAACCATGTCCTTTGAGGTTGCTATTTACAAAAGAGTTATAGAAATTCGCTATTGTAAGGATGACATTAGAACATTGCCACCTCATCCCAGAAGAACACTTTTATTAAGAACCAAAAGAGGAACTGCCCTTGGGGTCTCCAATTCAGGCTATTTTCTTTCTTTGCTTTGGCTGCTAGGAAGTTAGGGATTAGGTTTGTAGCCTACTTCCAGCACTGTACCGCATGCTTCTATGGACTGGTTTTTTGTTTTCAGCTTTATGTTAGTCCAGGTAGACCAGAGAAACAAATTCGTGGACACTCATATGTGTATAAGAAAGAGCTTTGTATACAAGAGCAATTGAATATTAAGAAAACATCCCAGCCCAATATAGATGAAGTCCATAAGTCTGATATTAGCCCATATGTCTGATACCAATCTATAACGTCCTCTTCAGACTCACAAAACACATGCAGTGACACCAAATGCAGGAGGATCACAGGTCAGTGGGAGGGAAATCTTGTGGATCCAGTGGCATCAGAAGCATCTTAGCACTGGCAGGGGTGTCCACGTGGCTCCTCCAGTTCTCAGGGCATGGGGGTCTATTAGCATAGTACCATGTGTCTTGTCAGTAGAGTCTCTGGGGGAGTCAGCCGAGAAAGAGAGTGTCTCCCACCTCCAAGAAGGAAATATAGGAATTCCCAGAATCCTCAGGAGAAGACCATGACCACACAGAGGCCTCATTGGCTGTAACCTAATTGATGGACTAGACTCCACTCCTTCACTCTTAATCCTCTCAAGTCTCAAATTGACACCAGATTATGTGGCTGCTTAAATTTTCATCTATCCCAACCCATGTTTTGCTTCTTTATATTGTCTTGGGTTCACCCACCCTCCACTTTTTAAATCTTCTCAACTATTTTTTTTTGCAATGAAATACCAAAACGCCAAATTCACTACCATTGTGTTGATGTCAATCCATAGTGCTCCTGCAGGGAAGAACAGCCCCTTTGAGTTTCCAAGACTGTAACTCTTTATAGGAGTAGAAAGCTTTGTCTTTGCAGTAGAGTGGCTGGTGGTTTTGAACTGCAGATCTCATGGATCACAGCCAAACTCCTAACCACTAACCACAGGGCTTCTTTTTTTTACAGTGAAGGCAGGGTAAAAAGATATAAACACAGTATGATTGATTTCCTATGTGATTTATCAGGATAAGCGCTGGATGTTTGGGAACATTTTCAAAAGTAGATTTCACTCTGCATCTGAGAAGGAGAAAGCCAAACCAAGGGATTTTGTGCTTTCGCCCTTTTCCAGAGTGCACTCTTACTGTGTAAAGAGAGGGAAGGAAGACACAGGTGGGTGGGGGATATCCGGGACTCATCTCTTCTGTTGACTGTTGATGCTGGTAGAGTCAGCACACTGAGGTTAGAGTTGGTAGCAGCCAGCTCATTGTGGGACATGGAAAACATGGCTTCACCTCTGAGCTTTGTACCACTCC
Source organism: Echinops telfairi (assembly GCF_000313985.2). Classification (NCBI taxonomy): domain Eukaryota; kingdom Metazoa; phylum Chordata; class Mammalia; order Afrosoricida; family Tenrecidae; genus Echinops; species Echinops telfairi. The sequence goes on from NW_022103912.1 coordinate 682,709, forward strand.
TGTGCAAGTGTGATTCAGAGCCTGTTTAACCTGCTTACATAGGGTTTCTTTGAATTACCTGTAAGGAATGGGAGGCTGGAAGGAAACAGACTGCAGGCTGGTACACTGTTTGTGACCCCAGGGTTTAATTGGACAACAGGGCAGAGCTATGCTTTAGAGACCTGAGGCCTAGAGGGACAAAGCCTAACCTCAGCCAACATTGGGCCTTGGCGGTTTTGCTTCCCCCACCCTCTCACCCCCTCCCTTGAAGTGCTCACATTCACCACGCTGTTGCACCCTTGACAAACATGCATGGGGCCCTGATGGCACTCAGCCTTTAGCAAGGCACTACAAGGCTGAGACGGTTCTGGAAACCTGAGTTTGGCTCATGGCCAATGAAGATCATTTGCACCCAAAACCTATGTGTCGATTGAGGCTTGTATCTTGCTGTGATGGGGGACAGATTTCTGCACAGCTCCAGACTACGATAGGCTAGGAAGGAATCCTGGTGATTTTTATCCAACAACTACCCTGTTTCCCCGAAAATAAGACAGTGTCTTATATTAATTTTTGCTCCCAAAGATGCACTAGGTCTTATTTTCAGGGGATATCTTATTTTTTCATGAAGAAGAATATGGTACACATTTATTGTTGAACAACAAAAAAAGGAAATTTATTACCTGTATACGATACGGTAGTAGTTGTCATCACAAACCAGCATAACCAGACAAACTGAATCCTACAGTATCAAGAATTTCTTGTTACTACCATTATTTCCATGTACAACAATCTATGGTACATTTACTCATAATCTATGGTACATTCACTCATAATCTATGGTACATTCACTCATAATCTGTGGTACATTCACTCATAATCTGTGGTACATTTACTCATAATCTGTGGTACATT
>NW_022103912.1:683699-722770 GCF_000313985.2 Echinops telfairi
ATAATCTGTGGTACATTTACTCATAATCTGTGGTACATTTACTCATAATCTGTGGTACATTTACTCATAATCTGTGGTACATTTACTCATAATCTATGGTACATTTACTCATAATCTATGGCACATTTACTCATAATCTATGGTACATTTACTCATAATCTATGGTACATTTACTCGCACTTCCTGTCTGCTCCGGCTGCGCGGTGGCGCCTGCTGCTACGGTCCAGAGTCCAGAGTGATGGTAGCTTCGAGGGGGTTTATTATCGAGGAGGCCTTATGTTTAGGGAGGTCTTATTTTCAGGGGATGCCTTATAGTTCAGTGAGAAGCAAAACTGTAAGTAGGTCTTATTTTCAGGGGATGCCTTACTTTCGGGGAAAAACAGTAGCTAGTGAAAATCCCATCACAAATGTCCAGTCCACCGCTGATTATGGGATGGCACAAGACCAGTAACATTTGTTTCATTGGGTGCAAGGTCCTCATGACCCGGGGGTCTTTAGAATGGTAGTTAACAATCTATAGGCAGTCCCCCAGTTAAGAATTTCTGGCACATGGACAAGGTGTCCTTGTCCTTAATATCATGTGATTTCCGCTCATTTTGCACAATTGAAGTAGCCCCGACTTAAAACATTCTTTATCACAATCACAATCACAGTTGCACATGCCACGTTTAAATCATTGAAAGGACTTCAAGTCATTCTTTGCATTAATGTAAGGTTAAATTAGAACCAAGAACATCTGTTTTGACTTACTCAAATTTGACTCAAAGACACACTTTGGAGTGGATCTGATCACCATGGACTACCTGTCTCTCTCTTTATACATTAAGGTCAAACATTCCATTTTGTACCAAACAACTAGTAGTGCAGGTCATGACCTTCAACTTACCCTTTCTTCTAGAGGCTTTGATCATCAGATGAGCCGGTGTGAGTGGTGAGCAAGACCACAGCTATTAAGACTTGAGCCATCGATCTTATTGTCTGTTTGTTATCAAGTGATTTGACCATTTCCAAGCATTCAATAAGAATTTGCTATGTTCATTGCTATTTGAACCTGCTTGGAAGCAAGGTTCCCTCTATCATTTCCACTTCTTCTGTAAGATTGATAAAGAACAGTCAGTTATAGATGAAATGCAATTAACCTGGTCAGCAGTTTGAAACTACTAGCTGCTCCTCAGGAGCAAGATGAGACCTTGCTAGCTCCTATTACCTATCACCTAGCACCTTCCTGGCTTGTTTCTGGAATGCGAGAAACTCCCAACTGAAAAAAGCCCCAGTCCAGATGGCTTCACAGGAGAATTCTACCAACTGTTCAGAGAAGCGCTGACACCAGTCCTACACAAACTCTTCCAAACATAGAGAGCAAACTCCCAAACTCGTTCTATGAAGCCAGAACCGTGCTGAAACCAGGGCCAGTCAAAGACCCCACAAGGACACAGAATTACAGACCGATGTCTCTCATGAACATAGATGCAAAAAATTCTCAACAAACTCTCGGCCAATAGAATCCAACAACATATCAAAAAAATAATACAGCGTGACCAAGTGGGATTCATACCAGGGATGCTCTCACATTCGGAACACAATTCCTGTAATCCACCATATTAGTAATGGAAAGGACAAGAGCCCTATGAGCATATCAATTGATGCAGACAAGGAATGTGATAATATCCAACACCCATCCCTAATAAAAACTCTCAAGAAGATAGGATTGGAAGGGAAAATCCTCAACACAATAAAGGCCATATACAAAAAACCAATACCCAATATTACACTCAATGGAGAAAAACTGAAAACATTCTGCTGAATAAGGGAACCCGACAAGATTGCCCCTTATCTCCACTTTTATCCAACACTGCACTGGAAGTCCTACCTGGCGCTGTAAGACAAAGGCAAGGAGTGCAATTGGGTAAAGAAGAAGTGAAACATTTGCTATTTGCAGATGATATGATTTAATATATTGAGAATCCCCAGGCATCCACAATAGGGTTCTGGAAACAGTAAGAGTTTGGTAGTGTAGCAGGATATAAGATTAACCAGCAGAAATCAATCGGTTTCCTACATGCCAGTGATGGGAATGCCAACAAAGATACCAAGGAAAAAATACCACTCACGATAGCCATGCAGAAGCAGAAATAGTTAAGGATGAATCTAACAACAACAAATAACCCCCCAAAACTAAAGACCTGTACAAAGAAAATTTCAGAACCTTACTACAAGAAACCAGAAGGGATCTACACAAATGGAGGAACATCCCAGGCTCATGGATTAGAAGACTCAGTATTGTGAAATGTCAATATTACCTAAAGCACTATACAGATTCAATGCAATCCTGATCCAAATCCCAGCAGCATTCTTCAAAGTAGAAAAACGGATTACCAACTGCACATGGAGGAGGAAGAAGCCCAGTATAGGCAAAGAACTCCTCAAAAAGAAGAACATAGTAGGTGGTCTTACTCAACCTGACCTCAAAAGCCACTATATAACTACAATCGTCAAAACAACCTGGTACTGGTATAATGATAGATACACATAGATGATATAATGGATCAGGACAGAAAATCCAGAAGTAAAAACAGCCACATACAGACAATTGATTTTTCACAAAGTCCCAAAAAACATTCAACGGGAAGCAGATGCCCTCTTCAATAAATGGTGCAGGAAAAGCTGGATATCCATGTGCGGAAGAATGAAACAAGCCCCATATGTCACTCCATGCACAAAAACAAACTCAATGTGGATCAAAGACCTACGTGTAAAACCCAAAGCTATCAAGATCATCAATGAGAACATTGGGACATGGCTAGGAGTTCTAGTACAGGGAATACATGGGCTATCAGAATGATAGGAAACAGACTCCATGGAAGATAAAATAGATGAATGGGACCCATTAAAAAGAAAACACTTGTGTCCATCAGAAGACTTTATTAAGAGTGAAAAGAAATCCCACAGACTGGGAAAAGATATTTAGTAATGACCCAACAGACAAAGGACTAAGTACTAAATCTACAGCTTTTACAAGCCTACAACAAGAAAAAAAAACAAATATCCCTCTGAGCAGGTGGGCAAAGGACCTGAACAGACGATTCACAAAGGATGACACTCAAATGGCAAATAAACACACGAGGAAAACCTCCCTGTCATTAGCTATCCGGGAGATGCAAATCAAAACAACCATGAGATACTACCTAACAGCATTGCTATAGCCCAGTTCAAAAACTAAGAACAACAAATGTTGGAGAGGGTGTGGTGAGATAGGAACTCTTACCCCCTGCTGGTGGACTTGTAAATACGCACAGTCACTGTGGAAGGTGATGTGACAATAACTACAACAAATGGCAATTGAACTACCATATGGCCCAGCGATACCATTACTGGGCATATATCCCAAAGAAGTAAGAAACAGATCATGAGCAGACGTTTGCTCCCCCATGTTCATCACGGCACAGTTCACAAGAACAAGAAGCTGCACACAGCCTAACTTCCCATCAGTAGCAGAGTGGATGAAAACTCTTTGGTACATGCACACAATGGAATACTATGCATCTATCAAAAAACAGTGATGAAACCATGAAACTCCTCAACTCACAGAGGGATCTGGAAGACAGCGTGCTGAGAGAAGTCAGTCCAGCACAAAAGGACAAGCACTGTGTGAGTCCTCTGCGATAGCAACAAGCAGAAGAGCTGGCATACGCTAGAGCTTACAAGCGATTCCGTTTTCTGGCTGGGGACCACACAGCCTGGTATAGAACTTGACCAGTGTCAATGAACCACACACCATTCGCTCCAGGTAGGTGTAGTGTAGGTCACTTGGCCTGAGGGCACCTCACGACAGCTGGGATCAATGGACAGGGGAGAGGACGGGTCCCTGTCTGCTGAGTGGTAGCCCTGTGAACCTGGGTGAGGTCCCCCGGAGAAGAAGGCGGCCCTGTCAGGGAGATGAGACTTACTGATGGGAGAGGCAGTGCGGAAGTGGGGAGAGGGAACGATCAAGCTTTGGGGGGGACATAGGTGCATGTCTGTTGAGAGGAGTGGCGGGGAGGGAGGGCTGTTCTCCAGGTGGGGGGAGGAGACACTGAGGATGCTCTTGGGAACATTGTGTGGAGATGGTCTTTAGTGTAGTGGCGTGCAGTGGGTGGGCAGAATTGACCTAGGGCATCTGGGGGACTCCTGGGAACCCAGACGGGGTGCTGTAGAGCGCTGGGACACCAGATTCTGCATCTTCACATTGCATGGCATGCTTCAGAAACTGCATTGAGAGACCCCATACAGAAAGAGCGATGTGCTGTTGGTTGATGGACAGACAAGATCTTGACTACATCAATGCCCTGTATGCCGTATTAAGATATGTCTTATTCCGGCAATCCTGAGATTGTCTTTCTGTTATATTTTCCTTATGCTTGTCATATTAGGTTGTATCTCAGAGGCATACCGCCATTGGGGGTCACCCTCTTGAAGCTGTGTTGTTTCTCTGTTTTTCAGTAAATGAAACCCAGGGATATTGAGATTATAGGGAAAGAAAACATAACAAGGGTTTGTGGGGAGGGGCCAGATAGAGGGGTGTGTGGAGATAAAAAGGAGATGACGTCAAGAAGTCCAGAGAGGAAAAGTATGTATGGAGACTGGTTATGCAAGCGATTGTTTAATTATGTTTGACGTGATTGAACTATGGAATGATATGACATATGTATTAATTCCCAATTTCCAGCAAATTACAATTAAAAAGAAAAAAATAAGCATAGATCCAGGAATGAGTTCTGGGCTTGCACTGAATCCTAGCTCCAACTTGAGAACAATTAGTTCTTACACCATGGCATAGTCACCTTCCGGAAATGGTCACTGAAGATAAGGGTGCTACAGCAAAGTGTGGTGAAGCAAGCAGATGGTGCCTGACTATCAATTGGAATAATGGCTGGGGTCGTAAAGGCTTGCATTCAAACAAGCAGCCATCTAAGCGAGGAGTCAACGAAGTCCACATAGAAGAAGCACACCAGCTTGTGTGATCCAAAGATGACAATTACAAAATTTGAATGAAGAGAAACATAGCAGAGCTTAATTTGTGAACACCCCATTTTCAGAAGGCTGTGGAGGACCGAGGGGCCGAAAGCTCATCCGCAGAGTATCTGGTCAGCCGAGCCACTGGCAGATACGCTCTCCCCAAAGGCAAGAGTCCCAAACAGCCTTACTATCAGGAGCAGACCATTGTAACCTTGATTATGTTGGATCAAACTCAATAACTTGGCCATTTGACCTCCTCATACACACATCCTGAAATTGTTCTGGGTACAAGTATCTGTTAGTTGTTCAACGACAAAAATTTATTCCCTGGCTTTTTGAATGTTGATAGAGGTCTTCCCCTCTCAGGCATTATTTCTATTTTTGTCTTTGTGCTAATATGATCTTATACTTGCCACCTTAGTGTGATTTGTTTTTCCTTGTTTTCTGTTGGGTTTCCCAGCTGTGACGTGCAGGAGGAGTGAATGCATAATGATAATAACTGATACAGGTGCTACAGGAATGCAGGGGTGGGGGATGGGCGGTAGGGAGGGCAAGGGGATTTGGGGAGTAAGTACTGAAGGCAGGAGGGGACAGGGAGCACCAGAACTGACTGTGATTGTACAACTCACTTTATTTATTTATTTGCAGTCATTTTATTGGGGGCTCTTAAAGATATCATAACAATCCATAAATTGATTATTTCAAGAAAACTTGTACATATGTTGCCATCGTCATTGTCAAAACATTACCTTTCTACTTGAGCCCTTATTATCAGCTCCTCCTTTTTCTCTCCCTCCCCAACCCTCCCACCTTGTGTACCCTTGATAAATTATATAAATATATATATATTTTTTCCCCATATCTTACACCATCTGCTGTATCCTTTACCCACATTTCTGTTATTTGTCCCCTTGGGGGGAGGGGGTTATACGTCCATCATTGCTATCAGTTCTCCCGATATTCCCCTTCCCCTCCACCATGGTATTGCTATTCCCATTACTGTTTACGAGGGGTTTATCTGTCCTGGTTCCCATGTGTGCAAAGCTCTCCATATTCCGGTCTAGCAGTATTTGTGAGGTAAAACTTGGGTCACGATAGTGGGGGGCGTGGGGAGGAAGGATTAAAGAACCAGAGGAATGGGCACAACTCATTTTAAAGATGATTTACCCATGGGGGGGGGGGGCTCCAAGGTAGATGGGGTGGTCATGATACAATTCCTCTACAATGAATTATTATGACATTGCCTTACTCAATACATGCCCTAATGAGGAGATAACTGAAGCTATAGGTGCTGAAAGGGTGGTGAAGAAAACAAACGGTGTCTGGTTAGCAGAGTGACATCCGGGGTCTTACAGGCTTATCGTAAAACACTGTGAGGTGACAGCTCAGTCTACACAGAGGAAGCACTCCAGCCTCCGTGTGATCTAAGGATCCCAAATAATAAAACCCAAGACTGGGGGACAGAACAGTACTAGACTTAAATTCTGAGCACCCAGTTGGCAGAAGGGTATGGATGCCAATGAAAGCCCCAAATCCATTTGCAGGGTTCCTATTTGATCAAACGTCGGGTGAATCCCCTCTGATCATTGAGCAGGGATGCGGCTATCCTGGCCATCAGACAGGGTGCGGTGGATAGTGAACTGAAGCAGAAGTAGCGAGGTGAAGATCTAGCATCTAACCAGTTGTTCTCCCTTTAGGCCCATGTAAAGTTGTTCTAGATTTTATTATTTTCGGTTATCTTTTCAACTGAGGTTTTTCTGCTTTATTTGGTTGTTGTTGGGGGATATGTATATATATCTATGTGTATGAAGTGCAGGATAGGTAAATCTACAGAGACAGGAACTGGGGAACTGGATAAACAGTTTCTTGGGATTATAGCAGGAGGGGTGGGAGTTAATTGCAATGAGTACAGGGAAGAATAAAATATTCTAAAATGGATTTTAGTGATAATTGCACAACTATTTGAAATGTATTTAAGCTATTGAACTGTATGATATATGAACTATGTGTCAATACAACTGTTAAAAATTTTAACAGAAATAAGATGAAAATGACTACACTTTGATCTGCTTATTTTGGACAGTCATTAGGAAAGACCAAGCGTTAGACAAGGACATCATGTTTCATAAAGTAGAAGGTCAGCAAATTATGAGTGAGACCCTCAGTGAGATGAGTCACACAATAGCCACAACAGTGGAGTCGGACATGTCCATGGTCGTGAAGATAGCACAGGACTAGGCGCTCGTCTGTTAAGATTGCCATGAGTCATGATTAGGTACCAACTCAATGGTAAATCCCAATAACACGCCCTTAGGGATCCATCATCACACACAGGATAAAAAGAATGTCCATCACCTCCCCACATTTTCTCTCTCTCTTTTAACAGTTTTGTTAGCACTTCATCCACATCCCATAGAACCCAACAGTTCAGTCACATCAAGAAGAACTGTACAATCATCACCACAATCAATTTTGGAACATTTTCTTCTTCCCTGTGCTCATTGTTATTCGTGGAATTAATTTTTCAAATTGTTTCAAAGAAATATACACCAAAATATTCTCCAATTCAACAACTTCTACATGTATAATTTAGTGCCATCGATTATACTTTCCTGTTGTACAACCATTACTGAGATTCTTTTCCACATTATTCCAGCAACATTGCCAAAGTCACTGCCCCCTAAGCAAAAGCCTTTTTCCCTCACCCATAGCAACCATAGGTCATGCTTGGTACGTCCTTATTTTCTTTATCTAAAGTTGTTTTCTTGATTTAATATTCACATATCATACACGTCCATCATTAACTCACTTTACAAAAAGAGTTGTATGTGTCATCCCAATCAGTTCTAATGCTCCCTCACCACTCCCATATTTATTGTTTGCTCCCTAAGTCCCCTCACATCTCCCCTCCCACCGCACCCGGTGAATCATTGCATCAGTTAGTCCCTCTGTGCATCCACACCTTCTGTGCTTCATAAACTGGGAAACCCAACAGGCACAATAAAAAGCAAAAGGAAACAAAAAGAAGAAAACAATAATAATACAAAGATAAAAATATAAATAAAGAGTAAAAAAGAAAAGACCCCAACAATATTTTGAAAACCAGAGAAGAAATTTCTGTCATGGAACAAGCAAGAAATATTTGAGCCTGGAGAAAATTCAGGATGGTCAAGAGGGAGGTCAACTGACCAAGTATCATATTACACCATGGTTTGATCCACCATAATCAAGCTGACTATAATTTCTGTCTGAGAGTAAAGCTGTTCACGTCCCTCACCTAGGTCTAGAGGGGATGTGCCAGAGGCTTACTCTGACTGGATACTCTGCAGATGGGTTTTGGGCTCCCACTGCCCTCCACAGCCTTCCACAAATTGGGTGTTCACAATTTAAGCTCGGATACCTCCCCCTTCATCATATTTGGATTTTGTTAGAGTCATCTTTGGATCACACAGGCTGGTGTGCTTCTTTGATATGGACTTAGTTGAGGTCTAACTTAGATGGCTGCTCCTTTGAATCCAAGTCTTTAAGATCCTAGACAGTATTCCAATTGATAGCTGGGCAACTGCTTTCTTCACCACACTTTGCTGTAGCACCCTTATCTTCAGTGATCTCTTCATGAAAGTGAGTATTGAACAAAGCCAATAATAACTCTTCTTGGATTGGGACTCAAATTAAGTGGGTCCCCAAAATCCATCTGCTTGTTCACAGTTTATGAATGACTCTGGTTTACTTTGGCAGTCATGTTATCACAAAACAAGAACAACAACAAAACAAAAACAAACAAAGAAAAATATTATTATCATTCCCCTGGAGGTATAAGGTGATTGCATTGACAACATCAACAACTTATCCAATGGCATAGAATTGAAGGCATTGTTGATATGAGGGGTTTATGCGAATATAGTTCAATGGTGACCTGCAATCCACGAGTTGTTGCTTTGTGCAGGTTGATTTCTCAATTGATTGAGCTTTGTTTACATTGAGCATGGGGGTGGGTGCTAGGGGAGAATTTTCTACATCATCTCTCACAAGGGAAGACCCTTCCTCTCAGACCAAAATGTGTCAGACTGATGCCAGGGGAGCATTGAGGCACTAATATTTGCTGGTTCTGCGTCCTCTTTCATCGGACACCCACTAAGCCAGAAGTCCTTCCCAAAGTCCAATGACTGCCATTTCCACAGTCTTACCTCATGCCCCTGAAACCTTTTCCCTTTCACCGCTGCCCACAGCCCCACTCCAACCTTTGGCAACTACTGATGTGCTCTCTCACTCTCAATCGGCTGTCATTTTCTAGAATTTCGTACAAATGGAATCATACAGGATTGCTGCTTTTTAGCCTGCATGGCAATTTTGAGACTCAGCATGTTGCAAAATGCACCAGCAGGTCTTGTTATTATTCCCAGTTTACAGACACAAGGGCTTATGGGAGCGGACTGATTTGCAGATGTCACTCGACCTGTCAGCCCAAATTTGAGCCCGGAACATTTGGAGCATCATTACCTCTAAGAACTTTATTTCTGGAGGACAGTTGCTAGCTGCCATCCTGCACCCAGCACTGAGCCTGATCTCCTGCCCAGCCTCCATTTATGCAGTCAAACACTGTCTGTTGGATAACTGACGTTGTGCTCCATGTATCCAGGATCACTCTGACCCTGGGGAACAGATAGCCAATCAGTAAGAAAATTAAGACCCCTCTGAATGTGAGCTGCTGGCGGACAGGGACTACCCCCACTGTTTTGGGACCCCCAGCACCTAACATAAAACGCACACTTAGTAGGCCCAATAGATTTTGTTGAACTCTTTATTCTGCTTGTCTCCCCATGGAGGATCCTGTAGGAGCAAAGTGGACACCCATCTAAGGTAGCAGGTACCTCTTCTTAAGGCATCCCCAGGCACACCAAGGCTGCTCTGCCCCAGGTCATCGACTTATTGGCCCCAAGGCCTGTCAGTTACCCGTATGTGCACGAAAACCAGGCCTAGTTTTCTGGAGTCTGGATGCCCTGCCCTGCCCTGGCATGACCCAAAGCTCCCTGGTACATGTCATTATTCTTAACAGTTCAAGCTTAACCCATTGCCTCCACCCTCAAGGTCACCATTCTTTCTACCTTAGGCCTCATCCTGGGGGAAGTGCCCCTAGAGGTCCTCAGAACTGCCTGAGCAGGGCTCATCCTTGGCAGGGCTGAGGCAAGAGGGCCAGCCTAGCACCTGGGGAGGCACCATAGCCACCCTTCTTCCTACCAGCGTGCAGAGCATGTGGTCAAGGGTCAGGAGATCCGGGGATGGAACCTGACGGTGCCTTATTACTAGACCATGAACAGCTGTCACTCACTCCCTTGTTCAGTCATTGCTCATTCATCCACACAGGTTGTAGGACCCAGGCCAGGGACACTATGTGTAGTTGTGCATGCGGTCGCCTGCCCAACCCAGGCAAGGGAGCAACGGAGGCCAGCGAGCAGCCTGTGCTCTGCTCATTAGTGCAGTGCACTGAGCACGGTGCCGTGTCCTTTGCAGGAAGGACTCTGTGAGGCAGCCCTGTTTGGTCCCTGTCCTCAGGAGACTCATGGTCATGAACCGTAGGGGAGAGATGATGTGCAGTATGCTTCCCACACAGCGTAGTGAGGAACTTCTAATATGATTCTTTATACACAGTTCTGGATCCTCCTTCTCACTATTTCAGTCTCTCCTTAAAGATGATTAAAGGCAAGTTAATGTTTCCTTTTGAAAACATTCAAATCACCCAAAGGTAGAGAGAACCATAGAATGACCCTCAGGTACCTCTCATGAACACCAACATTCTTCAAGTCTGTTGTTCTTGTCTGGAGTCTTTTAAAGTTGATCAGAGATCTGTTGTTATTTCGCCTATAAATGTCAGAAGCGTTTTTAACGGCATTGGGAAAGGCCCTGTGGTGTATTTGATCGTCTCCTGGACTAGATGTTGAAGGCCCGAGTTCTAGTTCCACCCAGGTCTTTCACTGGCTGTGTGAACAAGCCTGTAGACTCACTTTCCTTGTAAATTGGAGACAACAACACCTGTCTCCCTCGCAGGGGTTCATGAAGATCCTGTGGGATGATCACCTGCCCAGCATTCTTCCCTGACACTTACTACGTGCCGGGCACAACGCTGATCCACGTAATCACCACAGGAGTCAGCAGTCTTGCCCCTCACAATCAATTAGATGCTATTCAAGAGCATAAATATATTCTTACAAACAACTAAATTCACCTTTATATGAATACTTTTTCAGGTTAAAAATGTCAGGTTAATTTGAAAACCATGCAGTCATGCCAAAAGAGCCCCATATGGCTCTCAAGCCCCAGTGTGCCGACCCCTGATCATCACAGTAACCAGTGAATTGGGATTTTATAAAACAGGAAACAGGGTCTGGGTGGTCCAGTGACTTGCCCCAAATCACACAGGATTCAAATTCAGGTCGTCTGACTTTCCCACGGCACTAGTTGGTGGTATATCCAGACTATATTTGCTGTTTCAACAATGACCTTTGGCGTCTCTAACAAATGGAAAAGTTTTGTGCAGCAGATAGACCATGATGGGGTGGCAGGGAAGGTGCTGATGGGGCCATGGAGGAGGCGATAGTCAAGCCCACTCTGCTGCTGTTGGCAGGCGTTGCCCAGTTGGCTCCAACCTGGGACAGCCAGGTACGACAGAATGGCCCCTTCCATCTTAACGATGGTTGGCATGCGCACAGCCATCCTGTGGCTACGGTTTATTTCGCATGCCTCCCCGGCTAGGGGGCTCATCTCCAGCACTGTACCTTACAGTGTTCTCTTGTGAGCCTTGGGGTTTTATGGAATAGTTTTTTTCTTTTCAATCATTTTATTGGGGGCTCATACAGCTCTTATCACAATCCATACATACACTCATTGTGTCAAGCACATTGGTGCATATGTTTCCATCATCATTTTCAAAACATTTTCTTTCTAACAAGTGAACATACTTTTTAAATTAAATACTTTTATTGGGGGCTCTTACATCTCTTATCACAATCCATATACTCATCTATTGTGTCAAGTACATTTGCATGTATGTGTAATCATCATTTTCAAAGCATGTTCTTTCTACTTGAGTCCTGGGTATCAGCTCCTTATTTCCCCCCCTCTCCCCTGCCTTCCGTCCCTCATAAACCCTTGATAAGTTATGGATTATTGTTTTCATATCTTAAATCATCTTCTGTCACCCTTTCCTAATCTTCCTGGTATCTCTATTCTCCTTGTTGGCCCTGAGGGGTTTATCTATCCTGGATTCCCTGTGTTGCGGGCTCTTATCTGTAGCAGTGTGCATGCTGTGGTCTAATCTGATTGGTAAGGTAGAACTGAGGTCATGATAGTGGGGGGAAGGAAGCACCAAAGAACTAGAGCAAAGTTATTTTTGAAAGTAGATCACCAAGCCTTCCTTCTTAGTCAGTCTGGACGCTTCACTGAGATCTGTCCACGCTAGGTGACCTCACTGTTATTTAAAATTTTGGTGGCATAGCATCCAGTATCCCAGTAACAAACAAGCCACCACAGTGTGTCCAGTTGACAAACGAGTAGTGGATATCAAGTCTAGAATCACATGATCTAGAGGTATGGCTGCATATCAGCCAGGGTCTGGCAGAAACAGAGACACATCACAGAGGGCTGAGGAAAGAATTACTGATGGGACTGTGGACAGAGACATGGACAGCCAGGGGCCCTGGGGAGCCAGGCATCAGTCAATAGGAGCTACAGCTGGTCCTACGTCAGAGAAACGAGGGAAGGCTTTCGGGCCAGAACCATTTGACAAGAGCTGTGGTCACAAAGGAACAGGCCTCCAACTGAGCGAGAGCTGACAAGCATGATCCAGGGAAATAGGCATCCTTGAGTCTCTCCTCCCCTCCACAGTCCGATGTGCTCCCGTCTGGAAGCCAGAGAGCTAGGGACCTGTTGCCGCAGACTGTTGTGGTCAGCAGGCTCAGCCACCCAGAGCCGAGAAGGAGCTCAGAAGGGCACAGACAAGTCACGGTCGGAGTAGCGTGGAGAACATGCAGCACAAGAGAGAGCTGCCGGACGAGAAAGTGGTCCTCTCTGGGACATAGGAGGTAGAGATGGTGGACGGGGCTATGGCTTTTCTAGACCAGCTAGTGTGTATTCCTAAACTAGACCATTTTCAAATAATAAATAGAAAATCATACCACGACCCACTTTTCTTTCTACTCAGAACTGGCTGCACTGGGGTAATGTAAAAGCTCACTAGAGTTGGGAAGCCCGTCTTCTTGTGTCTAAGTGCCACACAGAGGTTCAGCAAAGTTCGCCAATTTGAATCTGTTGAGTTAGGGGTCATTGTAGTGTCTAGATGACCTGTGACCCTGCCCAAAGAAGCCTTGGTCTCGCTCTGGACAATCAGCATGTGCCTTTGTGTGCCAATCTTCCTTAAAGGCCTGAGGGACTCCCTCTGGAAATCTGTCTGAAGTGTTTCCCTTTGATCTTGGGTTAGCTTTTGTCCCCATACACATTGTAGTCTCCTATATGCTCGATTTCCTGCTCGTGTTAGTTATCTGCATGATTACCAAGTCAGATCTGCAGCCAAAAACCATGGAAAATGAGTCTAGAGCTGCCTTTGAATGATCCTCACTACATCTGCATCCGTCATTCAGCGTGTGCAGGTAGCTAAGAGGTGCACAATCTGAGCCACCCCTGACTCGTGATAACTGCACATGTGTCACAGCAGAACTGCGCTTCACAGGCTTTCAAGGACTATGATATTTCAGAGGTCAATTGCCAGGCCTTTCTTTGGTGCACCTCAAGGTGGATTCGAACTGCCAACCTTTCAGTTGGTAGTTGACTGCTTAACCCATTGCACCACCCAAGAATGTCTCCCATTTCCCAGCATGCAAGACAGAAGGAGGGCATGCTGCTATTGTGTCCCTGAGTCCTGTCAGCAGCACTGTCCTGGGTCTGCTCGCCAAGGGCTATTGGGCACATAGATTCCTGCAATACTTGGCACAGGCAGGGGGCGAATTTCAGCCTCATCTCCCACAAGCTTCCCATCTGCGAGCAGGGAAGTGGATGGGTGCGCAGAGGCACATGTTTTGGAAGTTTGGACGCGTTTCTATTGAGCTAAGATGTGAAGTGCAGCTAAAGTCTGGACGAGCAGAGTGGCTGGGAATCAGGTGAGGGGTTCTCATCTGGAGCCTTTGCCCAGATGCAAGAAGACGCAGCTCCAGGTTCTGCAAAGCTGTCTGGGGGTGGGGCAGCACAGAGGCCGAGGAGACTGAAGTTAGGGAGAAAGGGTAGTAGGAATTCCTTAGGGGTTAATAGGGTCCTTGGCCTTTCCACTCCTGCCTCTCCACTAGGGTGGAAAGGCCGGGTGCCTTGGTGAGGGCACTGGGAGGAGGACAGAGTTTGGGAACCCAGACTGCATGGCCTCCAGATCGTGATTTGTACCCAGCCCCTGACCTTTGTCCTCCTGTCCAGCTCGGACGACTGTGCTGAGAATGGTGAGAACTGCCTTTTCCAGAGCAAAGACACCCCCTCCTCCCACCTCAGTGACCCTACTGATACCGTGCAGACATCCTCTGGCCCAGAGAAGACTCACCCCTCCCTCCACCTCAGTGACCCTACTGATACCGTGCAGACACCCTCTGGCCCAGAGAAGACTCACCCCTCCCACCTCAGTGACCCTACTGATACCGTGCAGACATCCTCTGGCCCAGAGAAGCCTCACCCCTCCCCTGAACCTCTTTCACCCCTCCTCAGCAGTGGCAGCAGGCTTATGGGGAAGGTTGAGGAGGTGGATTATGGTCTGCTAGACCAGGGCCTGGCACTTTCTGAAACAGAGCAGGCAGAGTGTATAAAGCCAGATGTAGGCTGAGATAGGCCAGCCCAGCCCAGCCAGTGACCCTTCCCTTCTTGGCCTGTCATAGCCCCAGGCAGGAGAGGTCAGGCCTCAAAGAATTCCCTAAAACACACACACACCACATGCACACACACACACACACACACACACACACACACACACTGCCTTAGCATAGTCAGTAAAACAAAAGCAAACATCTTTCTGGTATTCTCTGCTTTCAGCCAAGATCCATCTGACATCCGCAATGATATCCCTTGTTCCACATCCTCTTCTGGATCTGGTCTGAATCTCTGGCAGCTCCCTGTCAATGAACTGCTGCAACTGTTGTTGGATGATCCTCAGTGAAATTTTACTGGCAGGTGATTTTGATATTGCTCTATAATTTGCCCATTCTGTTTGGGTCCTTTCTTTGTCATGGGTACAGATATAGATCTCTTCCAGTCAGTTGGCCTAATAGCTGCCTTCTTTGTCCTTAGGGCTGCCATAATATATTACCTCAAACTGTGTGGCTTAAAACAACAATAATCGATTCTCTTACAGTTCTGGTGGCCACAGTCCAAAATCAAAGTATCGGCAGGGCTGGTTCCCTCTGGAGGCTCTGAGGGAACTTCCATCTCAGATGTCTCTCCTCGCTTCCAGAGATGGCTGGTCTCTGAGTCCCAGAGTTTCAGGAATACCCTAAGGGGGTTGCTTCAGAGAAGAGGCGTTCATTTTCTCCCACTTCTGGGGGTTAAAATCAGAGCCTCGGCAGTGTTCAGTCCTTCCTTGTAGGCACTCCCAGGCATCCCTGGTTCCTTCCCCACGTGGTGCCTCTCCTCCTATGTGCAGGAGGGGGGCTTCTGTGTCTCATACGCTCTGTTTAAACTTCAAAGTGCCAAAGGTGGGGGGGGGGAATCATATCCTCGTCAATAAGGGTGGCGCGTGATGGAGACCCAATGCCCATCTCTAGACAACTGGACATACCTTGCAGAGGGGTAGTGGGGAGATGAGTCACTCAGGGTACAGTATAGCAATAATAAAACCCACAACCTTCCTCTAGTTCTTAAACGCTTCCTCCCCCAACTACCAGGACCCCAATTTTGCCTTGAGACCTGGTTAGACCAGAAGATGCACAGCGGTACAGATGGGAATTGGAAACGCAGGGAATCTAGGACAGATGAACCTCTCAGGACCAGGGGTGACAGTGGCGATACCAGGAGGGAAGGGCGGGTAGAAAGGGGGAATTGATCATAGGGAGCTACATATAACCTCCTCTCTGGGGGACGGGCAGCAGAGGGGTGGGTGAAGGGAGACGCCGGACAGTGTAATATAAGATACATTAATAATTTATAAATTATCAAGGGTGCATGGGGGAGAGGGGAGGAGGAAGGGAGGGGGAGGGGAAAAAAGAAAATGAGTTGATTCCGGGAACCCAAAGAGGAAAGTGAATTTTGGGAATAATGAGGGCAACAAATGTATAGATGTGCTTTACACAATTGATCTATGTATTGTGATGAATTGTATGAGCCCCAATAAATTGATTTAAAAACAAACAAACAAAAAACTTCGGAGTGATTAGATTTAGGATGCTGAGTGGCACAAGCAGTCATGTGCATAACTACAAGCTGAAAAGATGGTCGTTTCAGCCTAGCCAGAGGTGTCTTGGAAGACAGGCCTTGTGATGTGGGCCCATCACTCACAGGCTTGAAAACCAACCAACAACTTACACCCATCAAGCCATTCGGACTCCCTGGGACCCTATAGGACATGATAGAAATGCCCTGTGTGTCTCCTAGACTGTGCTTTTTATGAGGGGGGAAAGCCCCATCTTCCTCCCGCAGAGCACTTGGCGGTTTTGAACTGCTGACCTGTGGTTGGCAGTCCAACATATCGTAGCCCACAATGGCACCAGGACTCCTCTGACATCCCAGTAGCACAGTTCTACTTGGCAAAGATGGTGTCAACAACTCACGAAACTAAGAGAACCTTATTTCCAAACACGGTTGCATCACAAGTTCAAAGGCCAGGAATTGAACACACGTCTCAGGGAAGACATGATTCCATCTGTAACGGCCCGCCATCTGTCCTCCTGGTATGGTGGCTGCGTAATTTCCATCTCCGCTCTATCCCCACCGTGCCTTCTGCTTCTCTGTGTGCCTGCGCCTCACCTCTTCCACCCTTAATCTGAGATGGCCTCGTCTGGGGTTCCTCATCTGGATCACCTCTGGGATTACATTTCCAAATCAGGAACACTTCCGAATCACATTCCAAATAAGGTCACACGCAGAGGTATCAGTGGTTAGGGCTTGTGTTCTATTTGGGAAGGGGTCCTGTTCAGCCCATTGTACCCTAAATGTATTGTGAGTTCTAATTTCCTCCTTGGTCACTTGGTGCAGTGGAGCTCCCTCAAGAAATTCCAGCGATGAACAAGAAACACAGTCCCTACACTGTGCCCACTACCCGCTAGTGGCACAATCAGTGGCGGTGGTGATGGAGGGGAGTAGAGCCCCAGGCTGGCGGCAGAGTTAGAGGCTCTTACCAGCACCCTCAGGCCCAGGAAATGAGAGCAGAACAGAGAACCCCAGGCGTGGAGCCCCAACTTCCAGATGACGGGGGACATACAGTGAGAACGCTGTAGCCAAGGGACACCTGGTGTTGTAAATGGCTGCATCTTGGTTTTCTTCCCTACCCTATGAAATTAGGGGTCAAAGACCAGAGGTCTGGGGGATCTGGAGTCCACCATGTCAGCCCTCCTGGTGAGGGAGACAAACCAGGGTAACACACTCGTTCAAAAGGCCTTCTGTTCATATGTGTTTAATTGTGTGTGTGTTAAATACAAAAGCAGTTACCGAATAATCATTTTATCATTTTTGAGTGCCAAATTCAGGGGCATTAAAGCAACAATGTGCATGCTCCATGCTATGCAGCCGTCAGCACTCTCCGTTCTTAGAGCTTTCATGACTCCACACAGAAACTCCTTCACAGGACTGTTTATTCCAGAACCATAACCAGTGGCGGAATTGAGCTGGTTTGCTCTGGTTTGGCAGAACTGATACCTACTTTTCTGTGGAGCTCAGCAAACTGGTTGCTAAACTGGCCCTTAAAAAAATCATCTTATTAGGTGTTCTTATAGGTACCATAACATTCCATAGTTCTATCACATCAAGCAGTGTTACCCACTTACTACCACAATCAATGTCAAACCATGTTCTTTCTCCTTGAACTCCTTGATATCTGCTCCCCCTTACCCCACCACCACTACTAGAGCCCCCAGAAACTCTTATGACTTTTTTTTCTTTAACAGTTTTCGGGGTGGCTTTTCAGCCATATCTTACACAATCCAATATGTCCATTCACACACAATTCTGTTCTTCTATCCATCAAGTGGGGTTATGTAGTCATCCATGCTATCAGCCCCCCATCCCCCTTTGCCCCGCCCCTCTCTTCCCACACCCTCAGAGACACATTGCTCCTATTACTGTTCATCAGAGTTCTCCCTAAGCGGGGCAGCTGCCCAGCCATCCAGTGTGGAAATCACACATTTACATTCCTTACTCTTTTTTATAACTCATCTGTGCAATAGCTAGGTGCCTACAGTAAAGTTCATACTGTCCATAGGTATAAAAGTTAGATGGAACTATGCTTGTAATGTTTATTTATTCATTTCATAAAGCTCCTTATACCTTTGATGAAATACTACATTAGAAAAATTTTATCGGGGGGCTCTTACAGCTCTTATAACAATCCATACATCAATTGTATCAATCATATTTGTGTACATGTTGCCATCATCATTTTCAAAACATTTTCTTTCTACTTGAGCCCTTGGTATCCACTCCTCTTTTTATCCCTCCCTCCGCCACCCTCCTGCCATCGTGAACCCTCGATAAATTCTAAATTATTGTTATTTTCATGTCGTATGACATCCACGGGAAACACTACCTTTTATCCCCTGCATCTGTTGCCTTAGTAAACAAACCTAAAACAGCCAGAGGGTGCGAAGCTGTCGTTGGTTTCGCGTTGTGCTGTGCTCCACATTCCCACGAGATAGTCTGAGTGGATGATGCAATTCGTGAAAGTGTTCAAAGTGCTAAACCTGTTTGTAATGTATCAAACACGATGACGGTGTCTACATGGCCTACCTGTAAAGGAATGAGATCCTCCCCTACAGTGAAACGATGGCTAAGGATAAAGCGCAGCGGCGGATGCGCAGATGAAAGCTAAGGATATCACAAGTGAGGGAGTCAATTAGGAAACAATATGGAAATATCTTAAATAACAGTGTTATTGTTTTTGTCGGGTGTTATTTAACATTTTCATTAATATTTTAAACTATTTCTTTTAACAATTCAGTTTTGTGTACCTCTTTTACTATTCTTATTGAAGTCTGAACTGTACAAAATAATAAACTACTTTTCCGTGTACTTTTTTTATACTTAAAACTGTCATTAGGACAGTGAACCAGTTGCTAAATTATCTGAATCCCATTGCTGCTCATAACCAAGAATACTTTGGTCTGTTGCATTTGTTTGTTACAGATACTGTATATAAGTTACATCATGCGATATTTGTCCTTTTTTTACTAGTTCATACCATGCAGCATACCTGTTTCAAGGCTGAATCATGTGGTAGAATGTATCGGGTTTATCTCTTTATGTCTGAGCACACTTCTACTGCATGTCTGCGGCTCACTGTGCTTAACCATTCATCTACTGATGGACATTTAGGTCGCTTCCACTTTTCTGGACATTGTGAAAGGCGCTTCAGTAAAGTGCTTTTAAATCTCACTAGTACATGGCTAGGAGTGGAATTACTGGATCAGATGGTAACTATTCCGTTCACTGGACTAGGAGAAACAATGAAGTAAAAGAGCTGAAAAGAAAACCTTCAAAGGAGGGTAGGCAAAGTAAAGGGTCAGAAAAAAAAGGAAGCTCCTTAAATAATAAAGATGGCTCGACGCAGTGGCCACAACACTGAACTTACAGACTGCAACACTTGTGAGATGGTGCAGCACCAGACAGCATTTCTTTCTGTCCGGTTCCTTCTGTCGGGTCCCTATGCGTCTGAACGATTTCAATGACCCTAACAACTTACGTAACTTAAAAGTAGGCCAGTCAGACAACAAAGGTCATAATAACATTAAGATTTTAACTAGTACTCAGTATTACTCCTCAATGTTCTAAAATTCCATCTTTGTCTTGTCTTTATGAAGATCTTATTAAGATGTGTCAGTCTAATTCACTAAATTCTTGATATACTTAAATCTGTCTTTAAAATTTAAAGAAATGACTCGCTAATTGCAAAAAGTTGGCAAGTCCCAAATTCATGGGGCAGGCAGGAGACTGAACCTTTTCGGATTCATGTCGCCTGGACGGATGAACTTACAATCTGCAGGTCAGTCAGGAGGCTTCTGGCTCACAAGGTTAGGGAGCTGGCGAATTCAAAATCTAAAATTTAAGTGGCAGGTCTTACAAGAAGTGGAGGTCAGACACAATGGCTCTGTAAGTCCTTACTTTCATGTCTTATTGATATTTAATGAGGAGTGGAACTACTGGATCATATGGTGCCCTGGTGGTGAAGGGTTACACACTGGGCTGCTAATTTCAGTGTCAGAAGTTCAAAACCACCAGGTGCTCCACAGGAGAAAGATAGTGTTTTCGACTCCCACAAAGAGTTCTCATCTTGGAAACTCACAGGGTCAGCCCTACCCTGCCCCTTAGGGTATGAATCAGAAGTGATGCAATAGCATAGAGTTTGGTTATAACAATTAGTCCAATGGACTAATGCATGGAATTACTGGGTCATATAGTCATTGTCCTAATGCAACATTGAGAGAACGATGCAGTTTGCCAGAGTATCCATTTATATAATGAATGGGGCCACCTCTGAAAATAAAGTCCTCTTCCAACTATTTGGGTGTAAGATTATGAAATGGGAGGTATCTGCTCGATCACAGAAAATAACCTGGTCAAGTTAACACGTAAGATTAATCATTACAGAAGAAGATGAATTGAATTGTGGTGACAGTGAAGGGTATTGAATAGGCTATGAAGTGACAGAAAAATGAACAAGTCAAACTAGAAGACATTCAGTCAGAATGTTTTTTAGAAAGGAAGATGACAAGCCTTCAGCTCTGACTTTGGCCATGTCGTCAGGGAAGGTCAAGTTCGAGGACGGCACATCACATTTGCTAAGACAGACAATCACTCAAAGCCACGGCAAAGGACTCAAGCGTGACCGTGAAGCTGGCGTGCGAACAACGAGAGCTGCCTTGCGTCAGAGCCAATACCACGGGCCCTACTAATAATCCGAGGAAGCCCAGCCTCCCTCCAAAGGCTGGAAACGAAGTCCAAATAACCGCTTCGCGTTCACTCTGCTGGACCCCGGCCTTGCTAGTCACCACAAGGGCCCCTGTGCTTCCAAGCCCCAGCCTTGATGACCTGGAGCTAGATGAGGCCTCTCCTGAGAACTGTACCTGTTCTGAACAGCTGGCAACCCCTGTCTCCTGCCAGTTAGAAGCTTAATCTCTGAGCCAGTTGTACCATTTATAGCTGAGTGCTGTCTCTGAGCCTCACATGTTTGCCTTGACAGTGGGAAGGAGACCATCTCCCTGGCTACAGTGGGTGAGTGGTCCGTGTGTGTTAGCTGGATTTCTGCATAGCAATGGACTTCAGGTCCTTTCCAGCTCAGAAACTCTAAAGCACCACAATCCCAAACAGCCTCTGTCCCCAAGCCCCGTAATCTTGCTTCTTTCAGTCCCTAAACCCCTTCAGCTTCATCAGCCAAAACGATTTCCATTTTCAGTCTCACTCAGCAACTACGTATTAAACTTGTTTAATTGTTAAAAATATTATGAGCAATATATAGATATGCCATCTTTATTTAAAAAATGCATTATGGAAGAATATAAAATGATGAGTAAAGTTCCCCCTTCTCCACCCTCTGTTTCCTCACCTGAATCAATAAGCACTGCCCCAAATTGTGTGTGGGTGTGGATCCCTTCAGATGGCTCCTGTCTATTCACAAACACACATACATCTGTACGTGAGTAGCTCACATTTGTTTGCCATTGTTGTTGTTAAGTGCCACATCTTAACCTTGAAGCCAGGACAGAATGAAGCCCTGTCTGGTCCCGCACCAGCTTTCCATTTCTTGCGCTGTTTGAGCTCATTGTTGCAACCATGTGTCAGTCCATCTCCTTCGCTGCTGCTCTTTTGTTTCCCAATGCTGCTCTACTAAGCAGGGTGCTCTTCTCCAGGAATGGTCCCTCCTGATATCATGTCAAAAGAATGGGAGACTTCCAAGGAGCCTTCTGGCTCTACCTCCAAGACCGATCCATTTGTTCTTGCGGCAGTCCATGAGACATTCAGCATTCTTTACAAATATCATACTTTAAATGCCTCAACTCTTCCCCAGCCTTCTCTATTCATTACGCAGATTGTACATGCCTAGGATGAGATATGCTTGAGTCTAATGCACTTTAGTACTTTCGAACCCAAATTGACATGTTTACTCTTTAAGAAGTCTTTTGCAGCAGATTTTCATAAAGCAATATGTTCTTTGATTTCTTTAAGTACTAAAGAAATCTTTAGTACTTCTTTCCATGGGAGCTGATTGTGGGTCCAAGTAAAATAAGACCTCTGACAATTTCAATCTTTTATTTGTTTACAATGATGTTGTTTACTGGTCCGATTGTGAGGGAGGTTTTGTTGTTGTTGTTTTAAATGTTGAGGCATAATCCTTATGAAAGGTTGTCATTTTTGATCTTCATTAGTAAGTGCTTCAAGTCCTTCCCACTTCTAACAAGCAAGGCTGTGTCATTTGCATATTGCAGGTTGCTAATGAGGCTTCCACCAATCCTGATGCCAGGCTTTTCTTTCATAGAGTCCAACTTGTGTTTGATCTGCTCAGCATACAGATTGAGTAAGTGTGGTGAAAGGGTGCAAGCCTGACACTCCCCTCTCCTGATTTCAAACCATGCAGTATCCCCTTGCTCCGTTCATACTATTGTTTCCTGGACTGTGGACAGGTTCCACATGGGCACACTTAAGTGCTCTGGAATTCCCATTCATTGCATAGTTGGCTTCTGCCCTGCCTGCCAAGGGAATGAGCGAAGGACTCTGAAAACAGGTTATGAACAAAGGACCTTGTAAGAACAGGCTTGGTAAACATCTTCACCTTGAAGCCAGGACCTAGTGACCATGAAACAAGCTGACCCGGAGCTGGAGCTGAGATAAAATGGAAGGAAAATATGCATGGGACCCCAGGACAGGCTGAGTAACTAGTTAGAAAGTTGCTTGATTATCTGAAATTCCCTCCCTTTTGAAAGTGTCTTTTAGAATCTAGAAGCCTTCCCAGGTGATATATTCCTCCTTTTCATTTTACCTGCCTAATTTATTTTTAATGTGACCCTATGCTTTAATGAAACTATGAGCATGAGCGCACATGGGAGTGGCTTATCTCTGGACCTCTAGTTCCTCTGTGGACGACAGCCCTGCACTGAACTTTGCAATCCACAGTCAATAAAGCACAAGCAAACACTTTTATGAAATTCTCTGTTTTCAGTCAAGATCCATCTTACATCGACAATGATATACCTCATTTCATATTTTCTTGGCTCTAGCATGAATTTCTGGAAGTTCCCTGCCTATGTACTACTGCAACTGGGTTGAGGGGTTTTTTTCTCCTTCTGTTTGTTTTTTCACTTTTTGGAGTTGGGTGAAGTTTTACAGAGCAAATCAGTTTTCCATTCAGCAGTCTGTACACATTTCGCTTGACTCATCTATTCTGATCGCTGCAGTGTAGCGTCACTTCCTCCCTGTGCCTTCTGTTTCAATCCCTCCTTCTTTGCTGACTCTTCATCTCTTTTATTACAAATGGCTGGTTATTCCAAGGTAGGCTTCCCTGGTTAGCATCATTGTTCCTCTTTCAAACCTATCTATTTCTTGGTGGAAAATCGAACCATGGGAATGAATTCCTTTCCAGATGTGAAGAGTGACTAAGGGCTGTAGTTCCAGAGGTTCCACTAGTCTCTCTCGGACTTTTTTAAGATTTTGAGTTTTGCTCCACAGTTTTCATCCATTATATTCAGGACCTTCGAGTGTGACCCCTTTCAGAACAGTTGGTAGTAGTAACTGAGCAACAAGTTCTGGTAAGATTGTAGAGACTCGTGTTTATTAGGCCCATTAGAACATTTGGGTACTTGTTTTCTGTGCATTCAACATTTTCACTATTCTTTCTCTGGACAGGGCTGCTGCAACACTTTAATAAATTATATTCAGCAACATTTTACTTTTGTGTGGTGTTGGTGGTAACTACACAGCTTCATGTCAACTTGATTAATAGAATGAAGTGCTAGAGAGTCTAGCCTGTCAATCAGGTCCCAGCCTCTCTTCCTCCCTGGAGGGGAGACACACTCTGCCTTCCCATTCCTGCTGTTCAGACACTCAGAGCGCTGGAGAAGCTATGTGGAGACCTGCACCAGCTTTGAGATGCTTCCACCGCCATTGGACCCACAGGACTTTCCACCCACTGGCTTGTGATCTTCCTGCTTTCAACATCATTGAATGTGCTGCATGAGTCTGAAGAGGAATTCATGGGCTGATATCGGAGTTATGGGCTAATATCGAACTTAGTGGACTTGACCTGGCCCTGGGCTGGGGTGTTTTCTTAATCTACAATTACTCTTTGGTATAAAGCTCTCTTACATACATATGAATGTCTCGATTTGTTCCTCCAGTCAACCTGCACTAACACAGTATTAATAATATTATTTGATTATTTCTGTTTGTAACCCCCTTCTTCAAAATGGGCACAGATGTGGATGTTTTCCATTCGATTCGTCAGATAGGTTCTTCCAAATTTCATAGCATGGGTGAGTGTTTCCTGTGCTGGGTGCATGTGCTGAACTATCTTAAATAACGGTTGAAGGTTAATTGTTTTACTTTTGTTCTAGTTTTATTTTTAATGTGTGTATTGGTTGCTATAAACTTCCTCATGATAACGTTTTCTGCGTCCCAAAGGTTTTGTTATCTTATGTTTTTGTTTTCGTTTCTTTCAAGGAATTTAAAAATCTCATCCCTTCCTTCCTCTGGTACCCAGTCATTTTAAGTATTGTGTCACTCAGTTTTCATGCATTCGATTTTTGGTCCTTGTTCTTTCTATTGTTGATTTATAGTTTTATAGCATTGTGGCCTGAAAGATAGGAGAGTAGAGTCTAAATGGGTTTGCCATTATAAGGCTTGCTTTGTGATCTAGCAGCTGGTCTGTTCTAGAGAATGGTCCGTGTGCACTGTGAGAGAGCAGCCTATGCTACTTTCGGATGGAGTGTTCTATACGTGTCCTGCTGCTGAGGTGGTTAGCAGTGGTGTTTAGTTCTTCTTATCTCGTTAAGCTTCTTTTCTGGTGACCTGTCTTTCCTCAGGAGTGCTGTATTGAAATCTTTATTGCTATATTAGTCTATTTCTCTGTTCAACTCTTTTAGTTTTAGTAATGTACTTCAGTGGTCTTTCATGGATGTGTATATGTTTGCTATGGTTCTATCTTCATGTTTTATTATTCCTTTACTCATTATGTAGTGTCTTTTTTGTCTCATGTGGTTCATGATGTTTTCTGCCTTGAAATATAGTTTATTGAAGATTAATATTGCCATTCCTGCTCTTACCATTAACTAGGTTAGAATTTCTCCATCCTTTGAGTTTTGTCCGTGTATCTAAGGTGTGTTTCTCGTAGGAAGGACATTGATGAATCTTGTTTTCTTATTCAGTCTGCTCTTCTCTGTCACTTGACTGGTACACCTGATCCATTAACATTCAGTGTCATTGATATGGAAGGGTTTGATGCTGCCATTTTGCTTTGGGAAATTGTGTGTGTGTGTGTGTGTGTGTGTGTGTGTGTGTGTGTGTGTGTGTGTTTATTGGTTTCTTTTCTCTTCCTATGTTTCTGTGCTACTTTGAGAACTAATTTCAGTGTTTTGGTTTCTGGGGGGTGTTCTTTGTATCCTGGTCTCAGGTTGTCTGTTGCTGATTCTCTGTCCCAAGAGTTCCCTTAATTATTCTTTTTGAAAATTCTTTTACTTTCTCCTTTTCTGGAAATACTCTTATTTACCTTTCAGATTTGATTAATAGTTTTACTGGTTAGCAGTATTTTTCTTTCAAGATTTTATATATGTCACTCCATTTTCTTTTTGCTTATGTGGTTTCTGCTGAGAAATCCAAGCTGTTACTGATTTTCATTGGTAGGCGACTGCTCTTTTTCCCTGGCTTGTCTCAGGATTCCCGCCTTTTCCTTGATATTGGAGAGCTTGGCTACAATATGTTGCAATGTTTTTCCTTCTGGGGTCTATCCTGGTTAGGATTCCCTCAGCTTCTGAAGTTGTTATTTTCTCCTCTTTTTAATGTGTGAGAGCAGTTTTATCCCAAGATTTCTTGTACTATTTTCTCTAGTTTTTCTATTTGTTTGTTTGCTTCTTCCTGATGTTAATCTCAGTAAGACAAAGGTTGTTCCTCTTGATAGTGTCCTACCCAATTCTTAGTTTTTTTTTCAGATTCCATTTGCTCTTTTTGTTAATTATTTCTCTCATCGGTTGTCATCAAAGGAATGTTTTCTTTTTTTTCAAAGGAATGTTTTCAAATTCGCTAATGTGACTTTCCATTTCTTTGATTCTATTACTCTGTTCTTTTACTGTGTTGTCTAATTCTATTATTTATCTTCTGGAATTCTGTTTTGTGTAGGGTTTCTAGTTTTTATTCTTTCTGTCATTCTTTTCTCTTCTGAAAAAGATCATGTTATTTACTTCATAGGTTTCAAGTCATGTCAATAAATTATGAGACTATGGTACAAGAGTATTGTTAGTCATAAATACTGTAAGTATGCATCTTCAGACAATGATGATTTAAGACCTACTGTGTTGGAAGTTTTTCATGGCAAACACACATGTGTGAATCATCTTTTCTTTGAAGAGAGACTGCATCACCGACTTTTTTATTTGAACATTCTTCTGGCAAATCAAAGTAGTCAGAATCAAGTTGTTTTATACCAACCTCTATGCCCAATATCCTACAACTAGTTCTCCTTCCATTTTAAAAATCATTTTATTAGGGGCTCATACAACTCTTATCACAATCCATACATACATCAATTGTGTGAAGCACATTTGACCATTCATTGCCCTCATCATTCTCAAAACATTTGCTCTCCACTGAAGCCCCTGGCATCAATGACTAATTTCCCCCTCCCTCCCCGCTGCCCCCTCCCTCATGAACCCTTGATAGTTTATAAATTGTTATTTTGTCATATCTTGCCCTGTCCGATGTCTCCCCTTCACCCACGTTTCCGTTGTCCGCCCCCAGGGATTTTGTTGTTCTCTTGAGCATTTCCTCCATCCGTTGAAAGTACCCAAACATCTTTCTTCTGAATCAGGGATTTCTTGCTTGGGCATTGGGAGCTCTTGATGTTTTTCTCCTGGCTGTTAGGGAGGGATTCACTCACTGTGTAATCAGTCAGCTATTTTGAACTGGAAGCCTTCTGAGAGTATTTCTACATGTTAATTATAAGTGACTAAGTGAAGAATGTTTGCATGATATGTGTGGATAGAAAAAAATGTTGCTGTGAAGTTCGTTGGGTTGCAAAGTAGAATTGTACTACACGGGATTCTCTCCATGGATTTTTATGGCTTTGACCTTTCAGAAGCAAATTTCCAGTTCTTTCTTATGAGGCACCTCTCGGCGGCTCAAACCTTTCAGCACGACCTGTTTTCACCACATGGAAATTTTCTGTGTGGACTAAAAAACAACAGTCTACTACCATCAAGTCAATTCTGACTCTCAGCGGCCCCAAATAGGGTTTCGGAAACTGAAAACATTATGGGAGCAGATAATTTTATCCTTCTCCATGGAGTGGCTGCTGAGTTTCAACCTTGAACCTTGTGGCTAGCAGCTAAACCATTGTACCATTAACTCTCCTTAAAATACTCTCCTGAAAGACTAGACCAATTATCCCATCTCATTGAGAGATAACCCATGTTCCCAAGCCCACGTCAACACTAGATATCACCAGCACCTTTCACTTTGCCAGGTCAAAACGTCTTTTTTGTATGATTCACATTTCCCTAATTAGCGTACAGTTGAGAATCTTTTCATGGCTATTAGCCATTTGTTTTTACCCAGCTGTGTCTCTTTCGATCCTTGTCCTAGTAGGTTAATATCTTTTACTTGTCTATTTGTAGAGTTTTAAAAATCGGACTTTAAAATATTCAAATAATTGTCACGGTAAGAGGGAAGTCTGACGCGATTCCTTTTCCAATGTCCAGGACTGGCTCCTCACTAGGTTTTCCCACTTGTGGCCCATGGTACTTTTGGGGGGCCCTAGGTATGTTTTAATTTCTTTTAAAAGCAGAAAAATATGAATATAAGACTAATTAATTTAAAATGCGTTCCATTTTATCTTTCTATCGAGCCAGTTGTAAAATAAAATTTGAAATAATTTTTAACAGAAGCCAAATGGAAGCTCTATGGCCCAAGGCCTCTGAAAATCATAATTTGGTATTGCCAATGATAAACATGTATCAGTTTCTTGGGTAGCATTCTACAATTATTTTGTGCATCTATGTTTTCAATATTTTATTTGATTTTTCCTTCTTTTTATTATGAAATATTTCAAATAAATGAAACATTATGACAAACATCCACAGACACATTGCCCAGATTAAGTGGTTGCTACTAAATTTGCCATATTTGCATCAGAGATATATCTTGTTTAATAAAGTAAGTAGACCAAAAAGTCATATCATTGTGAATGAGGGGGAATGCAGAGTGGGGACCCAAAGTCCATCTGTATGCAATTGGACATCCTCTTACAAAGGGGTTACGGGGAGGAGATGGGCCAGTCAGGGTATACAGTATAGCAATGATAAAACATACAACTTTCCCCTAGTTCGTAAGGGCCCCCCCCCCCCACCACCACTATCATGATCCCAATTCTACCTTACAAATGCGGCTGGACCGGAGGAACTGGAAACACAGGGAATCCAGGACAGATGAGCCCCTCAGGACCAGTGGGGAGAGTGGCAATACCAGGAGGGTGGGGGGAGGGTGGGGTGGAAAGGGGGAACAGATTACAAGGATTTGCATATGGCCTCCTCCCTGGGGGACAGACAGTGGAGAAATAGGTGAGGGGGGATGTCGGACAGTGTAAAATATGACAAAATAATAATTTATAAATTATCAAGGGTTTGAGTGGGGGGTGGGGGGGAATGAGGAGCGAATACCAGGGGCTCAAATAGAAGGCAAATGTTTTGAGAATGATGAGGGAAACAAATGTACAAATGTGTTTGACACAATAGATATATGTGTGGATTGTGATAAGAGTTGTATGAGCCCCAAATAAATTGATTTAATAAAAAAATTTTTAATTAAAAAATAACGATTAAGTAGAACGTGATGTATAAAGATAATTCTCCTCCTCATTACTGTTCTTTTTCTCTCCAAAGCAACCACTATCCAGAAGTTGATCTAGGTTTCTCACTCTTTTTTTGGCAAGGATAAAATAATAATAAACATATAAAGATAAAAGTACAAATAACGAGCAAGAAAGAAAAGACCACCATCAATAGATAAACAGCCAGGAAGAACTTTTTGTCACAGAACAAGCAAGAAATCCTTGAGCCTAGAACAAACTCAGGTTGGGTCAAGAGGGAAGGTCACTGAACAAAGATCAATATCGCTCCGGCATCATCAAGTTTACAATGAGCCCTCTCTGATAGTAAGGCTGTTTGAGTCCCTTGCGTGTGGATAGAGGGGATCGGCCAGAGGGTTATTCTGACTCTACAGTTTGCATATGGGTTTCACTGTCCTCCATAACCTTCTACTAGATCTAGGTTTTATACATACACGTGATCATTATCAAATGGAAAACGCTCTTTTTCTATTGTAAGCTTGCCATTTATTTTTCATTTAAAACTCAGAGATGGGAGTTAAAAATGGATTCCCAGTGATGTCTCACCATGTATGTAAATCACTGGTTCTTAACTGATGCCTCACTTCCAACACAGGGAACAATTGAGAGATGTATTTGATGGGCACAGATGGGAGAAGGCTGCTATTAGAGATTATGGATGTTGTTAAGCATCCTACAATGCACAGGAAAGATTCTGCAACAAGGAATCATTTGGCCTAAATGTCTATAGTGCTGAGGTTGAGAAACCCTTTTTATCTCAGGGATTAGTGGGTTCGGGCCTATGAGCTAATTCTAGCCTGCTGCTTGGCTTTGTAAGGCTCTTGAACTATGAAGGATTCCTAGATTTTTTTTAATGATTAAAAAATTAAATAATAATATTTTGTGGTGCATACAAATTACATTATATCCAATTTGAGTGGCTATCCATAAATACATATTGGAACACACACTCATTTGTTTACATATATATGTATGTTACATATGTTTGCCTATATACATATGTATATAACTCTTTGAATGCTACAACGACAACATCGTGTAGTTGTGACAGAAGCACTATGGCCTAAAAAATATTTATTTTGTAATTCTTTGTAAAAATAGTGTTTTGATCCCTGATCTAGATGATTAAATGTTCTTTACATTATGAATATAATTACATCAGTAGATTCTTTGATGCTGAACTATCTTGGCATTCCTTTTTTTAAAAAAAATCATTTTATTGGGGGCTCATACAACTGTTATCACAATCCATACATACATTCATTGTGTCAAGCACATTTTTACATATGCTGCCATCATTATTTCAAAACATTTTCTTTCTACATGAGCCCTTGGTATCAGCCCATTTTCTTTCTCCTCCACCCTCCCTTCCTCCCTCATGAACCCTTGATAATTTCTCTGGGGTTTTTTTTCATGTCTTACACCAACTGCTGTGTCCCTTCACCCACTTTTCTTTTGTCTGTCTTCCTGGAAGGGGGTTTTATGTAGATCATTGTGATTGGTTCCCCTTTCCTCCCCCATCTTTCCCTTACCCTCCTGTTTTCACTACTCTCAATATTGGTCCTGCGGGGTTTATCTGTCCTGGGTTCCCTGTATTTCCAGCTCTTATCTATACCAGGGTATATCCTCTCGTCTAGCCAGATTTGTAAGGTAGAATTGGGATCATGATAGTGGGGAGGTGGTGGGGAGAAAGCATTAAAGAACTAGAGGAAAGTTGTATGTTTCATCGTTGCTATCCTGCACCCTGGCTGCCTCATCACCTCCCCGTGACCCTTCTGTAAGGGGATGTCCAATTGCCTAAAGATGGGCTTTGGGTCTCCATTCTGACCCCCTCGTTCGCATCAGTATAATTGTTTGTTTTGGGTTTTCCAATGCCTAATACCTGATCCCATCGACATCGCTTGATCACACAGGCTGGTGTGCTTCTTCCATGTGGTTGCCTTCATGGGTGACTGCTTTTTATTTTCCCTAGTTCCTATTATGATTTTATCCTTTTCCTCAAAGTTGGAAAGTTTGACTCTTAAAAGCCTTGGTGACTTCTTGGGATTCAGTCTAGCCGGTGTTCTTTCAGCCTCCTGAATGTTTGCCTGGTTTTCATTCATTAAGCTGGGGAAGTTTTCCTCTAAGAATTACATCAGTATTTTTGCTGTTGACTTCTTCATTGTGTTTTGTTTTGGTAGTCAAATTATTGGTTCTCAGGTTTTCTTCAGCTTCTCTGATTATCTTATTTGTTGCTTTTATCAATTTTTGAAGTCTTCCTGGCTATCCTCTACATCACTGGTGCAATTCTCTGCCTCCTCAAGTCTGTTGGTGAAGTCTGTGAATTTGCTACTGGCTTTTGTGATCTCATCCTTAGGTCTTGTATTTCCCTTTGGTGTGTGGCCTTTATCTCCTCTATCATCCTTTTCCTGCATTGCTTCCTTCCTATCCTGTGTGATTCCAAGCAGCATTCTGAAGATGTCTTTCTGTGGCAGGTCAGCAGTCTACTTCTTCTGTGCATGTCGTTGGGTTCAGGACTTCTTCCATTGCCTTTTGTTTCTCCTGTGTTTTGGTTCAGGTTGTTGGGGCTGGTTGCTGTTTGTGTTTTGGTTTAGAGGAACCCAGCACCATTTTCCAGAGAGTAGAAGAGCACTGGTCTCTGTCTTTGGGAGAATTGTAGGAGTGCTTCTACAAACTACCTACAGTTAATTGCACTGGGGGGATTGGGCTAGCACTTCATCCTCCTGTGGTTTCACTCTTGCCCTAGCCAACCAGCGTTCTGTTATTTGGAGAGCAAGTTGGATGGTCCTCTCGGGGGATACTGGTCGGGTGGTTGTGGACCTTCGAGGATGGCGCTGCACTGGATGATCTCACAGCAAGTTGTGGTGGTGTGGCCCATGGCAGTTTGGAGTGGGGCTGCCTGCTGCAATGGGAGTGTCCTCAAAGGCAGGTGGGGTTTACTCATGTTGGTGTAGAGCCCCTCGAATGACAGGCAGAATTGCCCTATTCGGTAAGATTGTAGTGTAGGTTGGGCGGAGATTCCTGCAGCAGCATGGAGCACTAGAGAGGGCTGGCAGATCTGCCATAGGCTGTGTGAAGCATTGCAGCAGGCGGGAAGAAGTTCCCTCAGGCATGGGGGATGGGCAGGGGATTTTCCAGTCACATGGAGCACCATGGAAGGTGGGCAGAGGTTCCTCCAGCTGAGTGGAGCACCTCAAAGGGTGGGCAGGAGTTCCCCCAGGTTCTTAAAGGCCCTTGGAGGGTAGGCAGGAGTTCCCCTGGCTGTTTGAAGGGGAGATTCCTCAGCTATTTGGGGTGTGGCACAAGGTGGGCAGGATTTCCCCAGCCGAGTATAAGGCTGCAGAGGGTGGGCTGGTAGACAGAAGCTCCCCCAGCTGGGTGGAGGGTCAGCAGAGTTGCCCTAAGTGGAGGGAAGTGGCTTGGAGGCTGGCAGTGGCATGTGAAAGTAAAGAGGTGGGGCAAACCCAGAGTGGGATGTGAAACTGAACCCGCTGAGACTCTTGCAGGAAAGAGAGAAGGGAGAGAAAACAAAGTAAAGAAATTCCTGAGCCCTAATTGCCTCAGCATGGGGCAAGAGGGTTTTAAACCCTGCCAAAGGTGGTGGCAAGCTCTGGTTGTGTTGAAGTAAAGCCCTTATGTCAGCCAAGGTAGCCTATTGCTGGCTGAAGCTGTGGCGGGGCTAAGGCTAAGCCTCAGCTGGCGTCCCCAGTGGTAAGCCAAAAGCCCAGAGTTCTTCAAAACCTAGTGGATCTGTGTCTGCTTGTCTTTATGATGCTTCTCCTGTGACCTGGAAGAGTGGAGTTTCCCTCTCAGTGGCTCTCCTGAGCTCATTCTGCATAGTCCCTCTGGTGTGTGTTACTCAGTCGCTATCTTGTCAGAACTCCTATCTTGACATGTCTGAGAATAATTCCATTATTACTTGTGATGTAACTAATGCAGTTGTGAAATTTTCACTCAGTCACCTGGCTTACAGATTATGGAATTTGAAGCCCCATCAATTACATGAGCCGATGCTTTGGAGAAAATCTTTCTTTTCTCTCTCAAACATGCACACAAACAACCTTACTCTTTTTCTAGAGAATGCTGATTAAGACATTGAGCATCTATGATATAAATAGCTGCATGCACTCAATTTCATTAGCTACATGCCAAGACAATTCCTTTACCCTGCTCTTTTGCCACAAAAAGTATATTTATTTTGGGGGGCTATCTTTCACTGTGATACAACAACTTTATGGTTTGGGTGGTTTCAAACACAGTCAAATCAGGATGAGCCCAGATTGGATTTAACTCATGTAATATACTTTTATTTTCCTGATGACCTCTGCTAGCCTATAGTTCCTGTGGCTGGCAGCCATCTTCAGATCAAGAGGAAATGGAGGCCCTAATTAAATCATGCCCGACTCTGTATGACTCTGGACTTTTTAGTTTTTGCCAATCAATAAATCTCTTTAATTATGATTTTAGTCTCCTTAATTGTTTTTGTAGCTAAGCAGTTTTTTAAAAAAAATGAAAACCTCAAATCTACAGAAAGTTGCAAAAATACGGAGCACTCCTTCACATTCTACACTCAATTGTAAATATTTTGCTCCACTACTTAATCCATCTCTCACTCTCTTTCTGTCCCATAGCCACCAAATGCTCTGGTGTGTGGTTTCCCAGTAGTGTCTCCTACGTTAGAACCATACCACCCTCCCCATCAGGAAATTGAAATTCACAAAGTTCTACCATGTAATTCATGGATCTCACTCAAATTTTGCAAATTGTGCACAAACATCTCTTCTTTCCTAGTTCGGGATCCTAGCCAGCATCACAATTATACTTACTTACTTGCCATGTCTCTTCAGTCTCTTTCTGTCAGGAATAGCTCCCCCCCACCCGCCTCTTGTCTTAAGGAGTTTTAAAGAGAAGAGTACAACCCTTTCCTTCTTTAGGCTGTTTTTGACCATGATCCTCTGATGTCTGTGTCTGCTCAGATTCTAACTCTAAAATCTTGGCAAGAACTATAGAAATGGGGTTATCTTCTGCTCCGTACATCCTAGCAGCGCTTTGTATCAGCCCACCTCACTACTGGTGATCTTAGCTTTGATCATTTGGTTAGACGGTGCCTGCCTCCACCACAAAGTATTCTTTTCTCTTTGCCTTTTATTCTTATTTTGTGAGCAAATAGCCCAACATTGTGCCAATACACTAGGCCTCATTTAACCCACACTCTGCCTTGAAATCTAATATGGTTCCTGCTTGTAGCAAGTATGGCGGTTCCCAACTGGTGAATGTCTATTT
Organism: Echinops telfairi; assembly: GCF_000313985.2. Lineage (NCBI taxonomy): Eukaryota > Metazoa > Chordata > Mammalia > Afrosoricida > Tenrecidae > Echinops > Echinops telfairi. The sequence continues at coordinate 718,246 of NW_022103912.1, forward strand.
CAATTAGTGCTTTTACTGTCATTTTGGTACTTCTTGGTAAGGAAGAGATTTCCCTTATTCATATATATAGACATTTATTGATCCTTATTTTATTTGATGAATTGTACTCTAAAACTTTTGATATTCATTTTATGCACAAATTACCTTAAATTTGAACAGGGGTAGTAGCTATCTAGCCAGCTCTTATCTCCCTTTGACATGCCTTCAACATTCTTTGAGCATTTCCTTACTTCATGCTTCATCTCATCTTGTCTTTGCCCTTTCCTAGCCCTAGAACCAGACATTGCTTTAAAGATTCCTCATTCTTTCTCCTGGAAATTAGTGTTTAGACAGTGGAAACTAGGTACTAAGTTGGCTCATTACATTGGTGCACCAATTGTTTGTAATTGTTGTCCAGTGACTATTCACAGACATCAGTATATCTCTATCTCATCTACAGCTATTCCTACATCTATCTGTGTAGTTAGGGGTAAATGTAAATCCGTTATCTAGTTACTATAACTAAGCAACCACTCTAGCCACTTCCATGACCTGCCACCTCTGGTCCAGTTCATCAGAGCCTGGGTGTGCTGTGCCAGTGTTGCTGTGGAGCACCCACTGTCCTCCACACACTCCTTCTTCAGATGGAGAGTCTCCACACCGAAAGGGGAAGGAGAGGGGGTGTGGGAAAGAACAGAATGATATGAAGGGGACCCCCCTGTGTTAGTTTCTTCAGATTGCCATGACAAGCACCTCAAACTAGGTGGGTTACCATAGCAGAATTTGACTGTCTAAAATGAAGATCCTGGCAGGGTCGTGTTCCCATTTTGGCTTTTTTATACACCTCATCCAGCTTCTGGTGGGCCAAAGGTTCCACGGACTCCATCTTCATATGGCCAACTTGCCACTGTGTGTCTCTTTCTTTTGGGGTGGGGGTGGGGGTGAAATCAGGTTGGGGGTAGCGGGAGGAAGCAAGAATTGTTTAGTTTTTAATTTATAAGTTTCCTAAATGTTCTGCATTTTTTAAATAAAGGAAGACACAATAGGACTCAAAGTATTAAGCAAATGCTTGATGTTAACCCTTAAAACAATTGCCAAGTTCATTGCTTGTCATTCTTCGCAGTTAAGAATCAGTAGAATTAAGACTCACATTCCTTCCTACCCCTCAGGATCAATCATAGGTTAATTAGAAAATTTAATAGGTTGCAAATAAGAATCAGAAATGTTAACAATACAGTCTTCTCTTCTCTGCCATCTCTCATGCACCTTTCTCTCTGGCACCAAGCCTCTTAGTTAAGGGGGCTCTTGACATCTCCGGTGCCTGAGCAAATATAAAAAAGTTCCTAAGGGCCTTATAAATGCCCAAAGGACACCTCACTATGTGTTTCTTCTCTGTTAACTCACACTCTCTCGCCTACATTGACTCAATTCAGACTTAGAGTGTCCTATAAGACAGGGTAGAACTGCCCAGATGAGTTTCCAAGACTGTAACTGTTCATGAGAATAGAATGTCCTGACCAGGACAAGTCCCACATAACACGGATTAATTAGTAGATCATCTTAGCTTTGGGGCTTCAAGATGTAGAAAGCTTGATCATCAGCTTCCGAACTCTTCTGCCGTCTGTCCGTCCATCTCCCTTTTCCAAGGTTCACAGGTGCAAACAGTTAATGCATTTGGCTGCGAACTGAAAGATTGGCTTTCAAGTCCTCAAAGTAAAGGCCTGACAATCTACTTCTGAAAACACAGCCACTGAAAGTCCTTATGGAGGGAAGTTCCGCTCGACACACAGTCATCCAGACCGACAAGAGGGCAACTTGTTTGAGCAGGAAACTTTTATGGTCCTCGTTTCGTCTTACTCCCTTGCAGACCTTTTCGAATCAAAATCTCCCATCAACATGTTGGGCAAGCAAACCCTATACTTGTATTTCGACAAATTATTTTTAAATCCTAGCATCCACATTCACTCTTTGCCTCATTTTTTTCTGCTCCGGAAATGCAGCACCCAGTAAACATGCATGTGGATCCTGTGATGTCTTTTTTAAGCCAAAGAAACGATTAGCTTGTTTAGTAAGCAGTGTTGGCCTTGAGCATCTTGTTCTTCTGAAGAACTATCTATAGAACTAACTAACTATCTAAGAACTAACTATCTATCAACTTGACAGCAGCAATCAAAGATTAGTTAGGAAGCTTAGGGGACAGAGGGTTTATGTTAATGGGGGAGAAACAATTCACAGAACAAGGTCAACCATAGTGGTTCAACTTGAAGAATGCAGTCAATATCATTGAATTAAACGTGTAGAAATTGTTGAGTATTTTACTATACTTTCAATGTTCAATTTAAGAAAAGAAAAATGATTCATGCACTTGGGTTTTAATGCCACTGTGTTATTTTCTTTCTGCATGGCATTGATGAGCTCTTTACATAAACTATGCTAAACCTCAGTTTCTTTATCTGTAAAATGGGAATAGTAACAGTGTCTTTCCTAGCATCACTGGGTTGTTGTTGTTGTCAAGTGCCATCTAGATAGCTACAACTCACAGCAACACTATCACGATGGAACTAAACCCTGCCTGGCCCTGTGCCACCCTCACGACTGTTCCTGTGCCCGAGACCAAGGATCAGCTGCTGTGTCCGTCCGTCTCATTCAGGGCCCTCCTCTCTGTCGCTGCCCTTCCACTTCACCAAACATGACGTCATTCTCCAGGAACGCGTCTCTCCTGATAATATGTCCAAAACGAAATCTTGCAATCCTTCCCTCTAAGGAACACTCTGTCCTTAGTTTTCCCAACACAAATCGACTTGTCCTTTTACCAGTCCATGGTACGTTCAATATTCTTCTCCAACTCCACAATTCAAGTTCATCAATTCTTCCTGAGTCTTGCTTATTTAATGTCCAACTTTCACATGCATAAGAGGCAACTATTAGGGAGTATCTTTCTTATAAGGCTAGTATGATAACCAAAGGAGATAATGCCAGTAAAGTGAAATGCATCTGGCTCAATGCATGTGATGTATTATCATTTGTATTCATTCACTTCTAAGTAGTGAAGTAAATAGAAAACCTTAAGTTATGCTTCTGGTGGCCTATGATCTATTTTTTAAGTTACACATTAATTCAAGGCGTCATTAAGTAGCTCAATGCTTTAGGCAAAAAAAGATTACTTATAAATAGTACAATATTTAGTGGTTCCTTAGTTGGGTAGTCAGACATTATTAATGGTCCATGACTTAGAATCAGGATGAAGTTTAAATAGAGGCGCACATACTCTCCATGCACACACACACACACACACATGCATGTGGAATGACAGAGCAGGTGCTAGAAGCGAATCTTTCCATTATATTTGGGAAAAGAAAAATCAGAAAGAAAGAGCATAGAGCCCAAACATTTTCTTTCATCAAAGAAGATGGAAGAACGTATTCCAAATGTGGATCAATGAAGCCAGGTTTGCTCATATTTTGAACAAACTCAGTGCCATCACGGCAATTTCGACTCGGAGCAACCCCACAGCCAAAGGTAGCGCTTCTCCAGTTGGTTTCCAGCACTTTACACCTTTAAAGGAGTGGAAAGCCTCATGTCTTCCATCCGAGCTAACCTTTCAGCCAGCCGCCCAATGTGTAACCTACCATGCCACTGGCGCTCTTTGCTCATAGCTAATAATTGCCAAAGCATTCCTTTATGACACTCAATTGTAAACGTTCTCGGCCACCATGGATAATTGGTTGTATCTTTCACTTGGCAAAGTAATCAGTTAAATTTCCATAGCTAATCCAATCATTTAGAAAGGAAATAGATCTTGGTAATTCCTTACATCTGCCAGGGATGTTCAGGTCATCGTCTGTGTTTTGTTTTATTTTATTTACTGTGGATGGACTGATAGAAGTTAGGGTTTGTTGAAGAGAGAGAGTCCCAGAAAGAGGTTATCAGTGACATCATGTGAAGAATACCTGACACTAGGAATAGCCAATTAAGCGGTCTGAAGGTGGCCTAGGTGCTGATATTCTTGTTTGGCTAACACAATATTAGCACACATTTTTGTTCCTTCACCATACTAAAGTCTCCTGAAATCACTTCTGAGTGTGTGAATGCTTAAGTGTTTGGCTGCCAACCAAAAAGTTAGAACTTGAAGCCCATCAGAGATGTCTCAGAAAAAAGATCTGGTAGTCTACTTCTGAAAAATCAATCATAGAAAACCCTGGGGGAGTACATATCAAATACATGTGTGGTCGCCATTAGTTAAGACTAGTCATTTTTTTTTAAGGTCTCCTAGACTGATGATCAAGGACAGGGCTACTCATGTGCCTTGGAAAAACTAACTAGCTAAAACCCAAAAAGCCATGGGCTTTGAGCACTTCGCAAATCTCTGCACGTGGTCCTGACCTGGAGGCTCCGTCATATCCCCTATCTACTACCTCACACAGGAACCCTGTCTGCACTTGGTCCTGAGCCTGGAGACTCTGTCCTTCACCCCCATCTTCTCCCTCCCACAGGAGACTCTGTCCTTCACCCCACACCCCCCCCATCGGCTCCCTCCCACAGGAAC
>NW_022103912.1:724869-776863 GCF_000313985.2 Echinops telfairi
TGTTCCTGAACCTGGAGACTGTCCTCCATTCCCCATCTGCTCCCTCTGCTGGAACACTGTCTGGAGGTCCCAGGCCTCCAATCATGTGACTGAAGACTCAGAGATGAGAACACTGAGTAGTCAGGTCTGTCCACACACCAGGAGTCCTGCTAGCACAGTGGTTACTCATGGGCTGAGATCCCAAAAGACAGCGGTTTGAAACCACCAGCCACTACTCAGAGAAACATGGGGCTTCTTGGAAACTCAATCAACTCAATGGTAGTGAGTTTGGTTTGGATTTGGTTCACAAACCATTTACTTTATGGCCATGGTCAAATTCTATTCCCCTCCACCAAGATAAAGCCTATGAAAAGATTTATGATCAAACCCCATAGAAACCAAACCCTTATCCGGATACTAGAAGTTGTTGGGTGGCTCCATAGGTTTCTGAAGTGCTGATCTGTGTGGGAGCAGACCGGTGGGGCCACACCAGCAGCCTTTCAGTTTGCAGCCAAGTGTGTTACTACTGTGCTACCATGGTGCCTGCTGGTCTCAAGCACTGATGGCCATGGAACCACTTCTGACTCATGTGGCCTTATAGGGCAGGACAGAACTGCCCTGTGGATTTCAGTGACTAGCTCTTTATGAGAGTAGAAAGCCTCTTCTCCCCCACCACCTCCATCCCCCTACGAGGGGCTGGTGGTTTCCAACTGCTGACCTTTGGGATTAAAACCCAGAAAGTAACCACTGTGCTACCAGGGATCTGCCTTCTGATCAGGGAGTCTTAAATTCTTGGATTCCTGAAAAGTACAGTTTGTGGGAGCCTCTATAGAAAACCCCAGAATTCTGACCACTGCCTGCAGACTGCCCCCAAGATTTCTGACCACATTTTCTTTCTGTAATCGCCCAAATCATTGTGAGTGAATTAGGAGTGGGTGGGAGTGAAAGTAAGTGAGAATTGAATTGAGAGAGTGTGTGACCAAGGACAGTAAAAGAAGAGAGCAATGTGAAATTAAGTAGTATGGTGATGGGAAGAGACAGGGTGAGGCGGTGTGATAGACCATTGTGGGTGGTGTCCTGAAGTTAACCCCTATAAACCAGAACTATGAATACCCTTGTCACAGGCTGAGAAAATGTCATGATGTACATTGTACCATACACAGCAAATACTCCATAAATGGCATTTCCTTCTGTATAGCACAAGAGGTCTGCCCATCATTACTTATTTTCATAGCACACTTTGCAGGACTCTCATGCAGCAGCCACTTAAATGCCTTGGTTGGAAAGTGCTTAGTTCAGGAGTGAAATATTCTGGTCCTACTGATGTGATTTTAAGTCACTCCCTCTACGCAGAACCCATCACAGATGAGCCTTGACCAGCGTGCAACCCATGATCCCATGAGAACATGTTTATGGGACATTGACAATAAAGGGAGAGAAGAGGCAGTGGCCAAGTTTAAGATATGTACTCTGTACCACACTCTCTACTACCAACATGTGTGTTTCTAAATACTTAGGATGCTCACTGGAGAAGACTTAGAAGTCCGTGAAGACAGTGTGGGTTGCTTGCAGGGACAGAGCAGGCCACTGCTCAGGAGGGCTACAAGGTGGATTTGGAGGAGTGTTGTGTATGTCAGTAGATTCATTGGCTATCACAGGCTTCTGTCTCAGGCAAGGAGAGCTGGAGCAATGCCCATGTAGAGTATTAGGGCTTCACTTCTGAGCAGTCTGTTTGCAGATGGCAATGGTTTATAGTGGGAGCCCTAAATCCACGTAGATTAAGTCTCTGTTGAGTTCTTTCTAACCATTAACCAGCAATGTACTTTTTTGTCTTTAGGCAGAGTATGTTTTCTCAATAGACCTAGAACACCCAGGGGGTGGTAGCCTTGTGTCAGGGACTTGGCTGAGCATGTCCTTGATGGAAATTGGCAGAGGAGGGCCCCATGATCATGAGTCACTGGAGGGCCCTGCATCAGTCTTGCAAGCTTTAGTTTTATTGCCACGTAGTTTACGTATCATACAATTCAATAGTTTAATCATTCAATCATATCAAGGAGAGTTCTATAATCATGACTACATCCACTTTAGAGCATTCCACCCCCACCCCCCATGATTACATCGCCTTTAAGATGAGTTATGTGATCGCAATCTGTTCTGATGTTCCCTCCCCCTCCTGTCATTAGTTACTCCTGAAATCCCCTTCTCCTCTCCATCACCCATCCCCACCCTGGACGGTCTATGTCCCCCGTATCAGGTATTATCATTACGCATTCACTCCTCTGCTTCACAGCTGGCAGACCCAACAGAAAACAAAGAAAAACAGCTGGACTAAGAAGGGAAGGAAAGTCAGAATAGTACAGAGAAAAAATGACAAATAATGTGGAAGAAGCGAAAGACCCTGGTCAACACTCAAGAAGCCAGGGAAGAACCTTCTGTCATTGGCCGGTAAGCAATACTTGGACCCAGAATAAATTCAGGTTGGGGCTATGAGGCGGTTGCGTTTGATCCAGCATAATCAGGATGACAGTGGTCTCTGCCCGACAGTAAGGCTGTTCTGAACCCGTGCCCGGGGCTGGAGCAGATCTGCCAGCAGATACTCTTCCGATGGGTTTTCTCTTCTTGTCTGAAATCGTGTGCCTGTTCCAGGCACGGCCCCTTTCCCACTTCGGTGGTCTCCCCTGCTACTGTGATGAGCGGATCTGCTGTCCATAGGCCTTTGTGATAGCTCTCCCTGTGCTCCCTGTACGATTGAAGTGGCCATGGGACCGTGTCCTTAGACACCGTTTAACCTCCTGCTAACAGTATCCCTCAGCCAGATCATTTGTCTTTCTCTGGTCTTTGTCCTGCTTAACATTTAGTAAGAGAGGTCTATCTAAATTACATTTTAAAAGCTCAAGTGATATAGTTGGTAGCTGGCTGGACTTGGAAGCCCAGGGGGTCAGTTCAGGTCACTCTGATTCAGAATTGATTCAATGACAATGAATTTGATTTGAGGGTTTTTTATGTGTTCCATTTCAGCTTGGGGTTTCTTTCCCCATTAAAACAGTAGATAAAACGTAGGAGCTATCTCTGGGTCCTGAACTGTCCACTCTCGGCCCCTGCTCTGGGGTCTGTCCTCCTTTTTGGTAAGGCAGGAAGCAGCCAGGAGCCTGACCAAGGAGTTGCGAGTCACCCAGGAGCTCAGACCTCGTAGACAAGCTCTCCCCACCAGCATTACCTGTCCTCAGAACAGGAGGCCACCTGGCTGCGCCCCTCGGGGAAAGGGCCCTGGCTCCCTCCGCAAAGCTCCCTCGATGATCAGAGCGCTTTCAGAGAAGGTGGGCCTACCTTTCCTCTTAGAATGCTACTCTTCTCAGGGGAAGGAGTAGAGGGACTTACTTGTATTTTAAAGCAAACTATACATGCGGAAGCCGGGCTCATAGAATTTAAGCAATGTACTTGGTATCTTGCAACTGGTGAAGGACACAGCTTTGGTTGGAAGCCAAAGCAGCTTAACTTCTGATCAGGTCTATGGTTCTATCTAATTAAATACGGCGTTCGAGGCGGTCCTGCATAGCACAAGCAATTAGCGAGCACATGCTAACTAAAAGGCAGGTCTTTGAAATCCACACACAGGTACCTTAGAAAAAAGTCTTGGGGGTCCACTTCCCAAACAACCATCCATCGAAAACCCTGTGGAGCAGTTCGTTCCGCTCTGACACACACGGACGGCCAGGGATCAGTGTTAACACAACTACACCTTGCTTGTGCTTTTTAAGTGTTCACATCAGAGAAACACCAAAAGAAGGCGCAGGTTATCTGAAGGAATGCGGTGTGCACATCTGCCACCCTCAGGTCACAGAGCGCCGGCTCCACCCATGCCTCGCTCTCTCATACCAGGAAAGACCATGGGTGCCTTGCTGTGCCCACTAGGCCCTCTGCCCTGTCATTTCTTGAGAAGCTGCCTGTAGTGCTTAAGATTGTATGTCCACTTGGCTAGACCATAATTCTCAGTGGCTTGGCAGTTATGGTGTGGTCCCATGATCTGATATAATGTGTATCTCCAAGATAAGATCTGCTATGAGCAGCCATTAGTTGAGAGGGAGTTTCCCTGGGCGTGTGGCCTTCTTCCAATATATATGGATGTTCTAGCAAAGCTCTTTTGCTTTTTGCTGGATTGGAAGCCTGCATATGACTTGTCATCATCTGACCCCTGTTCCTTGAATTTGAACCAGTGACCTGCTGTATTTCCTGCTGACCCTGGGGCTTGCTAGCTTCTTCAGCCTTTACGTCAGCAGCCGAGTGTCTTACCCGCCAACCTTGGATTCAGTGGTTTTTGCAGCTATAAGAGTTGGTAGAAGACTTCAGCTTGACAGCTGACCCAACCTGGCTTAGAACTTGCTAACTTCTATAGTTATGTGAGCCATTTCCTTCAGATGTATTTATCTATGTATCTCTCTTTCTATATCTAGTTAGATACATAAATGTACATCTGCTATAACTAGATGGATAGATTATACTATACATATATATGCACATACACATATAACTCGATAGATAAGTTTCCCGAGATTTACCTCTTTAGAGAACTCAGACTAAGATATTGCCCTTTGACCATAAGCCAAAACCTTCCCACAGCTCCACTATCTTCCCACCACAGGGAAATATCTTTAAAACACATTTGTTCCTCCTTCCAATCCCAGGTTTCTTAAAAGTGGAAAGGACTAGAGCAAGGAAAAGCATTCAGACAAATTGCGGAGCATTGTGTACAATTGGTGCAGAATTACAGCTGATATTGGAAACAATAGCTCCATTCAGCCACAAGTTAGGATATTGTTGTCAACAGTTCCCTTAAGAACAAACCTTGAGCCACCAGACTTCAGGTGACATATTTGACAATCCTGAAAATGGGCCGTATGATAGAAAGTGGAATAACCATTTTATCAAAATGCTCCATATAAGTCAGCATTGGAAGGGATGGTTGGGCAGTTGGTATAGTGTTCTTGGAAAGATTCATCTTCCTGAATTATCCCTCATGGGGAACTTTGGATCTCAGTGGGCATGGGGAAAATGGGTTAGAGGTGAAAAGAGTTCTTTGAGGCAAACCATCAGTGATTCCCAATGACACTCTGGTCCTGCTCAGCCAGGGTGAGAGGTTGAGGGGCCATATACCATGGGGACTCCTGCTGGCCTGGGATAGCCTACTTGAGCAAGCATAACTCAGCACTCAGAGAGGCACCATCAATCTTACAATGTAGGGTAGTTATTAGCCCCATTTAGAGCATGGAGACTCAGGAAAAGGAGGTGGCTTCCTTGAAGTCAGACAGGTAGCTAGAGGCTGGGCTAGGAATCTGTTGTGATCCAGGCCTGGATGGCTCCTAAACTCTGCCTTTCGGTGTTTATAGTTGGCAAGAGCAACACTGTAAGCCATTTTCCTCAATCAGTTCAAATGATCAGTGTCTGTTTGCTGCTGCAACAAATGAGAACAATTTTACTGACTTAAAATAATACGAATGCATTACCTTAAGATTCTTCGGGTCAGAAGTCTTGCTAGGCTAAGGTCAAGGTGTTAGCTGGGTGTTTCCTTCCGGAAACCCCAAGAAGAAATCTATTTCCTTCGAGTTCCATCTTCTAGAGCCACCTCCATTCGTTGGCTCCTGGCTCTTTCCAAAGCCAGCAGTATCAAATAGTCACATCTCTGGCTCCTTCACGTTCTGCTTCTCTTGTCATACATTGGGACCACCTGAGTAATCCAGGGTAACCTTTCATTTCAAGGGCTTTATCATATGTCCCCCTTCCGATGGCTGCATCTTGACCCCCAGCTTCTAATTCATTGGGTGAGGGAAAACCTGGAAACTTTTCATTATAAATTAGTAAGTAGGCACAAGTAAGTCCATGCTTACCTGCTCTCCAGGTACTTTAACTCTCTCACGGATTGCAAAATGGAGAAGAGGTTTTGATTCTGTAGGAAGGTACTGTGGGGTTGTTCGAGACAGATACCAGTCATATCTAGAAGTAGAATCTTTAATTTGGTAAAAAAAAAAGTGAAATTGTTCATTTCAGATTACTACATATGCAAGCTTGAGTTTACCTTTTTCTTTAACAAAGAAGGAGCGTGTAGATATTAACAGTAATGTTTTATCATTATTATTAAATACTTTTTTCTTTTTTATTAACTATTTATTGGGATTTCTTACATCTCTTATCACAATCCATACACTCATCCATTGTGTCAAGCACATGTTTGTACATATGTTACCATCATCATTTTCAAAGCATTTTCTTTTTACTTGATCCCTGGGTATCAGTTCCTCATTTTCTCCCTCTCTCCCCTGCCCTCCTTCTCTCATGAGCTCTTGATAAGTTATAGATTATTATTTTCATATCTTACATCATCCTCTGTCACCCTCTACCCACTTTTCTGTTGTTTGTCCCCCTGGCAGGGTGTTATACGTTGATCCTTGTGATTGATTCCCCCTTTCTCCCCGCCCCCCACCCACCTTCCCCTTATCCTCCTGGTATTTCTACTCTCATTGGTGGCCCTGAGGGGTTTATCTATCCTGGATCCCCTGTGTTTCAGGCTTTTATCTGTAGCAGTGTGCATGTTCTGGTCTAGTCCGATTTGTAAGGTAGAATTGAAGTCATGATAGTGAGGGTGGTGGGTGGGGAAGCATTAAAGGACTAGAGGAAAGTTGTGTGTTTCATCGGTGCTATACTGCATCCTGACTGGCACATCTTTCCTTATGACCCTTCTGTGAGGGGATGTCCAATTGTCTACAGATGGACTTTCAGTCTACACTCCTCATCCCCCCCACTCCCCATTCACATTGGTATGATTTTGTTCTGGGTCTTAGATGCCTGATATCCAATCCCTCATGACCACACAGACTGGTGTGCTTCTTCCATGTGGGCTTTGTTGCCTCTCAGCTAGATGACTTGTTTATCTTCAAGCCTTTAAGACCCCAGACGTTATATCTTTTGATAGCTGGGCACCATCAGCTTTCTTCCCCACATTTGCTTAGGGACCCATTTTGTCTTTAGCGATCATGTCTGGAAGGTGAGCATCATAGAATGCCAGATTATTAGAACAAAATGTCCTTGTGTTGAGGGAGTACTTGAGTCGAGGCCCAATGTCCATCTGCTACCTTAATTCTTAACATACAGATATAAGTACATAGATCTATTTCCTTCTCGTTGTTAATAAATATATTTACATATGGACATGCCTGTATTTAGACTTCTATAAATGTACTTTGCCTCCTAGCTCTTTCCTCTATTTCTATTTACTTTCCTCCTGTCTCACCATCATGTTTGGCCTTCATTAGGGTTTAGTAATTCCTAGCTATTACATTGCCCTTGATTAAGCCCCACTAGGCATCCTACGGCCTTCTCTCCATTGAGTTTGCTCTAATTGTTGTTCCCTTGTCCCTGTGTTGGGTGACCCCCTCCCCTTCCTTTCTCCCACCTCCCCTTCTCCAATATCCCTCCAGAAACATCAGTTCCATTATCTTCTTCTCTGAATTGTTTATCCCACCTATATTATCTAGATAGACGTGCAGAGACATTCATAAGTGCAAAACCCAGACAAAGCCAAACAAATCAACAAAAGAAGACAAAACAATAACAACAACCACAAAAAAACAAAAACTAAATAACAAGAACACAAAGAAAGCCAATGACAAAAAGGGAAAAGCCTATAAATACTTCCAGGTCTGTTTGGGTTTTTTTAACCTTTAGGAGTGTTTTCCAGTTGAGTCTTATGGGGTGCTACACTCTGTCTCCAAAGTCTATTTTTGGTATTCCCCAGGGATTTCACCCCTTTGATCCCCTTGCTCCTCTGTTGCATGCCCTTGGTGTTTTGCCTCAGTGTGATGGGGTCAGATCAGGCACAATTCCCTCACTGTGTCTCCAGTGTTGTCCCCTGTAACACTATGGTTCAGTGAGGGACGTCATGTCTCGTGATGAGGCTGGCCTTATGATCCTCGCTGTGCATTATCTGCCCTGAGCAGGAATATCGTCCTCAGGGCTCGGTGGGCCAGCATCTGTTCCCCTCTCTCTCTAATCCTCTTCGTGTCTCCTGTGTGCTCAAATCAGATGTGCCCCTCTCCCCAAGCTATAGCTTCAGCGCCGTCCTCTGAAGTGCGTTCTTTGGGTGTAGGGGATGTTCCACATAGTTAGGATTGGGGCCGGCCTTGCAGACTTCTCTATTGGTTCCCTGGTACATGCCGGTATGTTGTATTCACATCTTGGTGCACTGGATTGAAGCCTGATCTCTCTCTTCCTCTTCTGTGAAGATATAAACAATACCCTCCCCTTGGGTAAGGCTAGTGCCCTGCTCCCCAATCTGCCCATGTCTTTTTTTCTCTCTCTTATTTTCTTCCTCCTATTGAGTTGGATGCTGTATGTATCCCTGGATTGGGTTTGGCCCTGCCATAGTACCTGGACCTCACCCCAGGAAAGTATATATACAGTAGTTTTCCCCTAGACCCCGTTTTTTGAAGCTTACCTCAGCAGACTCATGTTGTACTTGGCTTACTTCGCTTAGTATGATTTCCTCCAGTTCTTTCCATGTAGCAATGCGCTTCATGCATTCATGACTGCGTTTTAGGAATGTGTAGGACTCCATTGTATGTATGTACCATAGTTTTTGGATCCATTCGTCTGTTGATGGAAATATGGATTGTTTCCAACTCCTTGCAATTGGGAATGATGAACATTGGAGCACAGATGTCAGGCCATGGTTTGTTTCTTGCCTCTTCTGGGTATATGCCCAGTAGGGGAATTGCTGGATTTTACAGTAGCTCAATTTCCATCTGTTTTAGATATTGCCAAATTGATTTCCATAATGGCTGTACATACCTACAGGTCCTCCAGCAGTGTACCAGGGTTCCTATCTAACCACAACCCCTCTAACACTTGTTAATTTCTGATTTTCTTGAATTGGGCTATCTCTGGGGGTGTTAGGTGGTATCTCATAGTTATTTAGGGTGTAGGTGGATGTTCTCCCAGATGCTCAAAGGGGAGATCCCTCAGCCATTTTGGGTGCAGCAGAGGGAGGGCATGATTTCCCCAGCTACATGTAAAGCCCATGGGGGCTGGTGGGAGCTCCCCCAAATGGGCATTCAGAGTTTCCCTAGGCAGAGAAGGATGGTATGGAGGCTGGTAGTGGCATGTGAAATAAAAGAGAGGGGGAAGAGGAGAAACAGAAAGGAGAAAACAAAGACAAGAACATAAATAAAAACAAACACACCAAAAATCAAAGACAAAAACAAAAACCAAAAAAGAAAAATTGAGCCTGCTGAGACTGTCTGGAAAGAGAAGAGATAGAAGGAAACAGAAGAGAAAAAAAAAACAAAAGAAAAAATAAAAATAAATAAAGAGATAGCTGAGCCCTGTGCCATGCCATGTACAGCACTGCCTTGTGTCATGTGCAGCACTACCACAGAGGGAAGGCTGGAGGTCTCCCTGCTGGGTGGGCAGAGATGCCCTAGGTGGAGGGTAGGGGGCTGGAACCCAGTAGTGGCATGTGAAAGGAAAGAGAGGGAGAAAAGAAGAAAAAGAAAGAAAAGGCAGAAAAAGGAATGGGAAAAAAACTGGGCCTGCTGAGACTGACTGTGCGGGGAAAGAGAGAAGAAAAAGAATAAAAAACTGGAGGGGTGGTTTCCTGCTTTGGTGTTGGCCCACAGATGCTGGGCGGAATTACCCTGGTAGGCAAGCTCATAGTGGAGGTCAGGCAGAGGTTCCTGCAGAGGTGTGGCGTGCTGGAGATGGCTGCTATAGCTGCCTGGCTCTGTATGCAGCACTGCAGCTGGCGGGAGGAAGTGCCCTCAGCCACATGTAGGGCCCCAGGACAGGCAAGGGATGCCCCAGCCACAAGGACTATAAGGGACAGGCAGGACTTCCCCAGCTGCTTGTAGGTCCACTAAGGGCAGACAGTAGCTCCCCACGTGGGGCGTGCAGAGTTGCCCTAGTTTGTGCTCAGACTGCTGCTGCCCCAGTAGCTCGGAGAGGTTTTCGTTTCTTCCTGGCCAACTAGAATTGAATGGAATTATCCCCCTTTCTGTGGACTATCCATTTATGCTCTGTGGACCTGTTCTGAAACTGACATTTGCCCCAGAGGCTCTCTGTTACGTTGAAAGCCTCTGGGCTGTGCTCTGTAGCTCACTTCTGGCATTCCTTAGCTGTGGCCACCTTGTTACGCTGATGTATGCTAAAGGACTCGTTCTGCAGGTTGTCTTAAAGTTAAAAAATGTGCCTGGGATTTTGAAGTTTTTACCAAGAAAATATTTTTTTCTCCTTTTTATATTGGGCTTGTGGGATGCCCTGACTTTGGGGCTGTCACGCTGACTCCCAGGGGAGGAGATCCAGCTTATCAGAGAGGTTGTTTTCTTCTTGGTCAACTGGAACTGAATTCGCTCCCCACCCCAAGCTATCAGTACCCGTTTGTGCTCTGCCAAACTGCGATCTGACACAGGTAAACTTCCCGACGTCTTTTCAATTCCTGAAAATCTATGGCTACCTAGGCCAACCCCCACACTGCAAGCCAAGGCAGCCAACAGCGGGCAACTCTGGTGTGGGGTCCTGTGACCAGCTTCCAGAGGCTCCCCTCCACTCTGGGATCACAGCAGCCTGGGGCAATCGCCCCTCGCTGTGGGCCTAGGACGCTGGGAGAGGCTCAGGTCGGCAGAGCCTGCAAGCCCAGAGCAATGAACCAGGAGCATCTCAGTGTGCTCTCAGTTTGCGCTGCGAGTGAACATTTTAAAAAAGCAGGGGTCTGGAGCAGACCTCAGTACCCTGATTCCAGTTTTAGTACTCAGCCTCCCAGTCTTATTCACCCTCCCTCTCGATGGTCTGTTCTGGCAGCAGGAGCTCCGGGCCGTTAGGTGGTATCTCATAGTTGTCTTAATTTACATTTCCAGGATGGCTAATGATTGAACATCTTCTCATATGTTTATTGGCCACTCGGGTTTCCGCCTTTGTGAATATTCTGTTCAATTCTTTTGCCCACCTTCTCAGTGGGATATTTGAGCGGGCAAATCTACCTGGATGCCATCTTCCCTCTCTCGAGTTTACCGTTCTTATTGGGTAATCTGGCAGGGCTCCCATCCCCTCTAGCCTGACTCTTGTCTCAGCAAAGCTCTTTTCTTGCGACAGCTTCCATTTCCCAACCAGTCTTAGAGACTGGAGTCTCTCCCCTCAGACCCTTCAAGTCTGGCAGGACAATCCAGGTGTGACCCCTTCTAGAGATGTACCAAGTTAGCAAGCACCCTGGGTCCCATCTATTGCCAACCCACTTTACCTCTCAAGAGCTGTGGCGTAGAATTTGCAAAGGTCAGGGAGTGTATCCCTCGGGTTCTCTTTCTCCAGACAGCACTAAGGTCACCCCAAAAAGAAGTCACTTGGGCTCTCAGCACTGTGGAGTCGCACAAAGCCGCTCATTTTTGGCAGTGCACTGCCATCTGCTGGCCGGATAAGTTTCGGCTTGTTCAGCATAGAGCTGTGGAGGGTCAATGAATGTGCTTCAATGGGAAGTCAAGTACCTTCAAGGTGGTGGAAATCTCACCTGCCCGTCTTCCTTCTCCTGCACTACAGGAGGCTCTCACCTCCCTCGGCTTGCTACTGACCTGTCAAATGCCCTCTACCTAGCATCACCAAATCCATCTTGAATATTGTGGATCTTGTGGAATGAGCCTGTTGAAATAACTCTCATGGATGCTAGCGTTAATGATCATCCCTTCCCTTGATCATTTGAGACAATAATTCGTTTAAACTGAATCTCAGTAGGGCGACCACCACCCGTCTGTCAGGTTGTGGTACTGGGGTGGTTTGTGTGCTGCTGTGACGCTGGAAACGACATCCGTTTTTCTACGCTCTTATCTGTGGGGGGGTGCGGGGAGGGGGGGTGTGCCGGGGGGGGGTGGGCAGGGGGCAGGGTTTCGTGGTGCTTTGAGGTCAAGGTAGCCTGGAGAACTGCCTTCAAAAATTAGCCAGTAAGAATCTCAGAGATCACAAGTGAACGCTGTCTGACTTCTTGTTTGGCCGTATCATCTAGAGGGATCAATTGCTGGGCACCGCTGTGTGTGAAGGAGAAAGAGACCCTCGGTGAGAGGGATTGGTGCAACAGCTAGCACTGGGCTTGAACGTGCTAACAGTAGCAAAGGTGACGCAGGCGTGGAGAGCATTTCCTTCTGCTGAGCATGAGTTGGCACTGATGGGATAGTAGCTCTATCCATCCATCCATCCATCCATCCATCCATCCATCCATTTATCTGCCTTTCTATCTATTTATCCATCCATCTGCCTGTGTAGTTATCTGTGGAAATACTTCCTTCCACAGAAATCATTCTGCAATGGCGAAACAGACTGCAGTCCTGTTTTGAGAAAGCTCTGTCCAAACATCTCCGGAGTGCTGTCTTCTTGACCTACACTAAAATACTATCAGCTTGGATATGCTTCAGCAAGTTACGTTCAGACTCCAGCTGCACGGGGACACGGGCTTCAGCCCTGACATGTTTATGGGAAACATCCCTCTCTCTGCTTCTGCCCTTCTGTCTTCTTTACCCGAAGATGAAGCCAAGATAGAAGGTTTTCTTTGCCCCCCCCCACCCCACCTTTACTTAGAATGTCACTTTTTGAGGATTCACGAGGACCTTAGTCCTGACCTCTGTCTTTCCTGAAATAAACCTGCCATCTCTCTTTTTATGACTATTAATCCGTTACTTCAAGTTTCAGAGCGTTCCAGGTGCTTTTAGGACAGCCCACAGTTGGAGACTCATTTGCCACTCTCCTTTCAGCCTAATCACCATGTTCACGTACTTGCAGTGGTATTTTAGGTTTTCCCAGGATGTCTAGTCTAGAAGTGGAATTTAAAACTATATACTAACGTGCTCAAGTGCTTACCAGGTTTTCCCCACAGTCACTTGATCTCAGTGATCTTTCAACTTTGTCGTGTATGATGCACTTCCTTTTCCTTCTGATGCAACTTTTAATTTTTCTGATGTAACTTTTATCACTTTAATAATTTTATGTCTGCTATTTTGTTCCTAAGCTCTAGTTCATATTTTATTCCTTTGCATGCCATCTTATTATCTACTCTCTAGTCACTTTTGTATCGACTTTAAGTTACCTTTGTTCCTGAGAAACCATGCTATCATCAATCTTCTTTTTACTAGGAAGAACTACTAACCTAATTTTTCCTTTGATCTGTTTCCTGGAGAACCACTATGTGGAATTCCTCTTCTGATATGCAATTTATTTGCTTTTTGTTGATGCACCACCTTCTGGTCATTGTCTGCTCTGAATGGAAATATTCCGTCTCTGTTTTCACTGTTGAAACATTATGGACACTTCTGTTGTTCAGGGCAGCAAAGGCAGTAGCGTGCGGCTGAGGGTCACATTGCCTTTTCGTTGAGCGCATCTTGCCTCCATCCTCCCTTTTCTCTCTTGTGAGCTGAGCAGAAAGTTGTTGAGCGCATCACATGCAGGCTATTGTCCATGCCTTCTTTCACCTATATTCTTCTCCCGATCCTCCCCGGGAGGGCCCTGGTGGCATAGTGGTTACTAGTTGAGCTGTGATCCAGAGGGTATCAGTTTGAAACCTTGATCTGGTCCTCAGGAAAAAGATAGGACTTTCTACTCCCATAAGCATTCACAGTCTTGAAAACACACAGGAGCGGTCCTGTAGGGTCACTGTGAGTTGGCACTGAATTGATGCCCGTGAGTTTACTGTGTTTTATCCTCCCCTGACTTGAAGGTTGGCCATGGCGATTAGAATGGGTCACTCTGGCCTCGCAAACACTTGCATCTTCTTTGGGCTTTATTTCCCCTGACTTCCTGCAGGGTTTGATGATGTACTACGTCCCCCTTTGAAAGCCGCCTCCAGGAGGTACTGCCCTCTCCTTGCTTTGTTCCTCTACTTTTCCCCTCTCACCCCTTCGTTGGTCCTTCTGCTTTTCCCTCTTCCCTCTCTGTCTCTTCTTCCAGGACTTGATGAAGCACATTGGGATGCAGTACAGGGAACAAAAGCGGGTGCAAATTCCTCACAGGAATTCTAGCTGTACCACGTGCAATGGTGTGTACATAAGCTCACACTGTCACGGTTTCTGATGCATGGAATTGTTGTAAAGTGATGAGTAGATAATAATTAGATGATGAGTAGATCGTGATTATTTTAAGTTAAGGTCAGTCTGAGTCTTCAATTTGGCTCTCCACTTAGTCTGTCCTCAATCTCTTCCTGTACTTATATAGCTCGTTAACGTGGTCCCTATGTGGTGCAAGAAGTTTGAGATCAGCTATAATCTAAAAAAGGAGTGGTGGTAGGTCATGGCTACTAACCTCAAGGTTCAAATGTTCAAACCCACTAGCCTCTCCCAAGGAGAACAATGAGGCTGTCTGCTTCCCTAACAGTTTGCAGTCTTGGAAACTGGAGGGAGGAGTTCTCCTCTGTCCTACAGGGTCCCTATGAGTCAGAATGACTTGACAGCAGTGGCTTTGTTTTGTTCTCTTGTCTCTTCATTTACTGTGGGTGATGAAAACCTCCTGCATTGCCCTTGGCTTGGGGATGGGCTGCTTCCATTCACCCTGCTCCACCAGGCTCTCGTGCTGCCGACTGGACTGGGCAGGGTGTGGAGGGTTTCCCCACCTCTCGGACACCTTCCTGGGGGTAGGTGTGGGGCAGCAGGCTGGAGAGCTGACTCGCTTCTGGGGTTTGTTGGGAATGTGGGGCTGGGCTTGCTGGGCATGTGGGCCCAGGCTTCAATACCAGCCTTGGGCCCGTCAACCTTAGTCACTGGTGCCACCTGTGGCCAGGTGACGCTGCTTTGACTATAAGATGGACCCAGACTAAACCCTAGACCAACCCTAGGCCAAACTTGGCACAGCACCCTACAAAGATGAAGGTGCCCTCCTCTGACTGCTCCTGTACATCCTGGGGAGCAGGGTCCTGCAGCACTGCTGACAGTGGAAGCCGTGCTGGGGGTACAGCTTGCTCTTAGCCAGGCCAGGGGTACGGGAGGTACCTATCTCCAATGGGCTGAGTCCTTTGATGCCACTGGGGTGGCTGATTCAGAAGGTGGAGGTAGGGTGGGTACCAAGCCCTTTCTGAGTGGTGATACACTAGGTTGTCCAGACCTGGAGAAATGATTATAATACTACGACCTGTAGTTCATGATGCTGGGACAGTCAGGGACACTCATGGAGACCAATTCATTGGGGTCTAGGCGTGCAGAATCGACAGCGCCTTCTGGGCCAACTCAAAGGTCAAGTGGCTATTCGAAAAAATATGACCCTTAAAGAGACTGAAAATCCATCTAGAGCCATCTAGGAGGACTGTGCGGTGCAGAACGGCACAGAGGGTCAGGCCGTGCTCGAAGCTCTTCGGGTCATGGATGTGCACACCGCAGTAGCCCTCCCCAGGAGCAGAAGCATGAAGCCAGCAGAGCACCCGAGGCCTTGCCATGGTCCCACGTGTGAGGCTCAGCCCAGCTCTGGCCCCAAGATCTGCCCCGGCTCAGGGTTCAGGGTCCATGCTCCTGCAGGTCAATTTCCCGCTGCTGGGAAACCATCCAACTGCTGTGGTCAGGCAGTTGGATGGGTGGCTCACCTCTGTATCCCCTGGGACTTGCTGCTGTGATAATTTTTTGTGTGCTATCATGGCCCCCATAGGAACACGTGGGCAGAGTTTAGCCTGTCAATCAGGTTGCAGCTTGACTGGAGGGCAAGTGAGATAAATGGCTCTACGAAGTCAGCTTCCTCCCCTTTCTCCCTAGTGATAAGGCCGGTGTGCTGCTGCCTACGTTAGCTGCTCTGCGCTATCTGTGGACGGAGTCAACCTGTGGGTTGTGATGGCTCACGTAGCCTTGCTGTGCAATCACTCCATCTTAAGGCTCCATCGTGACCAGCTTCTCTCCACAGCTCCGCTACTGGCCTCTGCTACATCTTCCCATCTCATCTTCTTGCTGTTGCCACTCCACCTTGCAGTGTCTGCTGCCTGCAGGCCAACTCTACTTCCTTGTCCTTGGACCAGTGGCCAGCAAGAGTAGCAATGACCTTCAGTATATTAATTGTCCCGTGAAAGTGAGCTGGACTGAGCCCTCTGTACTGTTGTGTGGACTAATGAGCTGTTATGTCCTTTCTCGCTGTAGAAACCTATCCTTTCATATATATATATATAAAATAAAAAATGTCCTGGTTTTGTTCCTCTAGAGAACCCTGCCTGACATACCACACCACACAGTCACCTGCCTCCACTTTGGCTTGGTTTTTATTAACCGAAAGGTTAATAGTGAAAAATATTGAAAGTCCCACGGACTGCCAAAAAAGCAAGCAAATCTGTCTTGGAAGAAGTACAGCCTGAATGCTCCTTAGAGACAGGATGGGGAGATACATTACCAGGATCTGTTTCCAGTCCCCGGAGAAGGACACCGTGCTTGGTGAAATAGAGAGGCAGTGAACAAGAGGAAGGTCCTCAAGGAGATGGATTGACACAGTGGCCTCAACCATGGGCTCAGCCTAAGAACACTTGTGAGGAGGTGCGGACCCGTGGTGGATGGTTCTGTTGTGCAGAGTCACTGTGAGTTGCAACGGACTCAAAAGCGCTTAGCAGCAAAGCAACAAAAGGTTGGTAACTAGAACTTGAGACACCTGCTTACCTAAAGAGGTGTTATTGTTAAGATGGTTAGTCCGAGTCTTCAGTTCATACATGCACAGGTTTATTGCGAACAAAACACGTTTAAACATGTCTCTGAGAGGAGCAGATGGCTGCAGACAAGTTCTCTCAGCAGCAATACACTGTCTTATTTTTATTAGGATACCTCCCAGGAAAGGATTCTTTCTGTGTCATGGTTTGAAAACACTGATTTTGAGGTCAGGGTTAACACGACACTTTTAACAAAACTCAAGTGAACGTCTCAAATCACTGAAACTTTGCAACCCATTTACATTTACTTATTTTAAAGGGGTCATAGTTAAGTTAAATTTTAACAACTTTTTAATATAAATTGGGTGGGAGTTTACATATCAGTTCATCAACTTTGTATTCAACAGTTTAAACAACTAACCAAACCCTTCAATAATTTACCCTTCACCAAATCCTTGATTTTTCTTCTCCCTTCTGGTAGTTACATAATTTCATGTCAACTTGAAGATATGTAACAGTGTAGGGGTGGACTTCAACCCGTCAGTCAGGTCACAACCTGACATAAAACCTAACTCTCGTAACAGCTAACAACAGACATGGAGAACGGGCTTTCTCATGCTTAGTGGGAGGGGCACGCTGGAGGGAGTGAAGAACGGAAAGCACAGCAGTGCTCCCCCCTCACTTGCACCTTGGTCTGCTCCCCTCCATCGCCCCTGCAACACAAGGCTCATGCCCAGCACCTCATCCGGCAACAACTTCTAGACATCTCTTCCTGTCCCCAAGACTCAGGGGTGAGGGCGGGAGAGAAAAGGGGGAGTGGGTTGTACTCACCACCGCTGTTATGCCCCTCTGGTCCCTCCTGACTACTTTGTGGGTCCTTTTTTGACTGACTTCCTCCCCTACACTACCCCCACACCCTGAAGGAGATCAAGTCTGACATTTCAGATTGGCAGGCCGTCCCCCACTATCTCCAGTCTTTGAAGCAAATGAAGCCTTCATCAGGTGGATCAGCCAGTCATTTGTCACGCTAAGCAACACTGTCTCGAGGAATATAATGCCAGCTATATAATATAATGAGTATATTATAATAATGAATATAATCTAATGACAGCTCAACCTGTCATTTAGAATTTCTTTACAACATAAAAGGAAACAGATAAAAGTTATCTGAGAAATGTATTTTAACTCATCATGTTTAAAATAGAATTTCAACATGTAATCAACATGAACCATTATAATGAGATATTTTACTTTTTATATTAAATCTTCAAATGTTGGTGTGCGTTTTACACATTGAGCACAATATCAGATGGCACAGCTGTAGATTTGCTATAATAATCCTGGGGTAAGAGTGATGCTGAAGATGTGAGTATTGGGGCTACGAGGAAAGCAACGCTGCCAGAAATCTTCCCATCTAATTTCCCCTGCCATTTGTTATTTGTGTAAGTCTCAGTTCCCCCCTCCATAAAAATATACCAACAGTAGTGCCTAAAATACACATCAATGATTAAAAGTCAACTGCTATAGCATATATATGTGCATGTGGTATCCATGTGCGTCCACACACATGTATGTGTGAAAGGTGGTCTTTATTTGGTAGATGACTTCTTCATGCTTTTTATTGTGAGTTGGGTGAAGTTTACGGAACAGTTCATCAGTTTTACATTCAATGATTCAATCATCGGCATTCTGCTTACTCTCATCACTGTCGTCCCCTTAATGGCCGTGACCCATCCCATCTGTCCCGTGCTGCTTGTCTCCATTTTTCTTCGTTTCTTAGACCTTCTGGACTTTGTCCTTGGTGAATGCTGGCCTCTTGATTCCAAATGGTCAAAAGTTCTAAGATGTGCACACATCAATAGCATGGTTATTCCCCTCAAAGACTTGTCTGTTGTTTGGCTCAAAGTTGAGCTACAGTTCAGCTTCACACCTGAAGCTGACGAAAGGTCGTAGTCTCCGGAGTTCTACCAGTCTCTCTCTGACCAGGAAGTCTGGCCTCCTTCATGGTTTTGAGTTTTGTCCAGGATATCGAATGCAATCTCCCTCAGAGCAGCTGGTGTTGGTAGCCGGGCACCATCACCATCAGCTCTGGGCTTAGTGTTGTGGACCCTGGTGTTTGTGTGTTCCTTTGTTTGCGGGTGTCTTCTGTTTCTTTGTGCCTTCAATTTTCATCACTCACTTTTCACCCATAAAAGGGATATTGATCATTGCAATCGCAAGCGTCTAAGACCCCTGCCATTACTCACCGAATTAAGATGTAGATTTCATGGGCTATATTGACCTTGGTTTCTCTCATAGCACAGGAATTCATTCCCCACAGTGCCTGCTTACGTTCAAGAATTGTTCACAATTGACCCCTGTATGATCCACCATACCCTTGCATAAACTTGCAGCAAAGATAAATGTCCATGTGCAAATATCTTCTGACACACACACACACACACACACACACACACACACACACACACATTTTTTGTTGCCGGTGCTGTCAAGTTGGTTCCAAGTCATGTCAACCCCACGTACAAGAGAATGAACCATGGCTCAGTCTTGTGCCTTCTTCAGAATCACTTTAGTGCTAGAATCCGTGGTTGCAGCCACCGTGCCAGTCCATCCTTGGACGGTCTTCTTCTTCTCAGACCTTCCACTTTACCACGCACGCTGTACGTCCCGGGGACTAGTCTCTGCTGATAACGGGTCCAAAGTACTTGAGATGAAGTCTTGTCATCCTCACATCTAGGAGCATTCTGACTGTACTATTTTTCCCCCATCACTTTATTGAGAGCTCTTACAGATGTCCTAAGATGCCATACTTCAAATAGATCATGCATACTTGTACAATTGCTACTACAATCAGTTTCAAACATTTTATTTCTTTCTTTTTAAAAATCATTTTATTGAGAGCTCTTACAGATATTATAACCATCCATAATTCAATTAGATCCAGCATAATTGTACAGTTGCTTCCACCATCATTTCAAAACATTTTCTTTCCTCTCAAACTCTTTAATATCAGCTCCCCTTTATCCCCTCTCTTCCTCACCCTTCTGCCCAGGGGCCCTTGTTGTTATTGCTATATATTATTATTATATTATTGTTTATATATGTGTGTGTATTAATATATATATATAAGCTGTATATTACCCCATCCAATATATCCATTCACCTAACATTCTGTTATTATCTCCCCTTGAGTGGGGTTATACAGTCATCATTGCTGTCAGCTCCTCCATTTCCCCCTCCCCCCTGTCTTCCTGTATCCCCAGGGAATCATTACTCACATTGCTGTTCCTGAAGGGTCATCCATCCTGACCTTCCTGCATCTAACAATCTTAATTATATATTTGATCATATGTAAGTCTAACAGTATTAATGAGGTGTAACCTAAGCCTTGATAGTAAGAGGAGAAAATATTGAAGAACTAGAGGATAGGTGTATGCTTTATCAGTGCTATGCTGCAGCCTGAATTCCTCATCTTCCCCCTGCCCCCTTCCTGTGTGGCCCCTCTGTGAAGACCTGTCTAATCGACGTGCAGGTGGGCTTCGGTTCTCCACTCTGTCCTCCATGCTTCTTCACGTCAAGTTTGATCGCTTGTCTTTGAACTTCTGAAACCTATTCCCATCCACACTGCATGATCACACAGGCAGGTGTGCCTCTCCCATGTGGGCTTTGGTGCTTTCCTGCTTGATGGTCACTTGTTTGACTACAAGCCTGTAAGACCCCAGGCAGGATATTTTTTAATAGACGGGCACCATCAGCTTTTTTCACCACATTTGCTTATGCATCCTTTTTGTCTTCAGCAATCATTTCAGGAACGTGAGTAACATACAGTGCCACACTATTAGAGCAAACCATTCTTGTACTTAGGTGAGATTTTAGTAGAGGCCTAAAGTCCATCTGCTTCCTTATTGTATTTACATAGATGTACATGCATAGACAAATCACCTCTTTTTACATATTTATATACCTGTGTACATACCCATATATAAAAACTATTTTGCTTTCTTCTTCTTTCCTCTTTTTCTTTTTGCTTTCCTCCTGCCCCACTAGCATGCTTACCTCTCAGTAATTCCTCTCAGTTTTCAATTGATCAGCCCCAGGCAGGAACGCGACATCCTCCTCACTATCAACTTTATATCTTGACATTCCCTTGTCCCTGTCATTATTGGCTCACCACTCACCTATCCCTTCCTCCTCCCCTTCCAGGCTCCCCCAGGAACTGTTGGTCCTGTAGCTGTCTCCACGGGGTTGCTTACCCTAACTTTCTTATATAGATAGGCGTGAACAAAGAAAGAAGAGAGAAAAAAAGACCATCTAAATAGTTCCAAATCTAACTGGTATCCTGACCCAGATAGATGACTTTCTCTCTGTTAAATAGTGAGCAGGACCTGTTATAATCCCTCGGGCCAATCCCTTTTTCTTTCAGGGTTCCATATCCTGGACCTGCTTGCCTAACAGCACTTATACCCTTTTAGTCCCCAGCCTTCATTTCCGAAAGAAGCGTCCCCTCCAGGTCTCTATAGCTCTTCCCACAGTCAGGGATGGAGTGGTCCAGTGCTCCCACTGCCAACCCGTTCCACCTGTAGACTTTCAGTGTGGTCCCGTTGTGGGACCAGGTTGGGTGCGGTGCCAAGTGCTGCCCCTAGGGTCAGAATCTACAGTTGGGATTCCTTGGGACCTTCAAGGCTTTGCTCTCATTGTTGGTCTGCTCCACTCTCCTCTTGGTTTGCCCCCATGTGTGAGTGTCAAACCAGCTGCTCTCCCTGAGCTGTGTCTTTCAGGGCCACCCTCTATAGCGCTGTCATCTAGGGAGAGGCCGTCACATCATGAGCTATGGCCGACCCTGCAGTCCTCTCTGGGAATGAGCTGCTCTGAGCAGGAACATTGCCCTCAAGGATTGACACACTGGAATGAGGTCTACTCTTGGTCTCCCTTTCCTGTGGAGACAAAAACACTACCCTCCCCTAGGGTGGATTAGTGCCTTGGTCTCCCATTGCCATCTTTTTTCTTCCTCACCCCTCTGTGGGCCTTAACGGCATATGAGAGGGGTGGAAAAGATGCCTTTCAACACAGGAGCTATCTGCATCTTTTTGTTTGTTTATTTTACTTATGTATTTGTTTGCTAATATATATATCATTAGGATTGATCTGGCTCATGCCAGAGTACCTGGTCCTCAGCCCAGGAATTGTGTGTTGTGTACATTTTACCATAGGCCTGTTCTGATGCTTGGGCTTACCTCACTGGACTCATGTTGTACTTGACCTTTTATGCTTGGCTAACTTCACTCAGCATAATATCCTGTAGGTCTTTCCAGGAAACGAGGTGTTTCATCTTTTCATCACGATTTTTAAGGGACATGTAATATTCTATTGTATATACCAGAGTTTTTAATCCATTTGTCTATTGATGGAAATTTAGGCTGTTTCCAATTTTCTTTTTTGTGATAGTGAACTGTTCAGAGATGAACATTGGAGAGAAGAGGTCTTGCCGTGGTCTGTTTCCTAATTCTTCTGAGTAAATGCCTAGTAGTGGAATTGCTGGGTCACAAGTTATCTCAATTTCCAACTGTTTTTGATATTGCCAAATCATTTTCCACAGTGGCTGTACATATCTACACAACCCACCCACCCCACAACATTTGTTGCTTTCTATTTTTTGAACTGGGCTATCTTTGTGGGTGTTAGGTGGTATCTCATAGTTGTAGTTGTTTTAATTTACGTTTCCTGGATGGCTATTGATCGGGAACATTTTCTCATATGTTTATTGGCCACTCAGGTTTCCTCCTTTGTGAATATTCTGTTCAACTCTTTTGCCCACCTTCTCAGTGGGGTATTCGTTTTTTTTCTTGTAGGCTTGGAGGATTCTGTAGGTTTTAGTAATAAGCTATTTATCTGATATGTTGTTACTAAATATCTTTTCCCAATCGGTGGGCTCCCTTATTACTCTCTTGCTGAAGTCTTTCAATGTACAAAAGTATTTTATCTTTAGTATCGTTATTTGAAGATGACATGATTTTATGTACTGAGAACCCCAAAGGCTCCAAAATAGGAGTACTGGAAGTCATGGAGGAATATTGTAGAGTGGCAGGATACAAGATCAACAAGCAAAAGTTAATTGGATTGCTATATACAACTGACGAGATTAAAGAAAAGATCAAGAAGGTAGTACTCTTCACAATAGCCGAGCATAAATAGAAATATCTAGGGATATACCTAATCAAAAAAACCCAAAAGATCTGTATGAGGAAAGCAACAGAACATTATTACAAGAAACCAAAAGGGACCTTCACAAATGGAAGAATATTCCATGGTCGTGCATCTGAAGACTCAATGTTGTAAAGATGTCAGGCCTACCTAAAACACTATCTAAGTTCAATGCAACCCCAGTACAAATACCAGCATCTTTTTTCAAAGAAATGAAAAAACTGATTACCAACTTCATATGGAATGGGAAGAAGCCCAGAATTGGCAGAGAACTCTTCAAGAAGAGGAATAAGTGGGTGGGCTTGCATTATCGGACTTTAAAACTTATAAAGCCACAGTTGCCAAAACAGCAAGATGCTGATGCAATGAGAGGTATCGGACCAATGGCTAAGAACAAAAAATCCAGAAATAAAACAGCACTATACAGATAACTGATCTTAATAAGGGCCCAAAAAATATCAAATGGGAAGTGAATGCCCTGCTTAACAAATGGTGCCAGAAAATTGGATATCAGCTTGTAGATGTTTTCCTACCTCCCTCCTTACTGTATGTTGTTGTGTGTGAATGCATTCTTGCCTTCTTTTGGCTGTTACGTCAAAGACATCTTGGGTATTGTGATAAGTGCACAGGTTTCTGGCTAGTGTTACACTCTGCAATGGTATCATGGTTGTGCTCTGCTGATGTTGGTCTTCTGTCCAAAACGAACTGGAAAGTAGTTTTTGTAGTATGAGTATATTTTTAAGACATGTTCTCTAATTTTTTCCTGACCTGGAAAAACTCTTCCCTCACCATCTATTTGTATGTAGAGTTTGGTGGGGTAGAGGATTCTTCGTTGTTCTCCTCCGACTTTCAGAAAGTGCAACTTCATTCTCTCCTCTTCTTCATGGCTTCTGAGCATACTCTCATCTAATAACCCTTATAGGTGACTGCATTTTTTTCCTCTTATGATTTTTTCCTTTTTCTCAAAGTTAGGTCATATGACTATTATGTCTTGGCATGTTCTTCTTGGGGTTCAGTCTGGTTGATGTCCTCTCTGCTTCCTGGGTGATTGTCTGGTTCTCTTTCATTAAATTTGGGGAGTTTTCTTCCAGGAATACTCTTGCTATATTTTCTGTTGATTTCTTCATGACGTGTTGCTCTGGCATCCCAATTATTCAAATGTTGTTCTTCTTCATTGTGGCGCTCATTGTTCTCAGGTTTTCTTCAGCGTCTTCGATTATCTTGTTTGGTTGTCTTTCATGTTTGTTGAATTCTGCTTGACTCTCTTTGAGGTCACTGATACAATTCCCCACCTCTTCCAGCCTGCTATAAAGGTCTGTTACCATTCTCTCCACTTCTGCTGCCTCGTCCCTTAACTCTTTGTATGTCCCTTTGGAAAGTGGACTCCATCCTCTCTATTTTTTTATCCTTCTTCTGTATCAATTCCCGCATAGCCTGAATGACTCTAAGCAGCCTTCTGAAGATTTATTCCTGTGGTGGGCCAAAGTCTGCTTCTTCCAGATGCATCTCTAAGTTAAGGTTCTTTTCAGACATTGTGGTTTATTTCTCTCACTTTCTTCTAGTGTCTGCTGATGTGGGTAGTAGTTTACAATGCAT
Source organism: Echinops telfairi (assembly GCF_000313985.2). NCBI lineage: Eukaryota > Metazoa > Chordata > Mammalia > Afrosoricida > Tenrecidae > Echinops > Echinops telfairi. Next base: position 749,261 of record NW_022103912.1, read on the forward strand.
TTTGATGTGGCTGGGGGTGGTTCTTATGTGTGGTGTGTACTGCCCAGTGGACAGGGATGGCCAGGCCCATGTGCAACTCAAGAAGCATTGTGGTGTTAGTTGGGGTGGCCTCAAACAGCAGGGTGGGCCCCTGTTATGGGTCAATGGCTGTGTGGTTGGCTTAGGTTGCACTTGCCGGGGCCACCATCTGCTGTCGTTCAGGCTGCACGGGCAGTGCTAGCAGAGGGGCAGGACTGGTCACTGTGGAGAACCCTGGGTGGCACCAGTGGCATGCTTCATGTGGACTGGGCAGGCTGGATCCACGGGCCACTCAGGTCCCTCAGGCAATGCAGGTGGGGTGTGGAGCATGCCACAGCCACAGATCTCTGGAAAATGGTGGCAGGCCACCACCAGCAAGGGCAGCAGGTGGGCCACAGGTGTGAAACAGCGACAGGTCCTTGGACTATGAGTGGCAGCAGGCAGGTCCTTCAGGTTGGCTATAGATCTTCCAAGACAGATTTGTTTGCTCTTTTGGCAGTCCACGGCACTTTGAATGCTCTTTTCCAACATCATCAATTCTTTCATCTTCCTTATGTTATGCCCCAAATGCATATGAGGCTATTGAAAATACAAGGTTTGATTCAGGTCTACCTTAGTCATCAGAATAAACATCCTTGTTTTTCAACACTTTCAAGAGGTCTTATACAACCCAGTTGCCCAATGCAAACACATTGATTCCTTAACTGCTGCTCTCATGAACATTGAGTGTGGACCCAAGCAAGATGAAATCCTTGACAACGTTTATCTTTTATCCATTTTGCATGATGCTATCTAGATCCAATTGTAAGAATTTTGGTCTTCTTTACATTGAATGGCATCTATACTAAAGGCTTCAGCCCTTGATCTTCCACATTAAGGGCTTCAAGTCCTCCTCACTTCCAGGAAGCAAGGTTATGACATTCTCAGATGTTTGGCTAAGCATACAAATTGAATATGTTTGGTAAAAGTATACGACCGTGACACACACCCTTTCTGACTTAAAAGTCTTCCCTTTTTTCTATTCAATGATTGCCTCTTGGTCCATGCACAGAGTTCTGCATGGGCACAATGAAGTGTTCTGGAGTTCTCCATCTCTATGCTATCCAGTTCATTATGATCCACATAGTCTAATGCATTTGCATATTCAATAAAACACAAGTAAACACCTTCTTGTTTGTTTCTGCTGTCAGCCAAGAGCCATCTAACATAAACAATGATACTCCTTGTTCCATTTCCCCATTTCCCTGTCGAAGTACTGCTGCAACCACTGTTGAATTATCTTCAGCAAAAATTTCCTTCCCTATTATTAGTGTAAGGAGCCCTGGTTGAGTAGTGGTTAGGAATTGGGTTGTTAACCTCAAGGATAGCAGTTCAAGCCACCAGATGCTCCAATGGAGAAAATAGGGCTTTATGCTCTCGTAAAGACTTTAAGTCTCAGAAATCCTCAGGAACAGTTCTAAAATTATTAATAGGGTTGGTCAATAATTTCTGCCTTGAGTCCACAGATGGGTGTAATAACACTGAATATCAATGAAATGAACTCAGGCATTAAAAGACAGAGGCTAGCAGGCTGGCTTAGAAAGCAACCCACCAATCTGCTGCCTACAAGAGACACATCTCAAGATTACAGACAAAATCTGGCTGAGAATTAAAGGATGGAGAAAAATATACCAATCAAATGGCAATTTTAAAAAGCAGGGGTTGTAATCTTAATCTCAGGCAAACTTGATCTCAAGTGAAATCCAAAACAAGAGACAAGGAGGGGCACTATATAAAGCTCAAGGGAATAGTAGACCAAGAACTGGTGAGCATCATAAATATATACATGCTCAATGAGAGACCAGAGAAATTAATAAATCAAACACTCCAAAAGATGAAATAGGAAACCACAGGTTCAGCAATTATAATAGGTGACTTTAATACGCTAATCTCTGAAAAAGACGGATCACAGGGAAAGAAACTTACCAAGGAGGCTATAGATCTAAACAGTAGAATTGGGTGACTTGACCTGATAGATATTTTCAGAGCTCTCCGCCCATATGCAAAAAAAAGGAAAAAAAATCACATTCCTTTCAAGCCCACATAGCACATACTTGAAGATAAACCACATGCTGAGACACAAGTCAAACCTGTGTAAATCCAAACACATAGAAATTATACAGAATTTTCTCTCTGACCACTATGCCATAAGGCTGAAAATCAACAAAATTACCACAATGACATTACAAATTATAAGAACCACATGATAATATTGATAGATGCATAAAAACCATTTGACATTGTCCAACACCCATTCCTTTTTAAGATACTCAAGTGGATAGGAATGGAAGGAAAATTCCTCAATATCATAAAAGCTATATATGAAAGACCAACAGCCAACGTGTTAATCAATAGGGAGATGAAAACAATTCCACTGAAAATGGGGACCAGACAAGGATGCCCCCTGTCCCCACTCCTGTTTAACAACGTCTGGAGGTCCTAGCTAACAACATAAAGCAAAGACAAGACATCAAAGGTATTCGTCTGGGGAAGAAAGAGATGAAATTATTGTTATTCGCAGATGATATGATTTCATATATTGAAAATCCCCAAAACACCACAAGTGGAGTGTTGGAAGCAATAGAGGAATATGGCAGAGTGGCAGGATACAAGATCAACAAACAGAAGTCTATCAGACTGCTATACACATCAGACAAGATTACAAAAAAGGTGATTAAAAAGGTAGTACCCTTTATAATAGCCAAGCACAAATTGAAATATCTAGGGATATATCTGACTAAAACAACAACAACAAAAATTTATGAGGAAAACTACAGAACACTATTACAAGAAATCAAGAGGTACCTCAACAATATCCCATGCTTGTGGATCAGAAGACTCAATATAGTAAAGATGTCAGTTCTGCCAAAGGGAGTATATAAGTTTAATGCTATCCCAATACAAATACTATCATCTTTCTTCAAAGAATTGGAAACACTGATTACCAACTTCATTTGGAGGGAGAAAAGCCAGAATTAGCAGAAAACTCCTCCAGAAGAAGGACAAAGTGGGAGGCCTTGCTTTACCTGACTGTAGCACCCATTATACAATCTCAGTGCTTGAAACAGTGTGGTACTGGTATAACGACAAATACTGAAACCAATGGGAAAGAGCTGAAAGTACAGAAATAAAATCATCTTCATATAGACAACTGATTTTTTATAAGGGCCCCAAAAAACATCAAATGGAAATCAGATGCCCTCTTCAATAAGTGGTACTGGAAAAAATGGATATCTACTGGCAGAGCAATGAAGCAAGTCCCTTACCTCACTCCATGCACAAGAATAAACTCAAAGTGGATCACAGACCTTGAGGTGAAACCACAAACTATTAGGGCCATTAATGAGGGAATTGGGACAAACCTGAGAACCTTGGCACAGGGAATGCATAGGCTATCGGAAATAGGGAAGGATACAAATACAGAGGAGTCACAAATTGATAAGTGGGATATACTGAAGATAAAACACCTGTGTGCATTGGAAGAATTCACCAAGAGAGCAATAAGAGAGCCCACATACTGGGAAAACATCTTTAGCAATGACACATCAGACAAAGGCCTTATTACTAAAAGTTACAATATTTTGCTAGCTTACAAAACTAATTGCCCACTGAGGAGGTGGGCAAAAGACCTGAACAGATGTTTCACAGGGGCAGAAATCCGAATGGCCACTAAACATATGAGAAAATGTTCCTGATCATTAGCCATAAGAGAAAGGCAAATTAAAACAACTATGAGATACCACCTAATACCCCCAAAGATAGCTCAATTCAAAAATCAGAAATTAGCAAGTGTTGGAGGGGCTGTGGTTAGATAGGAACCCTGATACACTGCTGGAGGACCTTTAGATGTGTACCTTTAGATATTATGGAAATCAATTTGGTAATATCTAAAACAGATGGAAATTGAGCTACCATATGATCTAGCAATCCCCCTACTGGGCATATACCCAGAAGAGGCAAGAAACAAACCACGGCCAGACATCTGTGCTCCACTGTTCATCACGGCACAGTTCCCAATTGCTAGGAGTTGGAAACAACCCATATTTCCACCAACAGACGAAAGTATCAAAAAACTGTGGTACATACATACAATGGAGTCCTGCACATCTCTAAAAATCAGTGATGAACGCATGAAGCACATTGTTGCATGGGAAGACCTGGAGGAAATTATGCTAAGTGAAGTAAGTCAAGCACAAAAGATAAGTACAACATGAGTCTACTGAGGCAGGCTTCAAAAATTGGGCATATGGGATAACCTACTATGTACATACATTCCTGGGGTGAGGTCCAGGTACTATGGCAGGGGCCAAACTCAATCAAGGAATACAAATAGCAGCCAACTAAATAGGAGGGGGAAAGAAAGGGAGAGAAAAAAAGACATGGGCGGGGTGGGGTGGGTGGGGGGGGGAAGCAGGGCACTAGCCCACTTAAAGGGAGGGTATGGTTTATATCTCCATAGGAGAGGGAGCAAAAGATCAGGCTTCCATCCGGTGCACCAAGACGTGAATACAACATACCGGCATGTACCAGGGAACCAATAGAGAGGTTTCCAGGGCCGGCCCCAATCTCAACTATGTGGACCCTCCCCCACCCTGCCCCAGAAGAATGCACTTCAGAGGACAGCCCTGAAGCTACAGCTTGGGGAGAGGGGCACATCCGATCCGAGAACACAGAAGCAAATGAAGAGGGAAGGAGAGAGAGTGGAGCACATCCTGGTCCACCAAGCCCAGAGGATGATATTCATATTCAGAGCAGACAATGCAGAGAGAGGATCAAAGGGCCGGCCCCACCACGAGACACCATGACCCTCACTGAACTATAGCCCTAGAAGGGACAACACTGGAGACACAGTGTGGGCATTGTGCTTGATCTGACCCCATCACACTGGGGTGAAACACCAAGGACATGCAGCAGAGCAGCAAGGGGAACAGAGCGATGAAGTCTTTGGGGAATATCAAGATAGACTTTGGGGACAGAGTGTAGCACCCCATCAGACTCGGCTGAAAAACACTCTAAAGGTAAAAAAACAGACCTGGAACTATTTATAGGCTTTCCCTTTTTTGTCATTGGCTTTCTTTTCTGGGGTTATTTTGTTTTTTGTTGTTGTTGGCTTTGTCTTCCTTTGTTGTTTTGCTGGGCTTTGCCTGGTTTTTGCACTTATTAATGTCTCTGCAAGTCTATCTAGATAAGATAGGTGGGATAAACAATTCAGAGAAGAAAACAATGGGACTGATGGTTCCAGGGGACACAGGAGAAGGGGAGGTGGGAGAAAGGCAAGGTGTGTGTGTCAACCAACCCAGGGATAAGGGAACAACAAGTAAACTAAAATCAGTGGAAGAAAGGCATAGGAGGCTTAATGGGGGTTAATCAAGTGCAATGTAAGAGCAAAAAATTACTGAACCTAAATGAAGGCTGAGCATGATAGTGGGACAAGAGGAAAGCAAAGGAAATAGAGGAAAGAACTAGGAAGCAAAGGACATTTATAGAGGTCTAAATACACACATGTACATATGTAAATATATTTATATACAATGATAGGGAAATAGATGTATGTGCTTATTTTTATGTGTGAAGTATTAAGGCAACAGAGGGACATTGGGCCTCGACTCAAGTACTCCCTCAACACAAAAACATTTTGTTCTAATTATCTGGCATTCTGTGATGCTCACCTTCCTGGCAGGATCGCTGAAGACAAAATGGGTGAATAAAAGCTGATGGTGCCTGGCTATCAAAAGATTTAGCAGCTGGGGTCTTAAAGGCTTGAAGATAAACAAGTGGCCATCTAGCTGGGAAGCAACAAAGCCCAGATGGAAGAAGCACACTAGCCTGCGTGATCATGGAACCAGGTATCAGGCATCTAAGACCCAGAACAAAATCACAACGATGTGAATGGGGAGCGGCATGGAGTGGAGACCCAAAGTCCACCTGTAGACATTTAGACCTCCCCTTACAGAAGGGTCACAGGAAGAAATGAGCCAGTCAGGATGCAGTAGAGCACCGATGAAACATACAACTTTCCTCTAGTTCTTTAATGTTTCCTCTCCTCACACTGCCATGACCTAAATTCTACCTTACAAATCTGACTAGCCCAGAAGAGCCCACAACACAGGGAATCCAAGATCGATAGACCCCTTAGAACCAATAATGAGAATAGAGATACCAGGAGTATAAGGGGAAGGTGGGGAAGCGAAGGTGGAATCGATCACCAGGATGGACATATGACCACCTGCCAGGGGGATGAGTATCAGAAAAGTGGGTTAAGGAAGACAGAAGACGATGTAAGATATGAAAATCATAATCTATAATTTATCAAGGGTTCATGAGGGAAGGACAGTGGGGGAGGGAGGGAGGGGAAATAATGTGGAGCTCATATCATGCGCTCAAGTAGAAAGATCAGTGCTTTGAAAATGATGATGGCAATATATGTACAAATGTGCTTGATACAATGGATGAATGTATGGATTGTGATAAGAGCTGCAAGAGCCCCCAATAAAAAAGTATTTAAAAAAAACCACAGTAATTTCTGCCTCCTTTTGAGCCAATTGGTACCAATATAGAACGTTTCCAATTGGTTGCCCAGGCAGCTGTCTTCCAAATTTAATGGCATCGATGGGTAAGTGTTCCTTGTGCTTCAAAAGCTTGTTCAAACATTTTGGTTGGTTGTCTGTCAATTCCTTGGGGCTTGGTTTTTTGGCTAAGGCCTTCAGCGAAGCTTCGCCTCTGTCTCAGTACCATTCGTTCTTGATCATATGCTGCCTCTGGAAATGACTGAATGTTGACTCGTTCTTCCTGATACAGTGACTTTGTATGGTCTTTTCATTTTATTTTGATCATCCCATACTTTGCTCATGCTGTTGTTGTTGTTGTTGTTAGGTGCCATCGAGTCAGTTATGGCCCATATCAACAATACGCACAACAGAATGAACCACGGCACAGTCCTGCACCAGCCTCACAATTGCTCCTGTGCCTGAGCCCCTTGATGCAGCCACTGTGTCCACCATCTCCTTGAAGGCCTTCCTCTTTGTCACTGCCCTTCCACTTTACCAAATGCAATGTCCTTTTCCAGGGACTGGTCTCTCCTCATAATATGTCCAAAACATGTAAGATGAAGTCTTGCCATCCTTGCCTCTCAGAATCACTCTGTCCTGACTTTGGCTAAAACACAGCAGTGTGTCTTTTTAGCAGTCGATGGTGCTTTCAATATTCTTCCCCAGTACTACAATGGAGCCCTGATGGTGCTGTGGTTACACTTTGGTCTGTGATCCTCAGTTAGCAGTTCAAACTTACCACCAGCTCCTCAGGAGGACTGGGCTTTCTACCCCTGTAAACAGTGATAGGGGTAACTTAGAAACTACGGGGTCACTATGAGTCAGCACTGACTCACTGGCAATGAGTTTGGTTTGGTTTCGCCCCTCCCTGGACCAAGCTGTTCTATACCCTTAAGAGGCTTTAGCGCTAAAACGGGAGCAATTTCCGAAAGGCTGATGAAGCACCAATCTCACCTCTGCCTTTCCGATTGTAATATGAAGAAACGTGTATTAAACAGTGCTGGTTGGTCATGTTAAGCTTTCAGTCTGCCGCTTCTTTTCCTTCCAGATTCCCAAGCCTTCCAACACTCCCAGCAACCCTCCAAGGTATCTGATAGCCTAGACCTTCCAATTTGCAGGTACTCCAAGACCTAGGTCCCAGAATCTCCTCACCCTTCATGTCCCCAAATTCTGGACTCCAGAGACCCTAGAGATTATCACCCTCTCACAAAACCCAGATCTCTCGGACTCTGATACCCTCCCACTCTCCCAGGCATTTCAAGTCTGCAAATTCTCTAAACCCTCAGAGACCCTCACACCCAGATACCCCAGAATCCTAGATCTTCCAGGCTCCCCAAATCTCCAACATCCCAGAAGACTTCAAAGCTTATAATTTCTCATATTCCTCAAACCCTCCTAGGCCCCAAGACTCTCAGACCGCTAGACTCTCTGGAGCTTCACAAACTGTCCACGTAGTCTTTAGGCCATTTTAGGTTCCTTAGATTCAAGATCTCTTTAGAATCATCATATTCTCAAGAGCCCACAAATCCAAGACCCACAGACCTTTAGACCCTTTTAGATGGTCATTCTTCAAATCTTTCCTAGGCCTCTTAGATTCCCCCCAGATTCCCCACACCAAGACCCATCTCCTTACTGTGTCTACTTTGTGATAGATGTCTTCTGGGGGAGCTTTAGGCTGGGGCAGTGCATGTTGACTACCCTCTGACCTGGAGGACGAGGCCCTTACCTCCACTTGGTGTCCACTGACAACCAGGCTCACAAATGCCATGGCTGCGGGGGATTCCCATTTTGCACAGATAAGCAAAGGCCCAGAGAAGAGAAGAAACTCATTCAAGTTCCCTGGAACATGAGTAGATGTGCAGACGCATTCCATGTCTGATGCATAGTAAGCGTCCAACCAATGCTTTCCACCAGTGTCATGACCATTATTCTTTAGTGAAATCACCCATGTTCCGGCTCTAGCCCACGCTGACCTATCCAGGGCTGGTGTGGGACCTTCTATCTTCCTGGGACTTAACAATTCGAATGCCTCCAAATTTAGCAGCATCTGCAAGTTTAACTAGTAAGCTGTTTATCTTCCTGGCTGGACAATTAATAAAGGTGTCAGGCAGAACACAGCCCTACACAGTTCCCTGCAGTGCCCTGAAAATGCCTCTCCTTCTGCAGCAAGGGTTGACCGTTTATCAGAGCCACGGGGAGGGGCATGTTTGCCAGGACCAGAGAGTTGAGGGGCGCAGGGAGAGAGAAGGAAAGAGGCAACACTGCAGTTCAGAGGAGTACTCAGTGAATTCAGAGCATTCCCTGTCTAGACATCTTGTCTGTATCCTGTTGTTTGGTTAGTAGTCAACAAATCCCTGCCCTGTGCGTACCCTGTACCATGAGCTGGATTGAACCTGCCCTCTAGGAGTTTAACCTCTCACACAACAGTCAAAATTCAATAAGCATATCACATAGAATAGTATTTCATCAGAATTTGGAGAAGTAGAATGCAGATGCAGTGTGCAAGTAGAAGTTACCTTTTCCAATATTATAATTGACCAGGCAAGTCATTCTGAAGTCAGGACCAGCCAGGCGTGCTAGGAGTCAGAACTGACTTGATGGCCACGGGTTTGGGTCTTTTGGGTTTATTCACTGAGCCCTCAACTGCCAAAGTTTGACACCAAAAAGGATGGCAATTTTAACTGACCACCCAGGGAAAAGGACGTGTCTCCATTAAGATCTACAGAATTGGAAACTCCATGGTGCAGTTCTCCTCTGTCGTGCAGGGCCACTACGGGTCAGAACTGACTCGATTGCAATCTCTCTCTCTCTGTTGTTTTTATCTACTCAGAGATTTAGAATTACAGTCAGAAGTAAGTGTCAGCCCTTTGTCACTACAGTCCTCACCCACTCCGCTGACTCTCTTTCTAATGCCCTGCCTGCACCCCGGGAGTCACCTTCTTCCCCTGGGCCGCAGAGTCTGAGACATACATCCAAAAGGGGATTTAGGGCGTGTGCCTGAAGAAGTGTGAAACCCTGGAGCACCCACACACATCTATTCAGAGAGAGAGATAGCTTCAGCCACGTTGCGAGGGAAACCACAAAGCACCCTCACCCACTAATCTAAGACAGTCTTTCATCTTTAATCTCATCAAGCTCCCAACAATGTCTTTCTCCAAGATTCTTAGGAAATAGTTTTGCTTCTTATTACACTGAGAAAAAACCACATAGCTCACCCACTAGCAAATCCGTCATTTAGATCGCCACACTCTCTACTGTCCCTGCTGTTAAAACGAGTGAACCTTGTCCTACAACGTGCCCTCTCCCTGTGAACCAGGGCTGTGTCCTGAGTATGAGAGCGACCTCTCTCTGTTCGCCTGCTCTCTTGGTCTTCTTTAATGGCTCCTCTTCATCTTCCAACCTGTAGGGGGTTAGCAGGGATCCACGCGCACTTCTCTTTTCTGTCTTTGGATGAGCCCATAAGTCGATGGTTTCTCATGTGGTTATAAGAGAATGGTCCCCAAAGGTATGTCTACAGTCTAATGCCATGTGGCCTCAGCAGGCTTCACATGGGTGCACTTGACAAGCACTAACCTCTGGCCCCATGTAGGGATTCTCAGTACCCACACATGTGCCCCCAGGAGTGAGAGAAAGTTAGCATTCATTGAACCACATTTAACAGATAGGACAAGAGCACTGGGGATGGATAAGTGCTCCCTCTTCCACCCCCTCTCTACCCCCAACTCACCCCTCAATGGTTCTGAGATTCATCTCAAACCCTTCAAGGGGCCCGTCAGACTCAAGGACTAGGAGGCCAACTGCAGCCCCACTCCCAGGCCCCCACCCCCAAGCAGGTGTCCCCTGACAGCTGCTCTCTGCTCTCCAGTCAACTATGGGTGGGCAGAGAGTCTCCCCAGCCTGCATGTGGCTCAGCCTGGCCCTATTGCCCAGGCCTGCTATAACAAAATACCACATTTTCGGTGACTGTAAAGAATTTAAATTGATTCTTTTATGGTTCTGGAGGCCAGGAATTTGAGATCAAGGTTTTGGCAGTTCCATTTTCTTTCTGAAGACTCCAAAGGAAGATTTTTGCCTTTTCCTAGTTTCCGGTGACTCCTACCACCTAGTTCCTTGGCTTGTAGATGCATTACTCCCATCTTCACATGACCATCATCTCCTAGGTGTCTCTCTGTGTATGGGATTACCATTCCTTTTCATGGGGTTAACCTTCACACTGGCTTGGAATCCACCCTATTCCAGTTCAGCCAACTGTAATGAGTAACATCCTCAAGCCTTTTTTCCAAATAAGGCCATACGAGGGTGTACTCCCCTAAAAATGGGGGGAGTGGGGGAACTCCACTAGGTGGTGCTTTCAGAATCCCCATTTTTCCCAGCAGGCTAGCTTCAAGCAACTCACTCTGAGTTAGTGCACCCAGTGGCATCAACCGGGAAGGTTCTTTCTGGTCACAGTGAAAGTTCTCGTAAAAGCAATTTTTTTCTCAAAATTTTTTTTGGGATGGTCTATTTAAAAGAACAATGTGATGCTGTGAATTTTTGTTTTCTGTTTGGGAAAAAAATGCCGCAGAAACTTTAGTGACGGTGAACACAGCTTACAAGGACAGCGCTATGAGGAAAACTCAAGTGCACAAATGATTTTTCTTGTTTTAAAAAACATGAACTGTTTTGTTAATTAATGACAAACCTCGTTCTGGATGTCCATCAACTTCCCAGATGGGTGAAAACGTTGGCAAAGTCCATGCACGTGTGCTCGAAGACCGACAATGAACTGTTGACGACATGGAGAAGTTATCTGGACTACCTTGGAACTGGGTCCAGAGGGTTTTAATGGAAGGTTTGGGAATGAGAAGGGTCACTGGAAATTTGTGCCTCAGGTTCTGACTGATCAGCAAAAGGAGTGCTTAGTGGAAACATTCTGTGCTTTGAAAGAACAGCTCTGAAGTGACTCAGACCTTTCCCCCCAGATCACTACTGGTGATGAGACATGGTGCTGTTCTTACAGCCCGGAAAGCAAACATCAATCAAGCCAATGGAAGATGCCATCATCACCTTGCCCCCCACCCTACCCCCACCAAAAAAACTCATCTAGTGAAATCAAAGCTCAAGATGAGGTTCTTTTTTATTATTATTTTTTTAACATGAGGGAGATAGTGCCTTTGGAGTTCAATTCCACCAGGTTCTGAAAAGATAGCATAACAGTGTGTGACAAAAAAGCTTGCCTCCTGGCAGACAGGGCCTGATTTTGCAACCACAACGATGCACCGACTCACACAGCCATCTCAGTGCATCAGTTTGGGGCAAAAAACAGCATGCCTCTCTTGCCCCCCACAACTGACTCACCTGACCTCACTCCATGCAACTTCCTTTTGCTTCTGCAAGTGCAGAGGGGTATGAAAGGACAGTGATTTGACTGTGCAGAAGAGGTGAAGGAAAAAACCCAAGAGAAGTGCTGTCAGCCATCCAAACAGATGAGTTTGGAAAATGTTCCCATGAATGGAATCGCAGATTTGACAAATGTATTAAGTGTAATGGCAAGTACTTTGAAGGTGATAAGGTTGTTTTGTAAAAAAAAAAATTAAATACATAGCTTTTTGAAAAAAAATTCCAGGATTTTGGGCTACCCCTTTGTATTCATAAGAGATTAGAAATAGAGTGCATCTTTTGGGGGAGGAGTCAATTAAATATCTGGCACTCCTGAATATATTTTAGTACCCATGGCTTTATATTAGGCTCTGTTTCTTGTAAAAGTCCACCTGAAATTCAGTTTGTTCAGAATTTGGAGGAAAATGAAGATGCTAATAAAGTGAATAGAAAGGTAGAGGGACACTTAAGCACTAAATATGGAGGATAAAGGATAAGTGAAGGTAATAGTCAATTCCTAATAGCCTTACTGGGGCCTGCTTAGCTGTGTCTAGGAAGGAGGGATGCCAAGCTTTTACCAGCTGAGATTTGGGTCTATGTGGGAAAGACCCAGGAGTGGGGAAGGGGGGTTGCACTGGTGGGTTGGCTTGTGTGTAAGCCCAAGCAGAGCCTGACAAAGAAAGAGCAAGGCAAAGGCAAAGGTTCCCTCTACATCTTACCTGACAGGTAAGACTCATCCCCCATCTCAAAAATCAGGACATTGAGACTCCCGGATGTTGTAGGACTTGATCAATTGAAAGGGTAGGTTTGGAATCCAGGTCTCTCCAGAGAAAACTCTATGGATCTTAGATCAGATTGGTGTCTCCAAATCAGATAACCCTCCCTGCTTCTCCAGGACCAGTCTCACAGCAGGAATCATTGCTGGGCAGTGAGGTCCATGTCCTCTTCACTGCTCGGATGTTGATCCAGCCTCCCTAGGCCAGGACACCTGTCACTATATGTCGTCACTCAGGGTCGACTTTGTGCCAGCCAGGAGAGAAGCATGGTGGGACGGAATCAAAGCTCCTGCCCCAAGGAGGCTGCAGCCCTGGAAGTGATAGGTGAATACACAGGTCCTTTGCCATATCCAGGGACTGTGATGCCACAAATTGTGGAAGCCTGAGAGGCCTGCCCCAAGGAGGGAATGCTGACCCTGGGCCATGCAGGATGAATGAGAGTCAACTGGTCACGGAGGCTTTCAGTCAGTCAGACTAGGCTGAACCAAGGCAAGAAGTGGGAGCAGTTGGTGCAGGGAATGCCTGTTGACCAGCCGGGAGGCCATGACAGAGGTGGGCTGGGCACAGGGAATGGGGAAGGAGTCTGAGGCTGGAGACCAAGTGTGGGCTTGGGGGTGGATGGGCGGGCATTAGGAGCACTGGGAAAGCCGGGCAAGATTTAGATTTGTGTCTGGGTGTCTGGGTGGCTCATGCAGGTTGCTTGCAGGATGGAGAGGTTTTCATGGGCCGAGTGAGCAGGCAGAGAGCTTAGCAGAGATGGAGGCCTGGGCAGGAGAGAAACCAGTGGGGGTGAGGGTGAGGGTGGAGGGAGAGCCAGACCTGTGGAGAGTCAGGGTGAGAGGTGGGCTAGTGTTCTGGGTTGAGTTGCTCACAACACAGGAGTGGGGGCTGGAGTTAGGATCTAGTAAAAGAAGGGGATGTGAGTGAACAAGACGAAGCCCCACTCCGCTTCCACATTCCTATCGTCTTTTCTGGTTAAGAACGGATACGGAGAGGGACTAGGGTAAGTAAGATTTAACCTCCTGGCAGCCGGTGGGGAAGGATGGGCTCAGGCAAGCTTCATCAAGCTCATCTTCATTTTAAGTAGTCCATTTGTTTTATCTCCTAATTACCATCCTCACCCTCAGCTGGAAACGAGTCCATTAAAGCAGACTCTTCTTAGGCCCAGCTCATCCTTCAAATATTTTTAGAGTGTGTGATTCACACTGCCTGGGCCTGGGCTGGGGGATCAGAGGGCAAGAAAATGAAATAAAATGGCTACACTTGGCAGTGGCTGGCGGATTCATCACTGCCTCTTTTCTATAAATTAGGCAGATGGCAGCAGCTACAGCAGACCCTTGTAGGAAATGGGGTACTATGGTAAGGATGCAGAGGGATTGGGGACAGACCTTGAGCCCAGTCTCACTCCTTCCGCAGTGACAATCCTAAATTCCAAGTGTAATGTTTGGGAAAACACAGCACATCCTCCTTCGGGGCCATTTGAGGATGTACAAAACCCATTTTGCAGGCGAGGAGACTGGAAGTGAGTGCAGTGCAATATCTGCACACATTGCCTTGAAGCCTAACACCCCCCACCCCCACCCCCAGCTTCTGGAAGGAACCGGAAGCTTGCCCGGCGTGTGTAGCAGGCACAGGCCCTGCTCACCCCGCTGCTCCCCCTCCAAAGCTGCCCTGGCCCTCCCCCCTTCCGCCTTGAAAGGAAACAGCAGCCAGCCAAATGAGGGAGCTGGTCATCTTCACAGATGCCTCCTCCATCAAGGCTTCCAGCCCCAGCCCAAATGTTCCCTCCCTGGGAGCCGTGCTGGGCTTTCCCTTAGTCTCCGAACAACCTTTTCCTCCTCAAAGCACCATGGCCTTTCGCCACACTTCCTGGAGTACGCACACACCCACAAATGAAACAGGTCAAGGCTGTTGGCCTTGAGCGGATGCTGACTCCCGGCCACCCCACTTGCTGCAGAGTGTAACTGCCCTCCAAGGGGTGGTCAAGGCCTTTTACGAGCAGTTTGCCGGCCTCTTCCATGAAGCCATTAGGTGGGTTTGAACTACCAAATGTTAGGCTAGTAGCCCAGTGCCATCTGTGCCAGTAGTAAATGATGTATTTTGTTGGCTCTACTTTTCCTTCCCAAGAGATAGTCTGCTTCCCAGGGGCAGGCCCTGGCCGAGAGCTGGGGGCCTGCACAGGGTCAAGCTCTTGGGCAGACAGGTACCAGATTCGTATTGTGTTAACTTGTCTAGTCCTAAGAGACATTTCCAGAATTTCTTCCTTGTATAGTTTGGCTAGCCGGTGCTCCCCGCCAAAATGTCATGTGACATACGAGGCAGAAGGGAGCAGCAGGCAGGTGTGCAGAGCCAGCTCTCGGACTCACAGGCACTGCTGATGTACAGGTGACTGGTTTTGAGCCGTAGTGACACAGTAGCTGTGTGTTGGACTGCCAAACACAAGGTTAGCAGTTTGAAACCACCAGCTACTCTGCAGGAGAAATGTGGGGCTTTCTCCTCCTGTAAAGAGTTACTGTCTCATCCACTCGCAGGCGTGGTTTGACCCTGTCCTTACCGGGTCTCTGTGAGTCCACACTGACTGGACAGCAGCGAGGGTGGTTCTCTGGATTCTGGGGTCAGGTGCCTGGCTAGCTCCGTGAAGAAGGTGCCACGTAGGCTACTTGTCATCAAAGGTGTCATTTCCATAGATGGAGGTGCCAGTCCTTCATCATATATATCATCATGCTCAGCCTCGCAGGCCCAGTTTGGGCTTGCTCCACCCACTTACAGTGACGCTTCCTTCCCGATGTGTTGATAACATCAAGCACTAGACCCCAAAGAGCAGCCGTCACCGATGGACTGACCACATCCCACAGCCACATACAGCCCTGTAATAAAGCATGTGTGTACGTGCGTGGGTCCTCACAGGGCCATCGCTTCCACTGAAATCTTACGGACACAGGTGAGCAGATCCACAATGGAAAGATGGCACGAAGCAGTGGAAAAGGTGGACTTGGCTCTCCAGCCCCAGGGACCAGCGTGTGCAGGGACAAGAGGGTAGAGGGACACCATATGCTTAAGAACCTAGGGTTGCTAGAGGGCTGGAAGAGGAAGGCAGGGGCCAGTTTGGGACAGCGGGGAGGCTGGTGGAGGCATTAGGGCCAAGGGTTGGGGCGGAGGGAGCCAGGAAGACATCCTGCAGGGAGTGGTGCATACTTGTTGCAAACGAGACCACAAAAGGCTGTTATCCGGACGAGGGTTTTCTCCAGAGCATCTTCTGAGGGCCAGGGTACAACTTGAAGGAATTCCAGAACATTTCTTTGCGTTCCTTCAGAAAGGTGTACCCTCTCGTCACACTTATTCGATCTGTACGCTGAGTCAGTACTCAGAGAAGCGGGATCATATGACGAAAACGCAGCATCGGCATTGTGAGAAGACTTCTCAACAACGTGCTGCATGCGGAGGACATAACTTTGTGACTGAAAGCGACCTCTAGTGCTTCTCGAAGAAGGTCAAAGATCGCAGCCTCCGGTGTGGATCACAACACGATGTAAAGACCCCAATCCTCAACTGGACCCATAGGTGACATCATGATAATTGGAGAAAAGGTTGAAGTTGTCAAGGATTTTGTCTTGCGTGGATCCACAATCAGTGCTGGTGGAAGCAGAAGTCAAGAGATCCAAAGATGGGTTGCATTAGGTCAATCTGTTGCACATGACCTCTTTGGAGCATTGGAACTCAAGGAGGTTCCTTTGAGGACTGAGATGCACCTGACCCAAGCCTTGGCATCTCAATTGCCCCTATGCAACGACAGCAGCATGTGGTCCGAGAGCCTGGGAGACCAGCAGGTGACTGGTGGGGCTGCTAACCCCCAGGTCAGCAATAGGAAACCGCCAGTCACCCAAGAGGAAAAGAGGCTTCACTCCTGTAAAGAGTTACAGTCTCAGAAACCCACCTGGGAAGTTTTCTCTGCGCTGGCCCACAGAACACACCCATGGCAGTGAGATTTCATAACAACACAAGATCACACTGGAGTACGGGCGGGGGGTGGGGGGGTGGGGGGTGGTGGTGGTGGTGGTGGTGGTGGTCCTGATACAATAGGAATGTTCTCCTTACCAGAAGAGAAGGAAGACAGAGACCAGAGGGCCCGGGAGGGAAGGCGCCATGTGAACACAGAGGCAGAGCTTAAACAGACGCATATACAAGGGCTTCCGCGCTCATGAGTAAATGTTGTCATCTTCCCACAGATATTTTGATGCTCCCTTCTACGAACGAAGGAATGCCACAGGATCACGAGAAACAAGCATGGAATGGATTTCCCTCCAGAAGGAATCAATGCAGGTGACTCTCTCATGTGGGCCTCCTAGACGCCAGCGCTGTGAGCCAGTACCTGTCTGTTCTCAAAGGTCATTTACTCTGTGACACTTGGTTGCTGAGTCCGAGGGGCCTAATACAGCCCAGGTGTGGGTGTCTGAGGGCAAACGAGGGCACGGCAGAGTGTCGGTGGCATCGAGGATGGAGGCAGAAATGCGTAGAGTGGGTGAGGACCCCAGGGAAAGAGGCATGGGTGGGAAAATCGGGCCGCTCCATCCGGGCGGGTAGCAGTCACGGAAACAAAAGGAGAGGTGAGGGGCCTGAGGTAAGAGCTGCGAGGTGGAAGACAACCAGAAAAGGTGAGTCTGTCCCTGGGAGTTTGCTATTCATCTAATCGCAAGTAATTTGAAAGAAAATCAGAGCAAACCACTGTGTTAATCTGGGCGCTTTACAGAAACAAATCCACAGAAACTCATGTATGAGAGAGAGTTTTTTATAAAGGTTAAGTGCACATCAAGAAAAGATCCCAACCCAGTGCTGCCCAAGCCCACAAGTCCAACATGAACCCATATGTCCGACACCAACCCACAAAGTCCTCCTCCATCTCACAAAACACACACTATGATGCCGACTGCAGGGGGAAAGCTGAATCAGTGAGCATGTAAACATCTCAGCGCTGGCAGGGGTCTCCACACGGCTGCTCCAGCCTCCAGGGCTGCATCGGGGTAGGTCCATGTGGCTTCTCCTTGGGGATGTCTTGCAGGAAGTGAGCCTTGCCAGCTGAAGCAGGGAACTGGGCTAAGGCAGCTGCATCCTGGTCCGACCATCAGAAAGCAAGAGACCTGAAAACTAGAAAGGCAAGACTCACAGAGCCATTTATCCCTTCAATTACCCCCACATGTGTTTATCGGCCAGGTTGGCACAATAAATTGACTACCTCCACCGTGGGTATTACAACAGATCCAGGGACTAACGTCCTGTGCCACGCCCTAGAGGCTTTTTGACAGTTTCCCTCAGGCCTCTCTTCTTGGTTCCGTAAGGGAGTGTTCTGTTCAACTCGGTCTCCTGCTCAGATCGAAGTGCTTCGCATCATAAAAAGCACGGATCAGACTTTCCAGAAAGTCTTCCCTGAATATGGAAGGCCTCGAGCTCGATGTCTGGAATTCCCTTTCCAGCCAGGAGCACTCAGCGGGAACCCAAACCTTCTTTCCAGTCAGTGCAGACCGGGCCCCTAAGACCCAGCTGCAACTTGGCAGGTCGCTTCTCAGCCCTTGTCCTCCCTCAGGCCCGGGGTGCGGGTCTAATGACACACTATTATATCGACTCAGGAGTGCGCTTTGTGACCTGGGAGGAGACAAGTTCTCTCTCGGGCCTTGTTTTCTCTTTTGTGAGAGGCAGATGATGGGTAGACAGCTTGATGTGAGGCTTTGGATACTTTAGGCATGGGAATCAGGGCTGCGGTTGGGAAACCCCGGATTTAGGGGAAGACTTGGGACCCTCACTCCCCAGAAGTGCAAACCCACCCCAGCGATGAAGCCACGGCACCCACACCGTCTTGTCACCAGAGGGCGCTGTCGGGCTTTAAAGCTTGTTGTGTGAACTATTTATTAAATATAGTTTTGATCCATTGGACGTCGATTTCTGAGCAATTGCTTTGAGTTCAATGTAACCTTTGAATCTCTGAACTAACTCAGCCGTCTGTGGAGGGCCCAACACGGGAGCAATTTGCTGGCTCTCACTGGACCTCAGTTTACTCCTGTGTGAAATCGGGAACAGTAGTAAGCACAAGCTGACCACCGAACAGCAAGAGTTCAAACTTCACAGGACCACCTAGACAGGGTTGTTTTTTTTTCCCAAGATTTGAAAATTTCTTGTAGAGTTTGACAATTTGAAAACAATTGCAGATGAGCCATGTAGTCTAGAAATATCTTTAAAAATTAGAAATTTAGGCATGTCTTCAATACATCACATCTATGTAGATACATAAAATTAACTGTAGTTTGTGATAAGCGTTGTATGAGCCCCTAATAAAATGATTTAAAAAAATTAACTGTAGTGCATACTGCATGACTGTAAGAATTTCACAGTCACCCCCTGTGGCTGTTTGGGTGAACTCAAATGTTGCAAGCGTCCACTAAAACATCATGGGACGCTCTCAGTAAATTTAGACTGTAGTAAAAAGTGATTTTTGCCATTTTTGCATATTTTTCACTGTGTTTACTGTAAGCCTAGAATAACGTCATTGGACTCATCTGAAGTACCATTAGTGATACCATTGGTGTAAGTGTTCCCAAGAAGCAGAGACGAGTCATGACATTATAAGAAAATTTGAATGAAATGTTTGATATATTGATAGCTGAAGTGGTGGTAGCCCATCATTTCAGGATAAATGAATTCAGTGTAAGGACCATTGTTAAAAAGAAAAAAAAAAGCAAAGGACATTCATGACGTCATCAATACAGCCATGCCAGCAGGCACTTTTTGGAAAACATCATTTTTTCTAGTATTGAAAATATGATTTTCATGTGGGAAACGGATTGATGTAAGAAAGGCACACCTGTAGACTCCAGTATGATTTGAGAATAAAAGGAAATCTTCGTATGACAACGTACATGAAACAGAAGGTGAAGGATCTAAGCATGTGAATTTAATGCCATTAAAGGAGGGTTTGATAGCTTTAGAAAGCAATTTGACTTAAAAAAACACCACTGTTAGGAGATCCAGAGAAGCAACTTCTGCCAAGCAAGCGGCTGAGGACAAGTGCTAGCCCACATGAAGAATATTACTGAGGAGGAGGAGATCTGCATCACGGATTTTTAATGAGCACAGAAGTGCCCTCTTCTGGGCAGGACGAGGACTCAGAACATGTGTTAGTAAGGAAGATGCCTGGGTGCAGGCGAGTGCTTTCAAAGTAGCCCCCGCTGATGAGGACCCAAACACAGAAGAAGCTGTCCCAGAACGCAAGTTAACATTCCACCATTTGGTGGAAGAGTTCTGATCATTCAAGACTACTTTGGGCCTTTTTTATAACATGGCCCTTCTATGGTGTGGGCACTGGAACGAAAGCCAATGATGGAGAATTAGTAGCATCTAGAAATATGTTTAGAGAAGTAAAAAAAGCAGAAAAGCCTGGCAGAAATTGTGGCATATTTCTGCAAAATGACACTGGGTCTGCCCGTCTCTTCTGCCTCTGCTGCCATTTTCTCCACCTCTTCCTTCTCTGGCAGCCTGGAGAGAGAGCCAGGCCTGCCTGCCCCTCCTCCCCTGCTCAGCCGGCTCAATGGGAAGACACTCAGCTTGTAAACAGAGTGTCAGCGTGTGCTACTGACAAATATAGTACGGAAGGACAATTTCTCTCCTTTTTAATGTTCTTAATAACATTTTCTTTTCCGTAGCTTATTTTATTGTAAGACCTGCAAAATATGTACCAGTTTGCTATTTATACTATTGGTAAGGCTTCTAGTCAATAGTAGGCTATTAGTAGTAAATTTGGGGGGGAGTCGAAAGTAAAACATGGATTTTCAGTTGCAATGTGGGGCCACCACACCTAGTTCCCTCATTGTTGATGAGTCAGCTGTACTTACAGGAGCCCTGGTGGCACCGTGGTTAAGCACTGTACTGCTAACCAAACGGTGGTTTGAATCTGCTAGCCACGCTGTAGAATTCTGCTTCGGTAAAGTTTGTTGTTGTTAGTGGTGTCAAATCAGCTGTGACTCAGAGTGCCCTTAGATGCACCAGAAGGAAACACTGCCTGGTCCTGTGCCAAGGGCACAACCGGTGCTACTTGAGCCCGGACTCTGCTGGGCAGTGCTACTCAGCCCTACAGGGTCACTCTTGGTCGGAATCCACTTGTCTGCGATGGGTTGTAACCCATAGAAGTCGCATTCCTGTGAGTAGTGAGACTACACTTACAGAGCAGTATCGGATACTTAACTAAGCTTCACTAGCCGTTCACTTTTGCTGTTACTGTTAGCGGAGTATGGAAGCTCTCCATAGAGTCCCGGTAGCACTGCTGATAAGCAATGGATTGCAAACTGCCAGGTCAGTAATTCAAACGTACCAGTCAGGGCATAGGAGAGGAACCTATAGATGTGGAACCCCATTGTAGAGTTGCGTTGTGTCAAAGTTGACTCGATGGCAGTGGGACTTCTCTATACACATTCTCTGTGAACCTTGAAAGTTCACTATGGAGTAGAGCGGTTCGGTGAGCTGCCCAGGTGGCTTAGCTGTAGGAAAGGTGTGCCCAGGACCCTCTCAAGGCTGTAAATTGCCTCTGGGTTAGCAAATTCTGGAGGCTTGAGCAGATTCTTCTCAGAAGAAAGAAGTCAAAAACCCGAGGGCAAGCTTCTAATTCTGTGTTGGGCCTGGCTCTGGACTGGTACTGGGGAGGCTGAAATGACCCAAACTGGTATCTGAGCCTCTCCTCAGGGAAGTGTTTGTGCCATGCATATCTTCACCAGGAAGAACTCAAAGTCTTAAGGGAAGGTGCTGGAAGAGGAAGAGGGGGGCCCCACCCCTGCCCGAGGGCCACCTTTCCAGAAGATCAATAATTCACGCTTACAGAACTCTCTAGAGATCAGATAGCTATCCCCTCTAGATCCCAAGGGTGACCCCCAGGAGAGTTGGTGGTCTTCAGGGCTGGGAGGGTCGGAGAGAGGACGGGAGGGTGGAGAGGGAAAGCTGGAAGTACAGAGCTGGCAAGCAAAGCAAGGAGATGGAATGACGGCTGTACAGGGCCCCCGGAAGACCAGTGTGGCAGAAGCAAGGGAAAGCTGCCTCCTGGGAGAGGAGACAGGGTGGGGTTGGGGGTAGAGGGAAGGAGCACTTAGCTCACAGGAAAAAAAGGTATTGGCAGGTCAGAGAGAAAATCAGACTTTATTTGATAACAATAGGGAACCATGGCATGTTTTGAGCAAGGAAGTTATCAAAACCAACTTGCTATGGGGAGGCTATTAAGGATGGACTGAAGAAAAGAAGAGAAATGAAAGAGATTAGGTATCAGTACAAATCTTTATGCCCATTATCGAGTTATTTTTTATTCAACCTCTTGGTTCCAGTGCATTGACTAAATTAACCTTAGAATCTATCCAATCGCAATGATGGATACACTCCACCCCGCCAGGGGGATGAACAACAGAAACCATAGGGGAAAGGAGACAGCAGTCGGAGTAAGATATGAAATTAATAATATATAATAATTATTATAATAAAAATAATAATATAATTTATCGAGGGGCTCAGGGGAGGGAGGGAAAAAAGAGGAGCTGAAACAAAGGGTTCAAATATAAAGTAAATATTTAGAAAGTAATGATGGCAACATATATACAAATATGCTTGGTACAACTGATGTACGGATTGTCATATGAGTTGTAAAGCCCCCACAAAAATGATCTTTAAATTTTAAATATTTACATTTTTAAACATTATGGGAAAATGCTTACTGTGTCATGCTGCGTGATAAGATCTGAAGCAATTGAGTAGGACGGTACAATCTTAATGATGTAAAAGAGTGTGTGACTCTGTTTGCCAGGACACAACTGCTGGGATTGCCTGATGATGGAGAGCTGGTCCATGCTATCACCCCACTTTTGACCCCGCTTCTTCTTTGCAAAATGTCTCCTTTCATTTCCTGAGATGGCTTTCCTCTTTAGCCCTTCCTGCCCTTGGGAAAAAGAGACCATTGCAATTGAGACCTCTGTCTGACAGAAAGTTGGGAGAAGTCGGAGTTGAGGGGCTTCCCCCAACAAGGGGAGGCAGTGCCTGGGGCAAGGCTGGGTGATGGTGATCACTGGGCTCCAATACCGCGCAAGAGTAGAAGACCCCACCACCATTGGCTGCATGATGTCTCGGGGATGGTCAGACAGTGGCTAGAATTTCGCAACATGCCTGAGATTCTTGCAACCAGAGAGACTCCAGCGTCACTTATGAGGACAAACGGCAGGGGCCCGGGACCCCTAAAACCCTCTTCTGGCTCACAGAAACAGGGCACCACCCAGAGAGCGGGGACGTTCGGAATCTCACTGAGTGGCTTTACAGAGCAAGATTGAAAGATACCAGGGATTGAGTCTGCTCTGCCTCATTGCCACCTTGTGCCGAGCTCGACAAAAGGCTTATGTCGTCTGCCCGATGTCGCCTTCGTGGTCACTGCTGCTTCTGAGCCCAGACACCACGTCATAAAGGGTCTCCCGTGGCCCTCTGCTTCACCAAACACGATGCCTTCCGTGATACATGTATCCTTCCTGGTCATGTGTTCAAAGCCAGTGGGTCGGGCAATGTTCTGTTGCAATCTATAACATGTTCACTGGTTAGTTTTCCACCCCAGGAGTAGATTTCCAGGTTCTTCTTCCGAGCCTGTTTTCGTCTAGAACCTCCATTGAACCTGTCCACCCTGGGTGACCTTGCAGGTATTTGGAATGTTGATGGCAGATAGCTTCTAGCAGCACAATCCCACGTCAGCCACTGTAGTAGGGCATACTGGTGCGCCAAGTGAGGTATGATTTCCCCCAGACCCAAGTAAGTGTTCCCAGAGGCATTCCTGCCCCCCCACAGCATTCTCGAGAACCAGCGGCCTGGGAAGGCAGACACCAGCTCATTCCTCCAGACTGGGCAGTGCCTCCAGTCCAGCCGAAAACACAACACGTACAATGCCCACAAGCTCCAGGTGCAGGCTTTCTTTGCCAAAATGTGCTTAGACGCCCGGGCTTCTTCTTAAGACAAGGAAAGCCTCTCAGACGTGCTTGGCTCTTCCACCCAAGCCCGTTGTATTTCCTAACCTGCTTATTCTCGGGTGCCTCTAGCTCTGTTGGTGGAGTTCCTGGGTGGTACCCAGGGTTAATAAACTCAGCTGAAAGGTTGGAGGAGCAAATCCACCCGAGGCACTCTTGAGAAAGGCCTAAAATCTACTTATGGGGGGCAGTGTGTGTGTGGGGTGTCAGCCATGGAAAACCCTTGGCGCACAATTCTACTGACACACATGAAGTCACCAGGAGTGAGGCAACTCTACAACTGGCACTATGCTTTTGTTTGTTTTCCACAGTGATACCTAATTTCTCTTAGTTTCCTGGTCAAAACCTAGTGCTCATTCCAACATTCCTCATAATCATCCTGATAGCAAATACGTTCTAAGAATTTGGCCTCGATACTTCTCACCCCACGCAGCCCTAAATACTTGTTGCCTCCTGACTGTGCTCACTGACATTGCAGTCGCTTTCTTGCCAGCCTCCTAGTCTCCCCTCTTGCCCACTTCGCAGTGCTGTGGGAAAGAAAAGCGGGGCATCAAGTTGGCAAGTTGGTGACATCTCCTTTCCCTCACACCAATGGTTTAGGATAACATCTGAGGACCTTTCTCGGACTTTCTAGGACCTGTCTAGGGATGGCAGAGCACATGGCACATTTATCGCTGCTCCTAGCCCTTCCTTATTGGCAGACAAGGCTGATTCTCCCCCACTAGATCATGACTGATCCTCCTCTACTAGATCCCACTGTGCCTTCTGGATTCTATTCAGTACCCGGCTACCTATGGATTAAAGTTGACCATCTTAGAACTAGTCCATGCTGCTCTTCCTCTCCCAGCCCTCATTATTCTAGTGTCCAGCCACATTCCCATCGTAGCACACTCACCTTGCTGTAACGAAGGAGGATTTTCTAATAAGGAACACCGAAGAAGAACCGGAGTATTAAATTAGTGTGCTGGTGAGGAGTATTGACAGTATCAGGGACTCCCAAAAGAAGAAAACCGATCTGTCATGGAAAAAGAACAGCCAGAATGCTCCTTAGAAGGGAGGATGGTGAGACTTCATTTCACGCACTTTGGACCTGGGATCAGGAAAGACTAGTCCTAAGAAAGGACATCGTGCTTGGTAAAAGGGGCAGGGAGCACTGGCCAAGAAGGCTTGACAGCGGCTGCAACAGTGGACTGAAACGTAAGCACCATTGTGAGAGTGGGGCCGGGCCGGCGGTGTTTCACTTTGTTGTTCTAAGGGTTGCCATGAGCAGGAGCCAACTCTATGACACCTGACAACGACGTGGGCAAAACAGTGAGGCATTGAGGGAATAGCAAAAGAAAGCGGAAGATCGCACACTGTACCAAAAAGAGCGCATTGGCATGCGGTGCTTTCAAGAGGTAGCATGGGGCGAAGACTCAATGATACTGAAGGAAGAAGTCCAAGCGGCACTGATGGCAGTAGCCAAAAACAAGGTTTCAGGAATAGATGAAATACCAACTGAAATCTTTCAACAAACTCTTGAAGCACTGGAAGTACTTATCTCTACCAAGATGTTTGGAAGACAGCTACCTGGCCAATGACTGAAAGAGATCCATATTCTAAAGAAAAGTGACTCTACAGAATATGTAAATTACAGAACAATATCTCTACTATCTTATGCAAATAACATTTTGATGAAGCTCCTTCAACCATGATCGTAGCAATATATTGAGCTTCCAGACTTACAGGAAGCTTTCAGAAATCCAGGAGAGGACATGGAACCAGGGATGTCATTATTTTCACTTTTGTTTAATTGACTTTGCAAAGGCATTCAACTGTGTGGACCATAACGAACTAGGACTAGCCTTGAGAAGAATGGAGATTTGAGAACACTTAATCGTGCTCCTACAGAACCTGTACAAGCGTCAGAGGCAGCGTATGAACAGACAAGGGAATACCGCATGTTTCAAAGGCAGGAAGGGTGTGTGTCAGGATTGCATCCTCTTACTGTACTCACTCAATCTGTATGCTAAGCAAATAAGCAGCGATGCTGGGTTATAGGAAGGAGATGTGACATAGGGTTTGAGGGTGACTTACTAATGGCCTTCTAGATGTCTATGGAACAGTCTTGCTTGCTGAAAAAGCAAGAGGAGGACTTGCAGTTCTTGCTGGTTAAGACCAAATATTGAAGCCTGCGGGGTAGATTACAGCTCAATGTAAAGTGAACAAAAGTCCTCACAACCGGTCCATTAGGTAACATCCTGGCAAATGGAGAAAAGATTGCAGTTGCCAAGGATTTTATTTTGCTTGGATCCATAGTCAATGCTCATGGAAGCAACGGTAAGAGTTCAAATGACACATTGCATTGGGTACATCTGCTGCACAAGACCTCCCCCCTGCCCAATAATTCACTTCAGAGGACAGCACTGGGGCTACAGTTTGGGGAGAGGGGCACATCCGTTTAGAGCACATGGAGAAACGAAAAGGGAGGGAGAGGGAGAAGAGGACATCTGGCCCACCCAGCCCCGAGGACGATGTTCCCAGTCAGAGCAGACAATGCATGGAGAGGACCGTAGGGCCGGCCCCACCACGGGACATGGCATCCTTCCTCACTGAACCGTGGCACCGTGGGGGACAGCGCTGGAGACACAATACGGGAACAGTGCACAGTCTGGCCCCATCATGCTGCGGTGAGGCACTGAGGGCATGCAGCAGAGCAGCAGGGGGAGCAGAGTGATGAAACCCCCGGGGAAGACCAAAAATAGACTTTGGAGACAGTGTGGCACCCCATCAGACTCGACTGGAAAACAGATCTTGAACAATTTATAGGTTTTTCCATTTTTGTCAGTGGCTTTCTTTTTGTTATTGCTATTTTGTTTTTCTTGTTATTGTTTTGTTGGTTTTGAATTCCTTTGTTGTTTTATTTGACTTTGCCTGGTTTTTGCACTTATCAATGTCTCTGCATGTCTAGCTAGATAAGATAGGCAGGATAAACACTTCAGAGATGAAAAGAATGGGACCAACGGTTCCAGGGGGGTTAGGGGAGAAGGGAAGGGAGGAGGGGAGAACCAACTCAGTAACAAAGGAACAACAAGTGAACTAAAATCAGTGGAAGAAAGGTCATAGGAGGCCTAGTGGGGCTCAATCAAGGGCAATGTAGCAGCGAGGAATCACTAAACCCAAATGAAGGCTGAACAGGATGGTGGGACAAGAGGAAAGTAAAAGGAAATAGAGGAAAGAACCAGGAGGCAAAGGACATTTACAGAGGCCTAAATACAGGCATGTACATATGTAAATATATATATAAAACAAAAGGGGAATAGAATTGTGTGCTCATATCTATATGTTAAGAATTAAGGTTGCAGATGGACATTGGGCCTCTACTCAAGTACTCCCTCAATACAATAACACTTTGTTGTAAAAATCCGGCCTTCTGTGATGCTCACCTTCCCAACACAATCGCTGAAGACAAAATGGGTGCATAAGCAAATGTGGTGAAGAAAGCTGATGGTGCCTGGCTATCAAAAGATATAGCGTCTATGGTCTTAAAGGCTTGAAGACAAACAAGCAGCCATCTAGCTGAGAAGCAACAAAGCCCACAGGGAAGAAGCACACCAGCCTGTGAGATCATGAGGTGTCAATGGGACCAGGTACCAGGTATCTAAGACCCAGACAACCATGGGGTGGGGTGGCATAGGGGTGGTGGCATGTAGTGGAGACCCAAAGCCCATCTGTAGACAATTGGACATCCTCTCACAGAAGGGTAACAGGGAAGAGATGAGTCAGTCAGGGTGCAGTATAGCACCGATGAAACACACAACGTTCCTCTAGTTCTTTGGTGCTGCCTCCCCCACCCCACCCCACCCC
>NW_022103912.1:777242-825852 GCF_000313985.2 Echinops telfairi
AGTGGGAAGAGAATGCTTTGAAAATGATGATGGCGGCATATGTGCAAATGTGCTTGACACACTGGATGAATGCATGGATTATGATAAAAGATGTAAGAGCCCCCAATAAAAGTATTTTTAAAAAGTCAAAATGAAAACAAACAAACACAAATGAAACCATGATCTCAAACATAAGAACAATTGTGAGGATGGCACAGGACTGGGCAATGTTTTGTTCTGTTGTGCATGGGGTGCCAACCAGATGGTGCCTAACAACGTGTGTTTGTAACTATATGCCCATATAGTTATATATGTAATAAAACACACAGGGGGTACAGTTGCAGATACTCCTTAGACGTCAGCAAGCACCTTGTCAGTTTATTAAGACCATAATCTCATGGGATATCTGAGCCAATTGACATAATATCCCAATCCCCCCAAACCCACTGCCATCAAGTTGATTCTGTCATAGCGACCCTATGGTTTCTGAGGCTGTAAATCTTGGGAGCAGAAAGTTTCGCCTCTGTCCTGCAAAGCTGCTGGCGGGTCCGAACTGCCAAAGGTTCAGTTGGCAGCCCAATGCATAACCCACTACACTGCCATTAATCCTTGGTCATATCTCACTGTCATTGAGTCCCTGTTGACTCCTAGCTACCCTATAGGACCGAGTAGAACTCCTCTGGTGGATTTCAGACTGTAACTCTTTACAGGAATCGAAAGCCTCATCAGTCTACTGAAGAACTGCTGGTGGTTTTGAACTGTTTTTGTTTTGCCCAATGCAAAACCCACTACACCACCAGGGCTCCCTTGTCATAATATAGTTTATAAAATTAATGTTCCATATCTTAGTTTGGTGTCTCGAGCCTTAAACGTCAGTGAACCCTCTAATACACAGCTAATGGGCTCTGCTGGTCCAAAGTCAAAGAAAAAGAAGTGGACAAAAAGATGAAAAACCAAGCTATGAGACTGCAAGAACCATGACCTTCTCCGAACCATCCACCTTACTGAACATTCTGATCAGGGCTCCGGGAGTCCGACTGTGGTAACATGGGAGAAACGTGGAGCAGACACTCAGATATCTGAAAAAGAAAAGACAACGAAAAGCCAGACTTAGCGGGCTGGTTAAGACGCGAGGCCTTCCTGAGAGATTGCTCTGTGATACACCGTGACCCTTAAAATAAAGCCGAGGCCACCTGTTAGCTACATAGCAGATTGGTTCATCAAATAAAAGACTATCAGCTGTGAGTGCTCTGAAGCTTTAAAAGAACATCTATAGGGGACCAAATGACCAAGAGTTGCTTTAAAACAAGGATGAGAACGTAAGGTAAGGTGACCAGATTTTAACATTGGTAAAGTGGGACAAAAGAGGGACACCATTAATAAAACTCCTATCCTGGCGAAATAGCCACATGGCAGCCGAAAACCATATACCCTGGCTTGTCATGCATTCTTTCCAAAAACCGGAACTTTTTAAAAACGCCGCGGGACGCGGGAAAAATTGTTTAATATCGGGACTGTCCCGCCAAAAGCAGGACATGTGGTCACCTTAATAAGGGAAACTAGATAAATGGAAATGGACAAATCAGAATGAATATACTAAGAAGTCTTACACATTGTGCAGAAAGTAATCCAGGTCCCAGAACAATGTGTATAGAATGAACAGTCACTCTTGTGAAAGGCCGCAGGTCCCTTCGGGGAAGGCTAGAAGAAAGACTAACAGTATAGACCCGGCCTCCCCCTCATTTAAGGGGTTGTGGGTCTTTAAACTGGCTCAGGTCTGGGAATTGATTGAGTGATCGTGACTGTCTATTCTGCTGTTCACCTGATCTACCATTCATTTGCCTATATAGATCATGTAAATATTTAGTAGGTTTCCCAGCTATTTCATTCCTAGGGACACCGTGGCTAAGTAGCCAATGCCATAATTCCACATGAGACAGGTTGCTTTGATTACTACTGAAACCTTGTCTATTATAACCACGTCCACCCTGTCTCTGTTAATTCAGTGCTGACACCTGCCCTCTACCACCAAGGGGACCAATCAGCCCCATTGTGGGCAAATGTCGGAGTCCGCTTAGGGCAGTGCCCACTGTTAATCCTGGTGCACCTAAAATAGGAATTACAGGAGTCTTAAGAGATGCTGGGGCCCACTTCACAAACTTGTTCCTTATGATTGTGGTAAGCAGTATGTCCTCAGGACAACCCCTTTTTGGGTCTATGGGAATATCCTGATAGATCCATTCCAACATACCAATTTCTCTAAGCTTTTGGATGCCTTCCTCTACAGTGTACCAAGGTAGGTCAGGTACTTCAAGTTGGTCCAGTCTAGGCCATCTGGCAGTTCATGCTTCATTGAACCAACCAAATAAAGAATTAGATCCTCTCTTAGCCTCTCTCGCAGACATTGAAAGAAGAGTCTGTGCTTAGGGGTCCCATATCCAGAAACTCCGACTGGTCTAATATTACATTTCCTGCACCAGTATCCCACACCCTTAGTAACCACTCCCAGGGATATTCCCCAGGCTTCTGCTTGTACGTATTTGAAAACTCGAGCAGATCTTTATGAGTATAGTGCGCTTCTTCTTGGGTAATCATCTCAACCTCACCTTTTGGAGCTTTCTGAGACTTAATTTTAGTGACAGGTCTAGAGGAAATAATGGGTGTTGAGGGTGTTTCCTGGGTGCTCTTAGCAAAATCTTGTAAGGCATCTCCCTCAGGTAATGCTACCGATGCAGCCCCATCTGGCATATCAACTTGAATAGTTTGGCTAATCTGCTAGGTGTGGGTTGTTTTATTGATAGTGAATTAATACCTTCAGCTGGGAGGGGTGGATCTATTGACTGGGGTGGGTCAATTGTTTCTAGGGGCTCAATATCCTCCTCTTCTGGATCATCAGCCCATGTTCCCATCCCATGTTTCAGGGTCCCAACTTTTCCTGATCAATGCCCTCACTTTGGTATCAGACACTGCTCTAGATCTGCAATTCAGCTGCCGTTGTAATTCAGCCACTCGCATAATGAGACTCTGCACCTGGTTCTCAGCAATGTCAGCTCTATTACTAGAGGAGAGAAGGCTCTCCTTTGTAGCACTGACGGAAGCTTTCAAATCCGTTAGTCTGCACCTGAGGCATGCTTCTGAGGCTCTGAGACCATCCTTCTCCTTAATCACACTGTCCATTGGAAGAAGGACCAGCCAACCAGCTTCCCTGTACTTGTCACCCTGACAAAACTGGAAAATATCAAAGATACGATCACCCAGAACCTCTCCGTTAACCAGCACCTCATCTATTGGTGGTGCTACTGTGGGTATTAGTTTTGCTATTTCACACCATGGATTAGTAAGAGTAGCAAATTTATCCATGCTTTTGGGTGTAGAAGTAGCATTATTAGTGCTGTTAAGACTAATCAGGCTGGAGAGCCAATTTAAGAAGCCCATATTTATGATTTTATTTCTCTAGAAGCACTCCTGGTACCAAATGTGTTAGACAGGGTTCTCTAGAGAAACAAAACCAGAATGCTAATACTTTTATATATATATTTATACAGATAGATAGATGTATAACATAAGAAATGAACAGTTAATTAAATTATAAAGCAGTACTAATGGCTCAGTGCAACTCGCTCCCATCAGACAGCTGTGAGACACCGGCTGTCCTTCAAGTCTTGAGGGCCGCCGGGTAGTCCTCTGTAGAGCAATTCAGGCTATCCGGGCACAGGCAGCAAACAGCAAGGCAGGTCACCAACAGTCGGCCAGATGACAGGGTCCGACAGTCCCCAGCTTAACAGATGTAAATTCCAAAGGCGTGGCGAAGCAGGTCTTGAAGGCACCTCAAATTACAGTGACACAGTCCATGGGTTAGGTGCCCCACAGGTAGTGTGGCTTGAAAATTGAGGCACAGAACAAGCAAGGCAGCTGCACACTGGTCTGATCATCAAAGAGCAAGAGACAAAAAAAAGGCAAGGCTCACCAAGCCATTTATCTCTCCACCCTTCAATTAATCCCACATGTTTTTATCAGCCAGGTTGGCACAATAAACTTACTACCTCACATGGCAACCTAAACTGTTGGGTAGATCTTCACCAAAAACACAATAACATATTGTTAAGAAAGAAAAAAAAAGACCTAGACATAATTCTTGCTCTCTGGGTCTTCACACCTTACCAGAGAGATTGGCACATTACCAACACTAGAGTCAGCCCAGAGCATCAGTCCAAGCAAGTGCACAGAGTGGAGGAAGACAACCTCTGGGAGGTGGGGGTAGAGTTGGGTTTTCTTATGAAGATAGCTGTCTTCTTTTATAGATGATTAAGTGCTCGCTTCGGCAGGACATATACTACCGTTATAGATGATTCAGTCTTCATGTAGAGCATTTCTTCTCTTCTCTGGGTGTACTGACCTGGCCTGGGCTGGTGGCCTGCATGAACCATGGTCTGGGGTCCAGCCCCGTGGACAGGAGACAATGTGCTGGCAGGGCTCATAGGTAAGGTTGAGCCCCACTAATATTCCACTTGGGGCATCCAGGGAGATGCAGAGACAGAAGGGGTCACCTATGCCAGGCCTCCTGCATAACTAGGGAAGCGCCCGGGACTCACTAACTGCCCAGCCTTGCTCTTTAGCAGGGTGGAAGTTACAACTAGCCTCCCACATCGTGGCCTTGATAATCATAACAAATCGTACCATCTCAGCCACAAAGCCCAGAGGCCACTGGGCTCAGTAATAAGGACTTCACTGAGCAACACTGTGCTGATGTGAAGCGAACGTGTGGCAGAAACCTCCAGGCACCAATCAGCGGCTCTTCCTGCTTCCCGTTCTTTACCGAAGCCAACTTCATTTCGTTTCACCCAAATATGCCCCCTAATTATTCTCCAGCAGAGGTGGGGCACACATCCGTATGTTCTGGGCATCTGGGATTACTAATAACAAAATAATTACAAATAACCTATTAGACTCCTTTTCCCTACATCCCCATCACTCCAGCCCCATCCAAACTGGCTCAGGACCAGAAGCGCTGGGCCCACAGAGACACCCGAGCTTTTGTTCTGAGCATACTGCCCTGGCAAATGATTTTAATCTTCTTTCTCCCCACCCACTAATGAACATCTGCTGGTGGTTCCTGGGAGTTCAAGGACTTAGGGAGAGATAGCTAGGAGGTGGTATAGTCAGAAACCCATGACTTCTTCCACCTGTATTTCAGAAAGCCAACAATGATCTCTGTACCTTTGTGCCCATGATCTGTTAGGAATGCCCTTCCTTCCTACCCCACCAAGTTCACCCAACCATCTCCCCTCTGCCCCTGAGATGCAACTCAGAAAGCAACATGCTCTGGATGTTTTTCTGAACAGCTCAGGGAGGGAAGCTCTTCCCTTGGTATCCACACCTTCTACCCAGGGCTTTGCAGACAGCTCTCTCTGAGATTGTGGGCCTTCTCATCTCTGTACTCCTATAACCATGTATAACGCTGGGCATTGAACCATCCTCATAATGAACTCACTGAATGAATGTACATGAGGTGTAGGACAGATGAAGAGGGAATTTCATAAATGAACAACACTTTAAACATGTTCTCAGTAGCTCCCTTTAGATGGATGTTAGCTCTAGGAACCAGTGGTAGGATTCGTGCTTTCCCTCCTGCGGACAGTAGGCACTGTGGCTTCACCCAAGACAAAGATCCAGTCAAAGGCATGGCATCAAATGTCTAGGTGGCCACAGCCCAGGTAGCAAGGCTGCTTGCAAAGCTGGGGGTGGGGTCAGGAGGGGGGGTAGTCTTCTAGCCCCAAAGCAGCAGCCTATGCAGTGGGCAGGGAAATTGGGCTTTCTGTGTTTTCATGATCTTTGAAGTTGACCAGTAGGTCCATCTGATTACAAAAGGTGTTGGAATGAGAGTCAGGCTTTCTCCTTTAGTAGCGGGGTGAGGTGGTGGTGGGGCTTTAAACTTCCCTTTTCCTGTTCATCAGGAGGTAAGTAGGTTTACTCTGTCTTCAAGGCATCTCTTCAAATGGGTTTGCTCTGTCTTGGGCAGATGACCAGGATATTTAAGTGGTGTTCCACAAGTCCAGCACACACACATCCACAACATCACTTTGTAAGTCAAGATCGTCTATACACATTGTCTCATAGAAAGAGACCTTACACAACCTCCTGAACCCATGTGTAATTGCAAGCCAGCATATGCACAATGAAAGAAGAGAGGAAAGTCCTGTAGGAGGCAGCCCTTGTCTGGGGTCAGAGAGGGCATCCCTGACAGGGTGATATTTGAACAAGATCCGAAGGATCTTTAAGGGATACCTAAGAGGAGTGTCCATGGGAGTCGAAAGGAAGATTCCAGGAAGAGGGCAAAGCTCCTAGGTCCAGTTGGGGAATGATGACAGAGAGAGGTCAGTGTAGTGAGAGGACACTCTACAGGGTGAAGAGGCTAGAGGACAGGCCTGTGGCCGGTACCCAGGTCTCAATGATAGGGACGTTTACATGGACATTTAAAAATGTGACACTGGTATAGGGTAGAGAACCAGAGGAGAGTCAATACTCTAGGGGAGAGGTGAAGCTGACAAGGAAATATGGGGGCTGTTTCACTGCCAATATCAGATTCACTGCTAGGGTGGTCCGAGGTGAGGGGGAGTCCAGGATGGCCCTGATTTTCCAACTTGCTTAAATAGATGCCTGGACCATCACCGGCATGGTATAGACCCCAGCAGGAAAGACTGAGTGCAGTGTTCTATCAGCAGAAGGCCAAGGTCTTATGGTATTTCCCAGAGAGCTACTGTAATTGAGTATGGTGATGGTGGTAGGGGCTAATAGACAAATGCAGAGAGATTTAGGACATTGCCGCTTTGTGGGCTCCAGATGCAACGTGCTTCACCAAGTGGAACCGGCTCCCGTGTCTTCAGGAAGCAATCTTGACCTCCTATTGACCAGCAGGAACCGGGCGGGGAGAGGGCAGATCACAAGACAGTGCTCCAACAAGCCATCCTTGACAAAAAACAACAAAAAAACAAAAACAGGAGAGAAGAGCTGGGAGGCAAACAGCATTTATAGAGGTCTAGATAAAGGCATGCACAGGTACAAACATATTTACATATGAGGCTGGGGAAATAGATCTATGTGCATATATTTATAGGTTTAGTATTAAGGTAGGAGAAGGACATTGGGCCTCCACTCAAGTACTCCCTCAAAGCAAGACTACTTTCTTCTATTAAATTGGCATTCTATGATGCTCACCTTCCGGACACAATCACTGAAGACAAAGCGGGTGAATGAGCAAATGTGGTGAAGAAAGCTGATGATGCCCGGCTATCAAAAGGTATAGCGTCTTGGGTCTTAAAGGCTTGAAGGTACACAAGCGGCTATCTAGCTCAGAAGCAACAAAGCCCACATGGA
The DNA here is from genome assembly GCF_000313985.2 of Echinops telfairi. NCBI lineage: Eukaryota > Metazoa > Chordata > Mammalia > Afrosoricida > Tenrecidae > Echinops > Echinops telfairi. The sequence continues at coordinate 784,596 of NW_022103912.1, forward strand.
AGAAGCACACCAGCCTGTGCGATCACAAGATGTCGAAGGCATCAGGTATAAGGCATCATCAGAACAAAAAATCTTACCATAGTGAATGAGGCGGGGAGTGCGGAGTGGAGACCCAAAGCCTGTTTGTTGGCCACTGGAGATCCCCTTGCAGAGGGGTCTCTGGGAGGAGACGAGTCAGTCAGGGTGTGATGTAGCAACCATGAAAAATACAACTTTCCTCTAGTTCTTAAATGCTTCCTCTCCTCTCACCCACCCACCCCCAATATCATGATCCGAATTCTACCTTGCAAGTCTGGCTAGACCAGAGGATGTACACTGGTACAGATAGGAACTGGAAACACAGGGAATCCAGGGTGGATGATCCCTTCAGGACCAGTGGTGAGAGTGGCGATACTGGGAGTGTAGAGGAAGAGTGGGTTGGACAGGGGGAACCAATTACAAGGATCTATATGTGACCTCCTCCCTGGGGGATGGACAACAGAAAAGTGGTGTAGGGAGATGTCAGACAGGGCAAGATATGACAAAATAATAATTTATAAATTATCAAGGGCTCATGAGGGAGTGGGGAGCAGGGAGGGAGGGCAAAAATGAGGACCTGATGCTGGAGGCTTAAGTGGAGAGCAAATGTTTTGAGAATGATGAGGGCAATGAATGTACAAATGTGCTTTACACAATTGATGTATGTATGGATTGTGATAAGAGTTGTATGAGCCCCTAATAAAATGACTTAAAAAAACCCCACTATATATATATATCAAAAAAGAAAGAAGAAAACTAGGTAGTACTTACTACTGTTATGGCCCTTGTTTTAGAGGAAACAGGATCCTAAACTCTCCATAATTGATAAGAGAACCATGTAGGAAGTCTTAAGCAGGACAGAGACAAACGAAAGAAGTCACCTGGATGAGGGAGACTGTCAGCATGAGGCCAGTGGGCGCTCAAGGACTCCAGTCCTGCTGCGGAAGGAAAAGACATGGAAAACCCAGGGAAGTCCTCCCTAAATCAGCACTGGGCAGCAGATCAATTGAACAGCCAGCGGCAGGTCTCTGGATGCCGAAGAGACCATGTGTGGGGTAGGCAGAAGACTGCAGGTCAGGAAAGCTTACCAGATTGGATCCGGGTCTTCTGGCCACCTTGGCTGGGGTATGACTCATGACTATGGGGCCGCAGTACCCCAATTTCCATCAAGGGCATGCCCGGGCAAGTTCCCAAAGACAAGACTGTGCCTCCCTGACTTGGTCCGGCGAATCCGGCAAACACAGACACGCTTAGAACCAGCAATGTAACTTAATGGAGGCTTTTACCGACGCTTCAAGTTCTTGCCTTCCCCCCAAAAAGATTTACTTTGAAAGCACAGAATGGGGTTTTCATGTAGAGAAATTGTATTGAAGAGCTCCTGGGAGAGAAATCACACCCACTTCCATGACTGGCTCTTTAGTGCTTCTCTCTCCTCCTGCCCACTTGAAAACAGGCTTGTAAATATTTGCAGGTCACAGGAAAAGTCACTGGGGGTAGCAAAGGTTGCTGGGAAGTGTAGTCCCAAGATATTGTAGGGCTTCTGCACCCACAGCAATGGTCTTCAAAGGGTGGTCAGGGACCACCACCAGGAGCAGCAGCACCAGGGAACTTACCAGAAGGGCAAATGCTCACCTCTCCATCCCTGACTGCTAACAGGTGATTCTGATGCAGCTAAAGTAGCTAGAGGACCCTTGCCTTCCCCCCATTTCCACACATACACTTCAAACACTGACCACGGCTCTTATTGCGCAGTGAGAATGCGTGTGGGTGTGGTTGCTTACAGAGGATTTTGTTCTGCACACCCAACACGCTTCGATTTAGAGCTCTGTTTAGGGGTGGGGGTAAAAAAAAACATTGACAGCTATGTTTTGAGTTTAAATGTTGTAAAAATGCATCATTTCCATACACTGGTGCAGATAAGAACTGGAAACATAGGGAATCCAGACAGATGAACCCCTCAGGACCAGTGGAGAGAGTGGGGATACCGGGAGGGTGGAGGGAAGATGAGGGAGAAAGTAGGAACAGGTGACAAGGATCTACATATAACCTCCTCCCTGGGGGACGGACAACAGAGAAGTAAGTGAAGGGAGATGTCGGAAGGTGTAAGGTATGACAAAATAATAATAATTTATAAATTATCAAGGGTTCATGAGGGAGGAGGGAGTGGGGAGGGAGGGGAAAAATGAGGAGCAAATACCAGGGGCTCAGAAGAAAGCAAATGTTTTGAGAATGATGAGGGCAACAAATGTATAAAAGTGCTTGACACAACGGATGTATGTGTGGGTTGTGATAAGAGTCGCACGATCCCCCAATAAAATAATTTAACTAAAAAAAAAAGAGGGGAAAATTGCTTTAATAAAAAAAAAATCAGAAGTGTGGGAAAAAACTGCATCATTTCTCCTTGCTCTGCCCACTTGTTAGTTCTGAGTGACTGCTGCTTTTCCTCCTCAGGCTGAGTGAACCAGGTGTGTGGGTGGAGCAGTGGTGGTCCAGTGACAGAGCCGGGCACTGGGTTCAATTCCTGGCCAGTGCACCTCGTGCACAGCCACAAGACCTTCCTCAGTGGAGACGTGTAGTTGCCACGAGGCTGAGTGGGTTTCAGCAGAGCTTCCAAAGTCAGAAAGACTTCGGGCAATCAGCCAGTGGGTCCCAAGGGTTGCTCCACAACCAAGCATGCGGTTGGAACTAGAATGAACAATGCTTCCTTTTGCTGTGAGTTAGGGGCAGCTAAGAACAGCACCAATGAATTTCTTGGCTACTGCAACGAATTAACACACATTTAGTGGCTTCAAGCAACACCCATGTATTCGCTTACAGTTTGGGATGTCGAAAGTCTGAAATCAGTTGCACTGGGACAAGGTTTAGTTGTCTGGTTCCTTCTCGGGGCACTGAGGAGGGAATGTGGTTTCCTTTCCCTTTTGAGCCTCCAGCAGCTGTCTGTATTTCTGATGGTCCTTCCTCCGTCTTCAAACTGTCACTCCAGCCTGTTTGCGTCACTAGATCTGACTCTTCTTGCGTTCCTCCGATAATCCAGAAACATTTCCTTGTCTCAAAATCCTGCTAAACACATCTGCAAATTGTCTTTTTTTTTAATACTTTTGTTGGGGGCTCTTATAGCTCTTATCACAATCCATACATTCCCCAAATGTGTCAAGCACGTTTGCACATATGCCGCCATGATCATTTTCAAAGTAATCTCTTCCCACTTGAGCCCCTGATATCAGCAACCCCATTTCTTCCCCCTCCCTCCCATACCCACCCTCTCTCATGAACCCTTGATGAGTTATAGATTATTTTTTCCATATCTTACATTCTCCTCCGTCACCTGTCACCCACTTTTCTGTTCTCCGTCCCTCTGGGAGGGGGTTCTAGGTTGATCCTTGTGATCGAGTCCCTCTTTCTCCCCCCACCCTCCTCTAATCTTCTGAGTATATCTACTCTCATTGTTGACCCTGGGGGTTAATCTATCCTGAATTCCCTGTGTTTGGGGCTCTTATCTGTAGCAGTGTGCATGTTCTGGTCTAATCTGATTTGTAAGTAGAATTGAGGTCATGATAGTGGGGGGAAGGAAGCACCAAAGAGCCAGAGGAAAGTTGTGTGTTTCTTTGGTGCTATACTGCACCCTGACTGGCTCATCTCTTCCCTGTGACCCTTCTGTGAGAGGATGTCCAATTGTCTACAGATGGGCATTGGGTCTCGGCCTCCACTCCATGCCCCCCACCCCCAATTCACCTTGGGTATGGTTTTATTCTGGGTCTTAGATACCTGATACCTGATCCCATCGACACCTTGTGATCGCACAGGCTGGTGTGCTTCTTCCATGTGGGCTTTGTTGTTTCTGAGCTAGATGGCCGCTTTTGTGACATCAAGTTAACCTTCACAGGTTCCAGGGATTAGGACAAAGACGTCTTAAAAACCGAGACCCACACCTATGGCTTTCCAGGGGATTCCCATCCATGGTGGCCCCACCTGTTCCTGAGGAGAACTATTCCATGTGGTTTCTTAGCTGCTATATTGAGAAAACAGGTTAATGGGCCTTTCTTTCACAAAGTCCCTGTGGGTTCAAGCTACTCGATTTTAAGTTAGTAGTAGAGCGTAAATCATTTGCACCACCCCTGGGGTCTTAACTTATTCACAAGTTTGGGGGATTCGGACATGGGATTCAGTTCGTATCTAGCGAAGGCCCAGGGCAATGCAGCCGGGAGCTGCACTGGGGGCAGAATTCACAGGCTTCAGCCCTCTGCTCCAGGTTGAAAATCTCGTTCTATTACAGACTAGCTCATTGTAACCTGGACAAATGACCTAATCTCTCTATGCCTCTGTCCCCCAACTGTAAAGGCTGCAGGGAGGAGTAAGTATAGGTCACCTGGCTGCAGGCTCGCTGACACATAAGCTGGGGGTTGGTGGTGCCACATGAAATTGCTGTCTCTGTCGCTAGCTCAAGCCTTGTGGGTTACAAAGTTGAGATCTTACCCTAAACTTAATAGAAGTCTTGGGAGAGCTTTAGACAAGTGGGTGACAAGAGCCAATTAATCGTGCTGAAAGGTCCTTGTGGCTGAGCCTTATTATCCCTCCTGACCAGGGTCATCAGGGTGCCCAAACCCCCACCACAGACTCGACCTCCCAGGTCTGTCAGACCCTGGAGCGGTTCAGATGAGGCCCTCACTGCCCTGGGCTCGCCATCAGGGCTGTGAGCTGCTTGCTGCTCTTCTCTTCGTTTTGCGGATGAGGACACTGAGATCCCTAGAGAAAGATTCAAAGCCAGGCCACCCGACTGTGAAATGATGGTTCAGGACTGGGATGATGTAGTCATGCCTCATTCTGTGATCGGACATAACGCAGTCATTGCCATGAAGCGACCTGAGAGGAGCATCCAATCCACTGAAAGGGACGTTCTACAAGAGCGTGGCATGAATCCAGTCTATGCGGATGCTCTGGTAAAACGCTCACTCTGGCTCCTGCCTCCAGCTCATTATCATCTGACTCTCAATGCTTGGGACTTGAGGCAGCAGCTGAGCACATGCTTGCTGGCTGGAGGTTTGTTGGCCCCTGCAGCTATGTGGATCAGGAGAGACCTTGAGCTTGATATCTGGCCCATGAACTTGGAACTTGTCAGCCCCTACACCACATGAGCTGGTTCCTTATGATCAATATCTCCACATAGATGTGGGGGCTTCAGAAATTCCTGGGAAAATGGAATGCAAATATAAGTTCCACTGGTCTGGGTTCCCCAGGGCCCTGCCACACCAGCACCCTGCTCTGGCGTATGCTGTTAGAAGGTGGCACCCAATATCTCCGGCCCAAGCACAGATGCCTCTACCTGAATAGGGAAGCAGCTGACTCAGATCGTCTGGGCAGACCTGTCACATGTAAGGATCCAAGTGTCACTTCGGGCATGTCAATAGCAGTCTGTTAAATTTTTCTGGGTTCAAATTCCATTTTTGACACCCTTTAGCTGTGTGACCTTGAACAAGGCACTTGACATGTCTGAACCTGTACTTGCTCACCTAGGAAGAATAGCAATATCACCTACCTCTTGGGGTGTGGGGAGGAATTAAATATAACACATATGTTCTGCTCACCAGGCTGGGACCCTCCCTTCTCCTGCCCAGCTCCTGGCCAGGCCAAGATGTCAAACCAATTGCCACTGTCTTTACCCCAAGCCTGGGTCACACCACACTGGAAGAAAAAGAGGGAGGTGGGAAGAGACCGCCCCATCACTCCAGGAGGTCCCTGATTCCAGGATCCTGGGTGAGGGGAGATACAGTCTTGAAGGGGATATTGTCCTGCAGGGCTGTCCTCGAAAACTTGAGGAAGCCTGAAACACTACAGAATGTAGACATTAATGCAATCATTGGGAAATTCAATCACTTTATAGACGTTGATCTGTCCTTTTTATTACAATTACTGTTGGCTGGGGTGTTTCATTCCATCATTGAAAATAAACACCATTTATCATACTTGTAAAGATTAGCCTCCGACAGCTACAGCTCTTGCTTTGCATAAATGTATATTAATGTCAGGCCTGCCTGCAGTGTGGGGAGAAGTCTATATTTCACAAGACTGATTAGGCCCTGTCGCCACTGCTTTAAGTAATGTCTTATCATGACTAATACTCTCCGACTTAGAAATGGCAGCCAGGGGAGGACGGGGCTGCTGCAGTCAATTTATGGGGGTACCAGACGAAAAACAAGCCCGGGAAGGTGAGCATCTGCTTCCTCTGGACCCAAGCCCATCCCTAAAGCTGGCGTCCGTTCTGATTCCCACAGCCCCTGCTCCCCAAGAAGAGGTTAGGCCACTGCTGGTGCAGTTGTCAGTGGCTGGTGGCCGTGGATGAGCCTGGGGAAGGGCCAGCCTCACCCTGATGTGAGACCTCTGAGACCTCACTAAGGTTCTTGCCCCCCCCACCCCCCCTTCTCTGTGCATGGCCTCAGCTCTCACATGGATTCCACATCTGAGTGGATTCCACACAGTCTTTCCATCTATGCTGTCCCTCTGGTACAGGCAGTCTGAGTCACCCGGCTAGTACCACCACTGCCCAAGGCCTGGTCTCTCCTGGACTCTGAATTGTCAGGCCACACCTCCCACTTAGATGTGTTTATTGCCCTCATCTTTCACCTTGCCTGCCCTCCACATCACTGCCAGCAGGATCCCTTCCAACAGAAATGTGGTCGTAACACTCCAGGGTCTCTACAGCACCCACAGGTGCTCAGGTCTTGCTTTTCAGCCTCTCCCCTACTGCCAGACTCCTCTCCCGCCAGTCAGATTCATTTTTCTCTCATTTGCCTCCGCACGAACACTGGGATTGCACGCACTGGTTAGACTCTGTTGCTGCTTCTGCATCTGTCCACAGCGCTGAACTCCTCCTGACATAACGCCTCATGGGGTCTCTCAGGACCTCCCTCCGCATCCTCTCCAGCCACGACTATTCTTGTGCGTGAACTGGGGTTATCTCATTTCTTTCTCTGGCCCTCTCCACCTGGCCTCACAAGGGGACCACTCAGAACACAGCTCCTTCGTAAAGAGCACTTGACGCAGGGCAGGTGCTGAGAAAATTGTGGCTGCCCAGAAAACAAATGCTGGCTAAGGACCCACTCTTCATAGTAAAATTCTCCCTCTCTATTCAAGCTCCCACCTGTCTGTGGAGGCTGTGTGTTGCTGTAATACTGGACTGGTTGCCGTAGAGCCTCCAGGCAGAGACAGACTAGGGAAAAATTCAGAGATCTACTTCTGAAAATCAGTCGGTGAAACCTGATGGACCACAAGGTGGGAGTCACTCTGAGTCGGGGGCTCACTTCAGAGCAGCCAACAACCGTGTAAGGCACTCAGAGGTTAGTACCTTTATGTACACAAAGCTGAAATAATGGTGACCTACAAGTAGATGGGTGACAGACACACGGGCAGAGCAGGTGTGGAAAGGAAAGGGAAACAAACCCACAAATATAGATAGACAGACAGACAGATTTGGCAGAGGATATTTACATACAGTTCATTGCCTTTGTTACAAATATATCCATGAGTATGGTGGAGCATACTTTTTTTTAGCATACTTTTTAAACATAACCAAAACCCTCTGAAGGAGTACATTCCTGGGCCTAGAGGTTCAGAATCACAGTCTCAGGGGACATCAGATTAATTGGCATAACACTCCCCAAAGACAATGTTCTAAATGCCATTTTGGTGTGCAATGACAGGGATCTTAAAAGCTTGTGGTGGTCCATCTGAGGTACAATGATTGCTCTTTCCCTGTGGCAAGGAAAGAAAAGTTATTCAAACAGAAAGACCAATGGAAAAACAGACCATGGAGACGTCCATGAGTAAGTGACAGAAGTCACATCTGGCCTCCTCCAGCTACACAATGAACGAAGAGAACTCACAGACAAAACTCACAATTATATGGGTTTATTGTGGAAGTGAACAGGTTACCACAAGTCAGTATCAGAACATAGTAAAGAGACAGTTATTGGTCAATAGTTACACCCCTCCCCAGTCAGCAGCCAAGTCTCTCTGTCTGTATTCTTCAGCCTCAGTTGCACGGTTCCTTCTGATCTCCATGGGTCGGAAAGCCTGCTCATAATTCTGCCTCCCCGTCTCATTGTCTTGGGTCTGCTCCTCTGTCTCAAGGTCTCTTTGCTTTAGCCTCTGGTCTTGGTGTGGCATGGCCTCTACTGACTGCCACTTCAAGCAAATGTGCTCCATGAATACCTCTTCTTCCTTCTTCTGGGACCATTCCTGCTATAAAATAGTTTTATTACATAGTGTTGTGGATTTTGTCTTTCAGCCGACCTTACCTGCAAGGAAACAGAGGGTGATGACCTCGGTTATGCCTTCTTATAAGGTGGAGACTCAGAAGACTCCCCCTTAATCCTGCCCATTAGCACAACAGATAACTTCCCCCCAAAATGGGGTCATAACTGTAGGTATAGAGGCTAGAATTTGCAATACACCACAAAAGGAATTATGCTTATAAGCACCATGTAATTAACTACATCTCAGTCAGTCTCTACGACCAGAGACCAGAAAAACTAGATGGTGCAAGGCTACCACCACCAACTGCTCTGAAGATGAGAAGATCCTGGAAGGGAGGGGGGATGTGGAACACACGTCAAACTTATATTTTAAGAAATCAGGCTTACTGATCACATAGGGACTTGTAGAAGACCCCCCCCCCCACCAGACTGTGACATTTCAAGTCTGGAAATGAACTCACCCCCATGACTCGGTTTTCAGCCAAACATTAGGTCTATAAGGGGAACAATAGTATACACACATATCTTGGAATCATCAACCGTTTGAGATCAAAAGGGCAGCGCGTAAACAAAGAGTGGTTAGAAAAAAAGGAAGAATGGTAACAGGAAACGTGAGAAAATGGGAAAAGGGAGATTGCAATACATGACATGAAACAAAATGTGTATTCTTTATTAAGTAGAAAATTGATCTGTTCTGTAAATCTTTATTCAATTCACGATAAAAGGTTTTTTTTAAAAATCAGCTACATGAACTTTTATATATTCGTTCTTCTGACAGTCCATGCAACACCGTAATTCAAAGTAATCTATTCTTCTTCAATCTTCCTTACTCACGGCTCAGCTTTCACATTCAAATGAGGCGATTAAAAATATCATGGTGCACCTTAATCCTCAAAGTGAAATTTTTGTTTTTTAATACTTCAGAGAGGTCTTTTACAACAGATAAGCCCAATTTGTTAACTGTGGATCCAAGTAAAATGAAATCCTACACAATTTTAATCTTCTCCATTTATCATAATTTTGCTTATTAATCCATTTTGAGGTATAATTCCTATTTGTGCTAGTGACATAATGTGTTGTCAGTTTGAGACTTAGAGTGAAGGGATGGAGTTTAGCCTGTCAACAGGTCACAGCTTGATGACCTAATTTGGAGCTGCTAAGGAGATTAATAGCTCCCTGGAGGTGGAACGCATACATTCCCTGTGAGACATTTCTATTGAGAAGACACATGGGGCTATGCTAGAGCCCTGGAGCTAAAGGAGCCATGTGGAGACCCCTTCCGGCACTGAGATGCTTCCACTGCCATTGAATCCACAAGACTTTCCACCCACTGGCCTGAGGTCTCTCTGCGTTTGCATGAGTCTGAAGAGGAATTTATAGATTGGTATTGGACATATGGGTTAATATTGGACTTATGGACTTGATCTGGACTGGGCTGTTTCTCAATATTCAATTGTTCTTGTATATAAAGCTCTTTCTTACACCCATATGAATGTCTCTGGAATTGTTTCTCTAGTCAACCTAAACTAATACACTATTGAAATCTTTAATCTTTGGCTTTCATTAATAACTGGTTACTCATTAGGCTGCTAACCACAAGGTCAGCAGTTCAAAACTACCAGTCAGCTCTTTGGTGGAAGGATGAGGCTTTCTACTTCTGTGAAGATTCGTAGGCTCAGAGACTCACAGGGACAGTTCTACCCTGCCCTATAGGGTCGCTATGAGTCAGCATTGACTTGATAGCAGTGGAAATGGTGCCCCAGGGGGATGATTGACAATGTTCCCTAACTTAAATAGCAATGATGTCTCTAAGGTGAACCAGAGACATATATAAATCTTAGATGCATGAATAAATTTTGGGCTTGCATTTAATTCTAACTGTAATCTGAAAACAATTAGTTCTTATGACATGGCTGTGCTCAATGCTCACCCTCATGAAGAGAGCACTGAAGATATGGGTGCTATAGAAAAGTATGGTGAAGAAACTAGATGCTTCCTGGCTATCAGAAAGAATAGCATCCGGGGTCTTAAAGGCTTATTTTCAAATAAACAGTTATCTAAGTGAGGCATCAACTAAGTCTACCTGGAAAAAGCACACCAGGCATATGATCCAAGGATTATAAATCATGTAACACAAATCTAAAGGAGGGAATGGTATGAGAGCTTAAATTGAACACTTGCTTTGCCAAAGGCTATGGCTGACAGTGAAAGCCCAAAATCCATTTGCAAGGGCCTCACATGGATCAATCCTCCAGTGAGACCCCTCTGATCCCAGTGGGGGATGTGAACAGTCTTGTTATCAAACCGAGAGCATTGTAAAGTCTATTATGGCAGACTTAGGTTAAAATGTAAAATCTTAACATTTGATCTTGCTTTTGATCCATTTTAAAGCTGTTTCAATTTTTTTTTTTTAAGTGAAGAAGACTTACATGTGGCTTAAGCTCCCAGTGAATCCCCTCTGACCTTGGACCAGGAATGTGAACAGCCTTGCTATGCAGAATGCATTGTAAAGTGGATTGTTGCAGCTGGAGTTAGGGTACAATTTAGCACCCTATTATTTTATCTCCCTTATGATCCATTTAAATTTGTTCTAATTTCTGCTTCCTTTCCAATTGAGCTTTTTATGTTTTACTTTGTTATTGTTGTTAGGTTTTTTGGGTTTTTTTCAAATCATTTTATTGGGGGCTTGTACAATTCTTATCACAATCCATATATACATCCATTATGTCAAGCACATTTGTACATTTGTTGCCATCATCATTCTCAAAACATTTGCTTTCTACTTGAGCCCTTAATATCAGCTCCTCCTTTTACCCCCCCCCATGAACCCTCCATCATTCATAAATTATTATTATTTTGTCATATCTTACACTGTCCGATATCTCCCTTCACCCACCCTTCTGTTGTCTATCCCCCAGGGAGGAGGCCATATATAGATCCTTGTAATCAGTTCCCCCTTTCTACCCCACCTTCCCTCCACCCTCCAGGCATCGCCACTGTCACCACTGGTCCTGAAGGGGTCATCTGTCCTGGATTCCCTGTGTTCCCAGTTGTTATTTGTACCAGTGTACATCCTCTGGTCTAGCCAGATTTGTAAGGTAGAATTGGGATCATGATATTAGGGGAAGGAAGCATTTAAGAACTAGAGGAAAGTTATATGTTTCATCATTGCTACCCTGCACCTTGACTGGCTCATCTCCTCCCTGCAACCTTTCAGTAAGGGGGTGTCCAGTTGCCTACAGGTGGGCTTTGGGTCTCCACTCTGCACTCAACCTCATTTGCAATGATATGATTTTTTGTTCTTTGATGCCTGATACCTGATCCCTTCGACACCTTGTGGTCAGACAGGCTGGTGTGCTTCTTCCATGTGGGCTTTGTTGCTTCTGAGCTAGATGGTCGCTTATTTATCTTCAAGCCTTTAAGACCCCAGATGCTATATCTTTTGATAGCCGGGCACCATCAGCTTTCTTTACCACATTTGCTTATGACACATTTGTCTTCAGTGATTGTGTCGGGAAGGTGTGCATCATGGAATACCAATGTAATAGAACAACGTGTTCTTGCATTGAGTAAGTACTTGAGCTCCAATGTCCATCTGCTACCTTAATACTAAACCTATAAATATATGTATGTAAAATATTTCCCCACCATCCTATTTAAATATATTTACATATGTACATGCCTCTATTTAGACCTCTATAAATACCCTTTGTCTCCTAGTTCTGGAACGCAGACAACTGGTCATGGTCTACCTCTTTTATACCTCTTCTGGGTATATGCCTAGTAGAGGGATTGATGGGTCGTAAGGTAGTCCAATTTCTATTTGATTTAAATATCGCCAGATCACTTTCCAAAGAACCGTCACATATTTACACTACCACCCACAGTGGAGGAGAGTTCCTATCTTGCCACAAACCTTCCAACATTTGTTGCTCTCTGATTTTCAGATTTGGGTTGTCCTCTAGGGTGTTCGGCGGTTTCTCCTGGTTGTTTTAATTTGCATTTCTCTGATGGCTAAAGATCAGGAGCACTTTCTCATATGTTTATTGGTCATATGGGTCTCCTCCCTAGTAAAATTTCTGTTGGTCTTTTGCCCACTTCCTCAGGTGTTTAACTATTTTCTTTTTTGCAGGCTTGGAAGGTATTATAGATTTTAGTAATGAGCCGTTCATCTGTTGTGTTGTTAATAAAAATCCTCTCCAAGTCTGTGGATTCTTTTGTTACTTCTTGGTAAAGTCTTCCAATGCACACAGATATTTTATCCTTAGTATATCCCACTTGTCAATTTCAGCTTCCCCTGTGTGTGTACCCTCCCCTCCCCTATTGCAGTTAGCCTATGTATTCCCTGTGCCAAGGTGCTTAGGTTTGTCCCAACTCCGTTGATAGTTCTCATAGTTCGAGGTTTAACTTCTAGGTCTGTGATCCACCTTGAGTTTGTTCTTGTGCAGGGGGTGAGGTACGGGTCTTGTTTCATTTTCCTACAGGTGGATATCCATTGTTTCCAGCACCCCTTGTTAGAGAGGACATCCACCTCTCACTTGATGTTGGGGGCCCTTGTTGAAGATCAGTTGTCTATATGCTGATGGTTTTATTTCTGGGTTTTCTGTCCTTTTCCATTGGTCTGAGGATCTATCATTATGACAGTACCGTGCTGTTTTGACCACTGTGGCTGTGTAGTAGGTGTTAAAGTCAGGTAAAGCGAGCCCTCTGAATTTGTCCTTCTTCTTGAGGAGTTCTCTGCTAATTCTGGGCTTCTTCCCTCTCCATATGAAATTCATGGTCAGCTTTTCCAATTCTTTGAAGAAAGTTGGTTTTTTAATCAGGATAGCATTAAACTTATATAGTGCTTTGGGTAAGATTGACATATTTACTATATTGAGTCTTCCAATCCACGACTGTGGGCTATTCTTCCATTTGTGGAGGTCATTTTTTATTTCCTGTAGGAGGGTCCTGTAGTTTTCCTTGTATAAGTCTTGATTTTTTGGTTAGCTATATCCCTAGATCTTTCCATTTGTTTTTGGCTATTGTGAAGGGTACTTTCTTCTTGATCTCCTCTTCCCTGGTCTTGTCCAATGTATATAGCAAGCCAATAGGTCTGTTTGTTGATCTTGTATCCTGTTACTCTTCCATATTCCTCTAGTGTTGACAGTACTCCCTTTGTGGAGTTTTTGGGATTTTCAATGTATAGAATTATGCCGTCTGGAAATAGTGATAGTTTTGCCTTCTCCTCTCCCAGCTGAATACCTTTAATGTCCTTCTGCTGATTTATGTTGTTAGCTAGGACCTCCAGTATGATATTGAATAGAAATGGGGACAAGGGCCACCCTTCTCTGGTCCCCTATTTCAGTGGGATTTTTAAAATCTTTTCTACATTGACTATGATGTTGGCTGTTGGCTTTTCATACATAGCTTATATTACCTTGAGGAATTTTCTTTCCATTCCTATCTTCTTGAGTGTCTTAATTAGGAATGTGTGTTGGATGTTGTCAAATGGTTTTTCTGTATCAATTGACATAATCATGAGGTTCTTATTCCTTTTTTTATCAATGTGGCGAAAAATGTTGATTGACTTTCGGGTGTTGAACCATCCTGCATCCCTGGAATGAATCCCAACTGATCATGATGGATGATATGTTTTATATAGTTTTGTATTCTATTGGCCAATATTTTGTTAAGGATTCTTACATCTATGTTCATTACAGATATCCATCTGTAGTTCTCTATTCCTGTGAAATCCTAGCCCTGTTTTAATATCAAAGTTATACTGGCTTCGTAGAATGAGTTTGCCGTCTTTTTCTATGCTCTGGAATAATTTGTTCAGGATCAGTGCCAACTCTTCCCTGAATGCTTGGTAGAATTCTCCTGTGAATTTGTTTGTTCCGGGTGATTTTTTCATAGCTACTCTCTTTTTTTATCATTTGATTAGGGGCTCATACAACTCTTATCATAATCCTTGCTTACATCAATCATGTATAGCACATTTGTACATTCATTATCCTCATCATTCTCAAAACATTTGCTCTCCACTTAAACCCCTGGCATCAGGTCCTCATTTTCCCCCTCCCTCCCCACTCCCCACTCCCTCATGAACCCTTGATAATTTATAAATTATTATTTTGTCATATCTTACACTGTCCGATGTCTCCTTTAACCCACTTTTCTGTTGCCCATCCCCAGGGAGGAGGTGATATGTAGATCCCTGTAATCGGTTCCCCCTTTCCACCCCACCCTCCCTCTACCCTCCCAGTATCAATCGCCGCTCTCACCACTGGTCATGAAGGGGTCATCTGCCCTGGATTCCCTGTGTTTCCAGTTCCTATCTGTACCGGTGTACATTCTCTGATCTAATCAGATTTGTAAGGTAAAATTGGGATCATGATAGTGGGGGTGGGTGGGGGTGGAGGAAGCATTTAGGAACTAGAGGAAAGTTGTATGTTTCATCATTGCTACACTGGACCATGACTAGCTCGTCTCCTCCTCGCGACCCTTCCATAAGTAGATGTCCAGTTGCCTACAGACGGGCTTTGGGTCTCCACTCCGCACTCCCCCTTATTCACAATGGTATGATTTTTTTATGTTCTGATAATGCCTGATACCTGATCCCTTCCACACCTCATGATCACACAGGCTGGTGTGCTTCTTCCATGTGGGCTTTGTTGCTTGTGAGCTAGATGGCTGCTTGGTTACCTTCAAGCGTTTAAGACCCCAGATGCTTTATCTTTTGATAACTGGGCACCATCCTGGGGTTTAGTCTAATTGGTGTCCTCTCTGTTACTGAATGAATGTCTGATTCTCTCATTCAGTAAGGTGGGGAAGTTTGTTTCCAGGAATTCCCTCGCTAATTTTGGTGTTAACTTCGTTGTGTCTTGTTCAGTTAGTCTAATATCACTCATCTTCATAACATGTCATTGTTCTGATTTTCTTCCGCCTCTTTGATTGTTTAGTTGGACTGTCTTTTCCATTTGTTGACGTCTGACTGAATATCCTCGAGATTGCTGGTATGACGGTCCACCTCTGAGTCTGTTGGTGAAGTCCGTGATCTTGTGTTTTGTTCTGTTACTGCATCCATTAGTTCTTGTATTTCCCTTTGGTGGGTGGACTTCTTACCCTCTATCATGGACTTCATCTCCTCTATCATTGCATCTTTATTCTGTGTTGCTTCCCTCATATCCTGTATTACTGCAAGAAGCATTTTGAGAACTTCTTTTGGTGGCAGATCAATGTCTGATTCTTTTAGGAGCCTCGTTAAGTTTACGACTTCCTCTGCTGTTGCCTTCTATTTTTCTGTTTTTCTTGTTGAGGGTTGTGTTAGTCCGGGTAGACTAGAGAAACAAATACAGGGAGACTCATATGTGTACAAGAAAGAGCTTTATATAAAAGCAATTTATATTGAGAAAACATCCCAGCCTAGTCCAGATCGAGTCCATAAGTCTGATATTACCCAGTATGTCGATACTGGTCCATAAATTACTCTTTAGACTCACACAGCCATGCGATGATGCTGAATGCAGGAAGATCACAGGCCAGTGGGTGAAAAGTCTTGTGGATCCAGTGGTGGTGGGAGGATATCAGTGCTGGCCTGAGTCTCCATGTGTCTCCTCCAGCTCCGGGGTGCTGGCTCCTTAAGCATAGCTCCATGTGGCCTGTCATCAGGAAGACAAAGCAGAGAGAGTCTGTGTGTGTCTCGCCTCCAGTGAGCTATTTATCTCAGTGGCACCTCCAAATGAGGTCATCAAGCTGTGACCTGATTGACAGGCTGAACTCCACCCCTTCACTCTTAATAGTCTCAAGTTTACACCACATTATGGAACTACCACACAGGTATTGAGGTATGTTGCTGTCTGCATGCCATTTTGGAAGAACTGGGCACCATGTTTCTGGGAGGCCAAGAGGCCCTGAGCTCTTTCTCTCTATGATGGTGAGAGTGTTTTCAAGGACTACCTGTGGCCTACTGTAGTGGTGGGTTGGACTGCTATGTAGGCTGGGTGCTGTGGCAACTCCGTGGCTGAAGGCAGAGGGGGATCTCAGAGGTTGGGTTGAGGCAGGCAACTGTAGCTAGGCTGGGTTGGGGTGGGCCTGCATCTTGGGCATGGGCCTGGTCTGTACTATCTGGCCACAATTTTCCATCTTTTCAAGACTCTGTGGAGCTCAAAACTGGTAGAGCCAGTTTTTGGCTTGGGCTGCGGTTATCAGAACCTGTGGGCTTTTCCTGCTTTGTTATATTAAAATCCTAGGCTGTGTTCTGGGGATTAGAGTTCTGGCTCTCTTATTATGTTAATGTTATGATAATGACCAGAGTTCTGGCCGTTTACATTCAAAGTTACACAAAGGAACACAGGCTGGAATTGAAAGCATTTAAAAAATTTTCTTTTTCCTTTTATAATGGGCTGTGTGGTGCCCTGGTATTGGGGCTGTGCCACACTGTCCCCCAGGGAAGGGGGACCAGATTAGTGGAGTGGGTTTGGGTTCAACTGGATCTGAAGTCTCCCCCAGCTGCAGTCCTGTGTCACTTCAGCTGTGTCCTGCCCAGCACTGCAGGCTGTGCTCTGGGGATCTGCATTCTGTCACAGGTAAATATCCCAACAGCTCTTCAATTATGGCAAATTAGTGTCTGATTATCTGTTGTTACCAATGCTGGTAGACGTGGAGCTCACATGAAGGGGGAAGGGACTGGCTGATGTAGTCACTCCATTCCTGACCGGGGAGGGGATCTACCAAGCCTGAGACCACAGGATCAGGGCAGATAGCAGAGAGGGGAATTCTGGTGTGAGGTATTATGGATCGTTCTCGAGGCTCCCGCAACCCTGGGATTATGACCACTTTTAGACAGCAGCCTGGGGGATTACTGCTCATTTTGGGTCTTTGGTTTTGGGCATGGAAAGGGGTGATGGATGCTGACCTGCTGTGGCTGGTGATAGGGTTAATGGAGCTCACAGGAAAACACAGTGAATTTAGAGTGTTTCAGCAAGATCTTGGATTGCTTTCTTGATGAAACTCTCAAAGGGAGATCTGAACCAGACCCTAGTACGCTGAATCTATTTTTAGCACCCAGCCTCCCATTATTGGCCTCCTTACCTCTTAATTTTTTGGTCTAACAACAGGGACACTGGGCAGATGGTTCTACCTGGATGCCATCTTGACTCCCTTCTAAAGCCCAGTCTCTTTTACAACTTTGAGTTCCTTTCTGCAGTGGCCAGGAGGTGGTCCTTTCCAGAGCCTTTGTTAGTGGTAGCTGGGCTCCATCTCTTTCTTTGTCCTACAGGTAATGTGCAAGGTCCATTCGTTCATTGGACTGATTGTTTCACTGAGCTTTTACATCTCCATTGCTCTTCTCTCCTCTGGACAGAACAAGATCATTAGTTACACCTTAGTAAGCTGCTCATCAATTTTTTAAGACCCAAGTCATTACTCACCAAAGTAGGATGTAGAGCTGTGTTTTTGATTGGCACTAGCTTGGTGAACTCAAGAATTTAGAAGTTCTCTCAGGGAAAAGGGTAGGGGACCTGGAATTAATTTGGTGATGTCGTAGGTTACACTTTGGCCTGCTAGCCTGAAGGCCCAGAGTTCGAAACCACCGGCTGCTCTGCAGGAGAAAGAGGAGACTTTCTATTCCGCTCAAGAGGTACAGTCTTGGAAACCCACAGAAGCAATTCCACTGTTCTGTGAGGTTACTTTGGATCACATTAGACACAATGACAGTGAGCTGGGGTTTTTGTTGTTGTGAAAATCCTTTACTGCTACCTACTGAACATTGTGCTGCCACAACTTTTTGTGCATTGCACAAATTTAGGATGACTGTCATGCAGGGTGCCCAGACTTCCAGAACACAGCTGGACCAGGGTGAGGTCCTCGTTATAAGATCAGGTTCATCTGTATGAATAGCTTCCCTGCCATGCCATGAAGGGGTTGACTGGAGGCCTCCTTTCTTTAGAACCCTGGGATCTTACTCACTTGCTGTAGATACCATGGCCTGTGTGCACTGCAATTGGTACTTCTTGTGGGTGTAAGAGGTAAGAGTATACAACCTTGATACACCTTGCCCTTGACAGTTCTGGAAAGTTCATATGGTGAGGAGGCACAGATAAGAAAATGTCCACACAGTAGCTATTGAGTCGGACTCCTTAGAGATTTTGATTTATATAGCAGTGTAGTGGTTACATGTTAAGCTCTTAAATACAAGGTCAGCAGTTTGAAACCACAAATTACACCTTGGAAAAAAGACAAGACTTTCTACTCCTGTAGAGTTACAGTCTTGGAAATCCACAGGGGCCATTCAACCCTGTCCTATAGAGTCACCATGAGTCTGTCCACATGGACTTATATTGAGATTTTAGTTTATTCTGATTTTCAGCAGATAGAGATAAAGCTACAGAACCAGAACCTTTACCCCATTCTGCCTTTACCTAGGAGCCCCACTTAGTCTCACCTAACAGGGACTGAGGGGGAAGCTGTCTGTGCTCCGCTTAACCCAGGTTCAGTGACACGGCATGCTTAGCTATAACTTTTGCTTAACGAGTGGAGTCTTATTCTAGTTCATGCAAAGGCTCCTAGTGGCTAATCTCATTCCCAATGTGGGCCTGTTTATGTTTCCTCATGGTGAGACAGGAGCCCCCACAGAGAGTCTTTCCCAGAAGCAGTGATGTCAACTTGTCCCATTATCAGTGACATTAGCTTTAATAAGGAGCCCTGGTGGCATAGTTGTTGGGCTGCTAACCACAACCTCAGCAGTTTGAAACCACTAGCAGCTCCTTGGGAGAAAGATGAGGCTTTCTACTCCAGTGAAAAGTTACAGTCTCAGAAACCCACAAGATCACTTCTCCCCTGTCCTGTATGGTTACGATGTGCCAGAATAGACAGGAGAGCAGTGAGTTTGGTTTGGTTTAGTTTTAACCACATGATACATATGAATATTCTTAATTTACCCAGTATGAAGTTACTGTTTTCATCTTTGAAGACGGTAGCAGAGTAGAGTAGAATGATGCTGCTTAGAATTTTCAAGGGCTGATTGTCCATAGAGTCGGGCCTTTCTTCAAAGGTGCCCCTGGGTGGACTTGAACTGGCAACCATGGTGAGCAGGTGTACTTCTGATAACCAAGTCATACAGGACAACTAAGAAATAGTGGAAACGAGGAGGGGAAAGGTAAGCCTAGATGGAGGAAACAATGCGTGAAGTTCCCTGTAGGCTGGGAAGTGGAGCGAGGGTTTGGGGGCCTTTAGGAACGAGAATGACAGGCAGGTGGGTGCGCAGGGCCAGGTGGACCAGGGCAAAAACCGCAGCAGAAGGGCCTGGCTTACATGCCCTGCTTTGGACCTGTTTTACAGGAAGAGAAGCTCATTGAGGTTTCCATGTGGGGAACGCACCCACACCTATCTGTCTTCTAGAGAGATCTTTGTGCAGCTGCTGGAGGAAGATGCAGAACAGAAGTGGCCTAGACTGAGAGCAAACCAAAGATCCAGAGCAGGCTTTTCATTGCTTCTTTCATGGGCGATATTTGACCATTTAATACAAGCAACAGGGAAATCCCTAAATTTGTTCCATAACAATTGATCTCTGTTCCCAGAGAAGAAAATGTATCTCGTGTGAAGGAAAATTTAAGTGTGACCCAAAGTGCATCAGTATTTTTCTGTCTTCTCTTGCCAGATTCCCTTCCAAAGTTGTTAGAACATGCCTCCTTGCTTAAGCTAGGTAATTTGACCCGGGTAATAATCATCATAAATATTCATGCTCTTGCTTTAACATTAGGAGAACATCTGCTTCCAAACATCTGCAATCTGTTTTCAATGCTTCAGTAAAAATGTAAATTAGGTATAACTAATACAATAAAGTACTAATGGGGATAATGATAATGAAAACGCCCATTAGGGTAGGAGTCCAGCTTGGTCTCTGAGAGCCCGTTTTCAAAAGTTCTCAGGATCCAGACTTCCACCTTCCTGTGGCTTGTATCAAACGGCCAAGTCGGGATTTTCCTCCTGGCTTTTTCTACCTTCTCCTTTACAGAGAAGGGTCTGACCAGCCCTCAAAGCACAGCAGAAATGGCCACGACAAAGTCACCAGTGGAACTGGCAGGTGTCCCCACAGAAGATTGCAAGGGCTCCATAGGCCTCATTACCCATGTCGACCCCTGTCCACCTGCCTGCCTCATTGGCAGAAACACTTTTCTTGGGAGTCCCACGCGAGACACTGAGGGTCCCTTCTGTACCAGCTCTGGGTCTGGTTGCTGTTGACTAGAGTAGATTTCAACTCTGGGATGTTCATGTGTGCCAGAGTTGACCTGTGCTCCAATTCTGCTAGACCCCTCTGCCACATTTCCAGGGTTTCAATAACTCTGTGTGTGTGTGTGTGCGCGCGCGCGTGTGTGTGCATGCATACGCGCGTTCTTCAGAGGCACTCATGTTTAGGTGAACTCAAACTTCAAGCTTTGGATTAACAACCAAGTACATTCATTGTCTGACCCACCAAAGATAGGGGGAGAGGAGGGGTCGAGCTTGTGCGTGAGAAGCTATGGCCACACGAGGAGACTATCAGGATAGCAGACATTCCAGGGAGTTAAGGGCAGGTACAGAGGAATGCGCACTTCCAGCCTGTGGAGGTTTAGAAATTAGTCTCTAATCAATAGCCAGTGATAACGGCTGCTATCCTGAGGACCCCCAGGGCCACACCTAGGTGAGACCCTGCCCCATCTCAGTCAACCCTCACAGCAGGCCTGTGACATAGATCTCCTCTTGAGGAAACCAGACCTCCAAGATGTTAAATGACTTACCCACGGACATCTGTTCATCTAACAAATCCTTATAACGTACTTCCAGGGGGGCCAGGGCCTGTGTGAGGCCTGGGGGCTTAAGGCTAGCAGGTGGACACTACTTTGTCTTCATGCTGAGGAAGACTGCAATTTGTCACATACACAGATGAATAAATATATAATCGGTACTATGGTAAATGCCATGAAATGCTAAGAAACTGAAAAAAAATCATGATGGAAATTCCTATGGAAGTGACATTTGAAATGAAGATGAAGAATGAGCAGGAACCTCAAGGTGAAGGGACACGAAAAGGCAGCAGGGTAGGAGACTGTGTTGCCTGAGAGTTACAGATATATCAATGTGCCTGGGATGCAGCAAATGGGATGAGAAGACATGTTTGAGAGATTGTCAGGGCCAGCCCATATGGGGCCTTATTCTGAGTGTCCTGGCAGGCATGGGTGGACAAAGTGCCATTAGAAGAGGCAGGATCCAACTTGAACTCCAGAGCCTGAGGTGTGTGCCTCTGAGAGACAGAGACAACTATGGGCAGGTGCCCACATAAAAGGTCTGAGGGTATGCCAGGTCTGGTTGAGCCAGCTAGCCTGTCCCACCTAGGCCTTGCCTTGAATCTGAAATATCAATACAAACAACTCTGCTTCCTTAATGGTTCTCAAAGATTAGTGTACAGCATAATCACAGAATATATGGAGGTGGGCCAAGAATCTGCATTTCAGGAGAGATGATCTCTTATAGCCCACCGTAATTGGAAACATTCTTGGAAGGGCATTCCAAGGATTGTAGTTCAGCCTGTTCAAGTGGACATATCACATAACTTTCACTGTATAGGGCAGTTTCTCAACCCTGAGCTGGGTCAACATAGGGACAGGTTCTAATGCCTATACTCAGGGGCAGATTACTCAATAATGAAGGTAGTAAGCACAGGCTTATTTGTGCTTACTTACTAATCTACTGTGATTTTTGTGTGTGTGTGTGCGTGTGTGCATTCTTTTCACTACAACAAAGATATTTCTTTGAGCCACCAATGGCACCTTTATCCTGACCCCACAGCACCTTCCTACAGAGTCAAAGACTTTTTGATTTTATAGTCCCTGGTAGGGACAAAGTACCCAGTAAGCAAGGTCTTACTTATACTTACTTACTGATTTGAAGTGAAAGGTTCCATACGTTTGATGTGGTGAAAGCCATGTGAACTTCTTCCCTGTAGATTAGTAAGTGACTGTAGGTAAGTCTGTGCTTACCTTACTGATGGGCTAATCTGCCCCCGCCTGCACCCTCTGTCGCTTTCAGCAGCCAATGTTCTTTGGGAAGTGTCTACTGACTTGGTTGTCCATCTTTGAAATGACTTCCAAGGTTACAAGACTTGGTCTCCAAAAGTAGACATGGAATTTCTTGAGCCCAGGCTAATGCTAGCCCATGAAGCTGAAGCAGGAAGACCGGCCCACAGGACACATGGAGGTGAGGAAACCCACATTAAACCAAGCCGGGACATGACAAGGCTATATCATTTCCTCTCTGGGATCCAGGTTTCTCATCTCAAAAGTGAAGCTTGGTAACTTGTACTCCTTAGAGACAAAGCAGAGAGAATTCTCAGGACTTTCCAATTAATACTATAAAATTAAATAATGGGAATTATAATCACAGTCACATTGGAATGCCCAACAAAACATGTGATGCTAGATGGAAATGCAGCAACAGCTTCAAAATTCTGAAGGACATTTATTTTCAAAGGGCAAATTATCGTTTAAATATGAGAGAAGAATAGAACTATTTTTAATTCTTCAGAAAATTCCACTTCCATGCAAACTTTCAGAGAAAAAGTTTTAGCCAAACAGGGGTCTGGACTAAGCATGAGGAAGCCATGACCTCTACAAAGAAAGGGATTCAACCCAGCCACGTGGGCGTGGACATCCCCGGATGACAGCTGAGAGCACACCTGGCTAGGTAGACAGGTACTGCTGAGACTGGGTTTGGATGCTTGAGGGGGAAAAAGGTGTTGACTGGCATATGACAGGTGGAGCATTTGAAAAAGAAAAAGAGAACAGTAATAAACATAATGAAAATTAAGCTAATCAATTTATTTTCAATGATTTTAGAAATAAAAACTTGGTCAAGAAAAGAAATATTATATTGCTATTTATCATTGCTCTGTATATAAACCTCTTTCTTATACACATATGTGTGTCCATGGATTTGTTTCTCTAGTCTACCCAGACGAACACATTATGGTTCCAGGAGTCGGATACTGGAGAAACAAATCATACGATGGAGAATAGATATTTGTTTGACTTCTGTCTCCTGGTAGTGTTCCTTCTTTGGCTAGCCAGATGTCAGATAAATCCTTGCAGTTTACTGAGTTGTTTTCTGGAAAGAATATGGGAAGCTAAAGTTTTGATTATTATGCTTGGTGGTAGTCTTTGGTTATTCCTGTTTGAAGTGGTGAGAATGAATGTGATTAATGTATATTTTGAGCTCAGGGGTAGAAATCGCCATTTGAACTTCTCAGAGACCATGCTGGTTAGAGGAAATGGTTGACAGAAGGTCAAAATGGCTGCAGGAAGCCTGACTCTGGCTTGGTACTCCCAAGAGGCCTCGTCCCGTATTTTTGTATAAATAGAATAGTTTAGATAAGGATTTAGATAAGCTACATAAGAGTTGAACTTGACTGTTTAAAGAATTGAGTTTAGTATCTGATTCTACTTTGTTTATACTGATTTCCTCTGTTTATTACTATTGATATAATGATTGATAGAAATGTTTATTGGGAAGCATGAAAATAGAGAGTTTGTAAGCCCACTTGTAGTCAGCCATTAAAATTGGATCTTTAGATGGGTTTAGGAGACATCAGCGGAGAAGGCTCTGAAAAGATAAGCCCCACCCAGTGCTTTGGGGTACTCAGGGCATTTGCATTCCAGGAGACTTGCTGGGGGCAAAATTGACAGATTGAAGATTTTTTTAAAAGAAAGAAAGAAAAAGGAAATCTTTGAAGTTTGAACTCTAGTGGTTTTTGTCAGAAGCTGGGAGAATCTGGAACCATGAAGAAAACTCCTCTCTAGGACAGAATGTTAAAGGAAGCCAGTGGGCAGGCTGAAATGCTCGCTAGGTGACCTCCTGGGTTCACTTGTTGAGTGGAAGTGGGATAAATGCAGCCATAAAGAGATGGCTTGAGTTTGGCCACTGACACCTGTGGGCTTGGTTTACATGAAAAAGGGGAGAAGAGAGAGCAGGTTAGCTGGTCTAAAGTTCATGACCTAGCACAATGGGGCTAGAGTTGTTGAGAATTTGTGATGAGGCCATGGTCTAAGGCAAGGTGACCAATGGACACCCTGGTGAGGCTAAGAGAGGCAGCCCACACTGGTTGACCAGAACCCGACCAGATGAAAAGATTTTTGAGCCTGTGAACTGGTGCATATTGGTGTTGAATTTATGGATGGCCTGTCCTGATTTGACTTTGCTTATGGGTGTGGATTTCACAAGGTTCCAACTGGAATGGTTCTTCACATCAAAAAACATGATTGTCTCCTCAGAGCACTGGGTTGATTGTAAGTGGGAAATAGAGAAATTGGATACCCAAAGCTGGGGGGATAAAGGCATGAAGTGGTTGGCTTACAAACTTTCATGGGTGGGGGAATACAATATATTCATAGGATTTGGGATTAAGGTGTTGGTGTTACTTAACTGCAATTGTTAGGTATAGAATAATTTTGTTCATTTATAAAATTTATGTTAAAATGAGGGTAGCAAATATTGAATTGTATGTATTTTAGTTTTATCCTGTTAGGTACAGATATGATTTTATTATTGTTTGTTTGAAAATTACATATGGCTAAAGAGTTATGTGAAAGTGTCAAATTGACAAGGGGTAGTCTGTTGGATACTTATCTTCCCAACATGATCGCTGAAGACATAATGGGTGCATGAGCAAACGTGGTGAAGAAAGCTGATGGTGCCTGAAGTGTCTGGGGTCTTAAAGTCTTGAAGGTAAACAAGCGGCCATCTAGCAGGGAAGCAACAAAGCCCACATGGAAGAAACATACCAGCCTGTGTGATCATGTGGTGTTAAAGGGATCAGGTATCAGGTATCAAAAGATCCCAAACAAACAGTTATATCAAAGCAAAAAAGGGGGGTTGGAGTGGAGACCCAAAGCTCATCTGTAGACAATTGGATATCCCCTCACAGAAGGCTCACAAGGCAGGGATGATTCAAGCAGGGTGCAGTATAGCACCACAAAACACACAACATTTCTCTAGTTCCTGAATATTCCCCCCCCCAGCCCCACCCCCACTACGATGACCCAGTTCTACCTTACAAATCTGGTTACACCTGAGTACGCACATTGGTACAGATAAGAGCTCTTGACACATGGAATCCAGGACAGATACCCCCTCAGGAAGAGTGGGAGTAGTGACACTATGAGCCGGGGGAAGCGGGGGAAGGGCGGCGCGAAGAAAGGGGGAATTGATCACAAGGTTGGATATATTATAATACCCCCAGGGGGACAAATAACAGAAATGTGGGTGTAGGGAGACAACTGATGGTGTAAGATACAAAATAACAATAATAATATAATTGATCAAGGCTTTACGAGGGGAGGGAGGGGGAAAAAGGAGATGATGCCAAAGGCTCAAGTAGAAAGAAAATGTTTTGGAAATGATGATGGCAGCATATATACAGGTGTACTTAATACAAATGAATGATGGATTATGAGATCTGTAAGAACCCCCCCAATAAAATGATTAATTAAAAAAAAGAAATGATGTCAAAATATGTTTAAATATGCTTGATACAGTTGATGTATGGATGTTATAAGAGCTGTAAGAGCTCTCAATAAAATTATTTAGGAAAAAAAAGGAAATAAAAAATCTTCCAAAATGGACCAATAGGTAACATCATGATAAATGGAGAGAAGATTCAAATTCTCAAGGATTTCGTCTTGCATGGATGCCCACTCAATGCTCATGGAAGCAGCAGTCGAGAGATCAGATAACTAGATCTGCTGCACAGGACCCAAACGAAACCGAACCAAACCAACGCACTGTGATTGGGTAGTTCCATAATCTGGTGTCAATTTGGGACTTGAGAGGATTGAGGGAATGGGGTGGAGTCTAGTCTGTCAATCGGGTCATAGCCAATGAGGCTTCTGTGTGGGCATGGCCTTCCCCTGAGGATTCTGGGAATTGCTGTTCTTCCTCCTTGGAGGCGGGAGATGCTTCTCTCTTGGCTCACTCCCGTGGAGACTCTCTACTGACAAAGCTGACTCCCTGCGAGACAGGAGAAACCACATGGACCTACCCTGATGCAGCCCTGGGTGCTGGAGCAGCCGTGTGGAGACCCCTGTCAGCGCTGAGATGCTTATACCGTCACTGGATTCACAAGACTTCCCATCCACTGGCCTGTGCTCTTCCTGCATTTGGCGTCATTGCATGTGTTTCATGAGTCTGAAGAGGACTTTATAGATTGGTATCAGACATATGGGCTAATATCAGACTTATGGACTTGATCTGGACGGTGCTGGGATGTTTTCTAAGTATTCAAGTGCTCTTGTATATAAAGCTCTTTCCTATACATATGAGAATGTCCATGAATTTGCTTCTCTAGTCTACCCAGACTACCACACACCCTCTCTGGAATAAGGAAACTCTGCTGTCCTGAACCCAGACTAAGAAATTTTTGGCTCAGGGTTGCCCTCAGGAATGTAAACTCTCGGGTACTTCGCACTCACTACAGGAGACACTCTATTGGCTTAAAGGCAGGCCTGGGGGTGTTGCGAGACAGTTACAAAGGATTTGAGGGACACTATACCTCAGTGGCAGTGAATATGGGTTTTAGTTATACCCACCTTAGGGCTTTTGTTCAACAGAAGGGGAAAGCGGTCTAGACCTAAAGCAGCATCACAGAGGCCCAGAAGGCAGCCACACCAAGACTCAACTGCCAGTATGGAGCCCCAGGCACGGTCACTGCCGAAGGTGGTCTCTCGGAGCCATTCTGCTAGGGCATGCTCTCTAAGTCACTCACCTAGTGACAAATGCTAATGGTCCTTTGCTTTTTATCCTACCCCCCAGCTGTTGCCCCTGGGGTGGCTTTTGTCTGTTTGGGGCAGATCAGCTCTGTCGGTATATGATCCTGCCCTTCTGTCTGAGCCAATGGATGAGGAAGTTCACCTCTTTCCTGTCAACAAGAAGGACATTTCCTTCCAAGAAACTCCATCCAGGTTAAAAGTCATATGCAAATGGTCCTCTCTGAAAGGGCAACGCGCAGGTTTCCAAGGGTTTCCAGAAAGGACAGTTCCTGGGGTCAAAGGGCAGGCTAATTCTGATCCACAACTTAATTTTGTCTCTTTGTATGTCAAGGGTGTGTGAGAGATATTTAATTTGAAATAGATGTAATCATAGAAATGAATGAGCTATCAAAATTTTAAACATATGATCCATCAATATTGGCATGATATGAGAGGCTGGTTATTATAAATAAAATGAGTCTTTGGCAATATGGAATTTAATTTCCCCCACAGTGTGTCTCATTATACCTTGACATCTGGGTTAATGCTAAATTACAATCCTTAATTTCCAAATCGGAACTTAATTTCTAAGAGGAGGTTACTATAAGTGACCTCTCCAGCTGTGCGGCTTCTAGAGGCTCAAAGGAGAGAAACTTCAAGGCAAAGCAGTCTACGGCCTGGTGGAATGAACTGACCCTCCAAGTTCTCTATCTCTTGTGCAAGTGCTAGAAGCAGGGGTGAAGCTAGGGGCGGGGCGGAGGTGCCTTCTGGGGACAGGTGTTTTCATCTGTTCGTCTGACGTTTGGGAATGATGGTCATAGCGCTTGCTTGATAGCGACCGCTGAATTGGTGATCGCTCTTCCCTAAAAAATGGTAGAATTCCCCACCAGAAGCCATCTAGTTCTGGCTTTTCTTTGTTGACAGTTTCTTGATGACCTTCTTTATTTCTTAATTTGGTTATGGATCTGTTCCGGTTTTCCAAATCCTTCTCTGGGATAGATTGGTCCCAATTTTCTTGTTGTTGATCCTGATAGCTTTGGATTTTACGGTTTTTTGTGTGGGGGATGAGAGATGGAATCTGTTTCATTCTTCTGCAGGTGGAGATTATGCACCATTTGTTGAGGAAGGCATGTCCTTCCCTTTTAATGTTTATTGGGCCTTTGCCAAAAAGCAGGTGTCTGCAGGGGGATGCTTTTGTTTCGGGGGTTTGTCCTATTCCTTTGGTCTGTGTAGCTATCATGATACTAGTACTGGGCTGTTTTGACAATGGTGGCTGTGTAGTAGGTTTTCAAGTCAGGAAGTGCAAGACCACCTAATTTGTTCTTCTTTTTTAAATTTTATTTTATTGGGGGTTCTTAACAGCTCTTATCACAACCCATATATATATCCATCTTGTCAAACACATCTGTACATATGTTGTCATCATCTTTTTCAAAACATTTTCTTTCTAATTGAGGCCCTGGCATCAACTCCTCATTTTCCGCCTCCCTCTCCCATGCCCTCTTGATAATTTATGAATTATTCTTTTTTCCCCCATGCCTTACACTGACTGCTATCTAATTCCACCGACTTTTCTGCTGTCTGTCCCCCTGGGATTGGGGCCATATGTCGATCATTGTGATTGGTTCCCCCTTCTTCCCAACCACCCCCACCCTTGCCCTCCTAGTATTGCTGCTCCCCTTATTGGTCCTGAGGGGTTTATCTGTTCTGGATTCCCTGGGTTGCAAGCTCTTATCTGTACCACTGCACATGTTCTGGTCTAGCCAGATTGATAAGATAGAATTGGGGTCATGGTAGTGGGGGTGGGGAAGCATTAAAGAACTCTAGGAAGGTTGTGTGCTTCATTGGTGCTGTCCTGCACTCTGACTGGCTCTTCTCTTCCTTGTGGCTGTTCTGACAGGGGATGTCCAATTGACTACTGATGGGCTTTGGGTCTCCACTCTGCCCCCATTTCCTTCCCATTGATATCCTTTTTGTTTGTTTTGTTTTGGGTCTTTGATGCCATATACCTGATCCCATCGACACCTCTTGATCACACAGACTGGTGTGCTTCTTCCATGTGGGCTTTCTTCCTTCCAAGCTAAGTGGCCACTTATTTATCTTCAAGCCTTTAAGACTCCAGACGCTATTTCTTTTGATAGCCGGGCACCATCAGCTTTCTTCACATTTGCTTATGCACCCATTTTGTCTTCAGGGATCATGTCAGGGAAGGTGAATATCACAAAGTGCCATGTTAGCAGATCAAATTGTTCTTGCATTGAGGGAGTACTTGAGTGGAGGCTCAATGTCCATCAGCTACCATAATATATGTACATAGCTCTATTGCCCTGTCATTATATAAAAAATGTATTCACATATGTACATTGACAGAGTCCAGCTCTGGGAGGGAGTATTGAACTGGATACCTGAAGGAGGTGTGGAGTCGGCAAACACAGACGAGACAGACACGAGAGATGTTCTGGTGGAAGCAATCTCTGCCGAGTTCTTCCAAACAGCTTTATTTATACCATAAAGTTTTGCAGACCTCTACATAAAAACAATGCTTTATGATTAACTCTAAAATCACCCTTATTGTTTTCATTAAAACCTGATAAAAGACCATTATAAGGTCTGTCATTTCTTTTTTATCACTTTCTGTCCTCTTCCTGGTTCTTTCTTTCTGTTCTGTTTGTCTTATACGTCACATACAATTCTTGATTGAGGTGCTCAGAAAATTTGGTTAGACTCATATCCTTCTCACTGCCCTATTTTTTGCTCACAATGTTCCTTTTCTCATTGACTAACTTAACACAATGAAACTACCTCATGTGCTACTTCAAAGCCTAATATCTACAAGCAGAGTTAAATGCTTCTCAGAGTTACATATTTTCCTTTACGAACTCTCCCATGGTAACTGTTCCATTGTCTACCTATGTCTCTTTTATTTTTTATATTCCTGAGGCACCATGGGGAGCCAAACCATCTGATTCTTTCCTCTTTTATGTATTTTTATTAATATTAATCATTCTTTCTCCTTCTATGTAAGCCCCTGTCCATGGTAAAGGGGCATCAGTTGGGGGAGGCAGTCTAGAAGGTCCTTTATATCGGGGAGGCCAAAAGAGTCCCCCACTACCTAATCTGAATGGAATCCAGAGTTTTTTGGTGGGTTTCATTTTCTTCTCTGACCTCAACTTTGGGGTTTCTTCCTCACTCAATTCCCACATATCCTTAGAATTCACAAAGATGTTTAGCTGTCTAAGCCTCTCCAATGCCTCAGTTAAGGAAAGCCCCGTCATATTGAAGCAAGTTTTAGATCTGGTTTCATTCGTACTTCTCAAGACTGCCCTCGCATCCTCTCCAGGTGCGGTAAACATGACAATGCACAAAGTTCTCAAGAATGGATTAAACAACAGCAAATATCTGAGGGATGTGGGAGTCCCTCCCTGGGAAGCTTGCTCTGCAGAAGCTCCTTCCTCCAGGCTGCAGCTTTGCAGACAGCATGGCTGGGACGGCCCCCAACATCTCCCCCTTTTTCATCGTTTTTCAAATGAAGCCTTTGGATTTCTGCCTGCAGCGAGCGTAAACTGCGGAAGGTCAGTCAGAAGATGCCTGGAAGAAAGAGAACAAGAAGAAGTATTATCAAAGCTGCAACTCCCAGATTAACAATAATTGATAACCAGGACTTCCTTGTAACATATCCAGTCATTTTTCCTAAGAAAGATTTGGCCCCTTCTGAAGCCGGTAGTACAGAGCTTCCAGGGTGACTGATGGCTGTGGTACTGGCGTGTAAAGAGGCTAAATCTAAAGAAATGTCTGAATGGCTCCATACTCCCCAAACACGATTCTTAACCTTTTCCCATGGGGTTTCTGATTCATTGTGAATTAAAGGAGTGACACAGACTCATTTAAACTGCGAGTGACCTCTAATCATCATTCCAGTTTGTAGAGCCTGAATCTGATCACCCATCCATCCTACTGCCTCTTCTAAGGCACTAACTTGTGTGTCAAGTTTTTGATCAATTTTTGGTGTGTCATTAAAGCTATGGTAACATGTTTGGTGAATTCATCAACATGTTCAGCAGTATGTACTTCTCGGACCACAGCTACAGCAGAGGCGGTCAAGGAACCTATAATAGCAAATAATGCTACAATACCTAAAATTAAAGAGGCAACAAATCTTCTTTTTCTTTGCAAAATATCTGACATTAACTGTAAGGCATGTAGTCCCATATCATCATACCGAGGGGTATCCAGTTTTAAAGGCAACATAACATAAGGGGGTTGTTGAACAGTGACAAAAGAAGTTATATTCAAACTAGAATAAATACAATTGGTTAAAACACAATTTTTTACAGTGAGTAACAAAGACCCCATTATTTTCAAATATTTCTAATGTGCCAAAATCACCAGGATATAGAACAGCAAAGGGGGAGCGCACGCAAGCTTGAAGGGCTCTGTATCTGTATTCTTTTTGGGGTCTTTTTAGACCAGCGGGTTGGGTAGCCGTAAAGAGCCTCCACAAAGATGTTTGAACTACTGGACCATTGGAACTGAAAAAGGTCAAAATAGGAGAAACCCAGCCTGGGGTCCACCATCTGGCCAAAGGTTCAGGAGTGGGCAAATCAGCATCAGACCAATTAAATCTTGGACTCAGTTTGACTAAATCGCGGTAAGCATCAGTGGGAGATGTAATGGAATAATCATATACATACAAATCTGTACCATTGAAAGGATGCTTTACTCCTTTCTGTCTGATGTGGCTCCCACAATGGCACAATCATGCCATTTTGGAAATCCTGTTTTCCTACTGACAGCAAACCAACTATCATCGGCTTCTGGATAAGAGTCACACACAGGAATTTGATCAGGAGGTACAGTAGAAGTAGTAATGAATTGAAAATCTGAAAACAGGGAATTGTAAGTGCTAACATCCAAAGATGCCTCTGCTTGGCTCTAGTAACAGGGGAATCTGTGACCAGAGTTCTACTCCCCAGTGACACACAAGGCCCTGAAAGCGGTGTGTGAAGATGGGATCCGCAAGTAGGAGGCAGGGAACTTCACCCCTGTAGGCAACATTATATGAACTTTAAGGGTTAATAAAGGCACTTGAGTGACCCCCCCAGGAGGAAGGAACCTTTGGTAAAAACCGGCATTCCGCCTGTCTCCCAGGAGACAAGGTGCAGACCCGGAGGTTCTGGTCTGTAAGACCAATGGGTTTCAGCTGCAACTAATCCTGAGACTAATAGCCGGCACGTGAGAACGCTAGCAGAGTGGTAAAAACAACCTCAGGGCTGGGTGCTGTTCCCTGTGCAGCAACAACGTCAAGGGCTTTGTTGCTGAGCTTCTTCAGTTGTCCCCAGGTCGGGGGACCACAGTGCGGGTGGAGAGGGCCCGGAGGTGACAATAGGCCCGGGCCCAGAGTCTCTGTGACCTGGCTGCAGAGACGACGCTGGAAAGGAGAGACAAGGAGGGACTGGCTCCCCCCATGAGGGGAGGAGGTGGCTAGCGCACTGGACTGTTAGTCGGAGGGGCTGGACGCGGAGCCTGTGGGAATCCATCAGGAGAGGACTCAGTTGTCTCCCTTATGGCTTCCAAGTCGCAGGCGACACTGCTGTAGGCGGAGGAGGCGGCAGCCCCGTCATGGGGGCGCGTGAATCGGTCTGGGATCCACACCGGAGAGTCAGCACCGGGAAGACGCAAGCATGTCCTCGCCCACAAGTGAGTAAGACGCCTGGGCCTTTCCAGGCCCAGTTAATAAATCTCTCCATTTTACCAGTGGTTTAGGCTTAATGTCAGGACCCTGTAAATGTAGCTACATGGGTATGTGTCCTGCTGAATTACAATTTTAAAGATTTATAACAAACATAGCACGCTGTGAAATATGATGTGGAGAGTGATACATAAGCTCTCTTTCCTGCAAACGCTGGATTTGGTTTTTAAGTGTTTGATGAACTCTTTCTTCTATGGCCTGTCCTTGAGGGTTGTATGGAATTCCTGTAATATGTTTGATCCCCAAAGTGGAACAAAAGTTCTTTAAAGCAGTAGAGGTCTACGCAGGGCCATTATCAGTTTTTATCTCTCTAGGCTGTCCCAAAATGGCAAAAGAGTAAAACAAGTGTTGAATTACATCCTTAAATGCCAAGTAATGACTGCGTGTGAGAAAGTCTCTATGCATACGTGTCCAAAGGAAAGTTTGCCAAAACTAGGGATATGAGTAACGTCCATCTGCCATGCGTCATTAGGCATCAATCCTCGGGATTGACTCCAGTTGGTAAGGTTGGAGCCTGAGTTGGGCACACGGAACTAAATGTAACACACGGAAGCTAAATGTAACCATTCCAGGGGTCCATTCTGCTACAAACATCCCATAGGGGAATGGACAGTAGGCAGCAAAATCAAAGACCAAGGTTTTAAATTGTTTAATCTTGTTCATTGGTTATTCATTGTTGCTTTTTGCACCTTTTCAATGGCCAATTTTCCTTCCTGAGTCAATGCCCTAGGTGACTTCGGGTTAGGGTCCCCTTGTAAGATGGCAAATAAAGGTTTCAAATAATTAGTGGTTAGCTTTGAAAAAGGACGAGTCCAATTAACACCCCCTTATAATTTTTGAAAATCATTTAGGGTTTTTAACGAATCCTGCCTTAATTGTATAGGTTGAGTAATTATTTTCTCTCCCAATTATTTTCCTCCCCAAATAAGAAAAAAGGGGGTTCTGTTAGTATTTTTTCTGGGGATATTTTTAGTGCCTGTTGAGTTAGAGCCACTATAGTATCTTGTAAAATTTCTTGCACTATACCACGGTTTTGATGGGCTAAAAGAATATCATCCATGTAATGGATAACATAAGCTTCTAAATCCTTATCCCTAATTGACTGCAAGGCTGCACTTACATATTTCTGACACAAGGTAAGGCTCTTTGAAAGCAGAAACCCAAAGGAGGCGGGGATGGAAGCTGGCCTTTAGACTTCTTAATTTTAGATTTGATTGCCAAATTGTTCATTGAGCCGTAATGGAGCTTTTTACAATGACCTTTGAGTGAACTAAGGGCAAGTCCCAGTCGTTGTCATGATACCGGGCAGCTGCTGCTCCTCAGTCAGCCTCATCTTCCGGCGAAAGGTTATCATCACTTTCCGCTGAGTCCGTGTCAACAGTATCAATCTGTTCCTCTCCACTCGTTCCGCCTTTAGAGGCGTTTTCTCGTCTTGCAAAGAAAGTTCCTTGGAAAGTGGAGTAACCTCTTGTAAGGGGTCTAAGGTCTCTCACTAAGCTCCATAAGGAGAATGTTTCTACGGGATTTCTTCAGGCCCATGTTCATTATAGTATTCTTTTAATTCTTCTCCTACTTGAGCCCATGTATCTAAGCTGACGGTACCTTCTTCAGGAAACCATAGACTAGATCGCTGTACAAAATTTTAAAATCCTGTTATCTGATGAGTCGACACACAGATTCCTTTTCTGTTAAGAATTTGCTTTAGAATTTCTACAAACAACAGTCGTCTCTCCTTAGACTCTCTGTGGCCCATACCTCTCATGTTCTTGATCTGCTCACCCCTACTTACCTGGTTGTCATGTGCCAGGCGGTCTGCAGTACCCTAGGTGAAGTCCTAACCACACCGAAAACGAGAAAAGATTACCTTCAGGTCCCTGTTTGGGGCGCCATTTGGCGGAGTTCAGCTCCGGGCAGGAGGGTTGAACTGGATCCCTGAAGGAGGTGTGGAGTTGGCAAACACAGACGAGACAGGCACGAGAGATGTTCTGGTGGAAGCAATCTCTGCCGAGTTCTTCCAAACAGCTTTATTTATACCATAAAGTTTTGCAGACCACTACATAGAAACAATGCCTTATGATTAACTCCAAAGTCACCCTTACTGTTTCCACTAAAACCTGATAAAAGACCATTATAAGGTCTGTACTTTTTTTTTTTATCACTTTCTGTCCTCTTCCTGGTCCTTTCTTTCTGTTCTATTTGTCTTATACGTCACATACTATTCTTGATTGAGGTGCTCAGAAAATTTGGTTAGACTCATATCCTTCTCACTGCCCTATTTTTTGCTCACAATGTTCCTTTTCTCGTTGACTAACTTAACACAATGAAACTACCTCACGTGCTACTTCAAAGCCTAATATCTACAAGCAGAGTTAAATGCTTCTCAGAGTTACATATTTTGCTTTACAAACTCTCCCATGGTAACTGTTCCATTGCCTACCTATGCCTCTTTTATTTTTTGTACTCCCGAGGCACCATGGGGAGCCAAACCAGCTGATTCTTTGCCAAAGACTTAATGTTTCCCCTTTTATGTGTTTTCTATTAATGTTAACCATTCTTTCTCCTATCTCTTTCACCCCTGTCCAAGGTTAAGGGGTGTCAGTTGGTGGAGGCAGTCCATAAGGTCCTCTATATCGGGGAGGCCAAAAGAGTCCCCCACTACCTAATCTGAATGGAATCCAGGGTTTTTTGGTGGATTTCATTTTCTCCTCTGACCTCAACTTTGGGGTTTCTTCCTCACTCAATTCCCACATATCCTTCTCAGAATTCCCAAAGATCCCTTGCTGTCTAAGCCTCTCCAATGCCTCAGTTAAGGAAAGCCCCGTCACATAGAAGCAAGTGTTACATCTGGTTTCATTCGTACTTCTCAAGACTGCCCTCGCATCCGTTCCCGGTGCAGTAAACATGACAATGCACAAAGTTCTCAAGAATGGATTTAACAACAGCAAATATTTGAGGGATATAGGAATCCCTCCCTGGGAAGCTCTGCTCTGCAGAAGCTTCTTCCACCAGGCTGCAGCTTTGCTAGACAGCATGGCTGGGATGGCTCCCAACAGTACATGCCTGTATTCAGACCTCTATAAATGTCCTTTGCCTCCCAGTTCTTTCCTCTATTTCCTTTTATTTTCCTCCCGTCCCATTATCATGTTTGGCTTTCATTTGGGTTTTGGTAATTCCTCTCAGCTATATTCCCCTTGATCGAGCCCCCCGAAAGTCCCTGTGCCCTCCTCGCCATCGATTTTAGATCACTTATTATTCCCTTGTCCCTGGGTGTCTTGGCATCCCCCTCCTTTTCCCCCATCTCTCCCTCTCCCGTGTCTCCCCGGAACCATCGGTCTCTCCTCCAGATTGTTCATCCTGCCTATCTTGTCCAAATAGACATGCATAGACAATAATATGCCCCAAAACAAAGCAGAGCAAAACATAATGAAAAAAGAGGACAAAATATAAATCAACAACACCTGAGGCAACAGAACAAAAATTAATAAGACAAGAGAAACCAACAGCAAAAACCGAGAAACCCTCAAACAGTTGACTTTTGTGAGTGTTGTTCTTCTTTTTGGGAAGGTCTTCGCTTATCCTGGGCTTCTTCCCTTTCCATGTGAAAGGTGGTCATTCGTTTGTAAAGAATGAGGTTGGGGAGGGGGGGCAGTGCGGAGTGGAGACCCGAAGCCCATATGTAGGCCACAGGAGATCCCCTTGCAGAGGGGTCTCGGGGAGGAGACGAGACAGACAGTGTGATGCAGCAACGATGAAAAATGCAACTTTCCCCTAGTTCCTAAATGCTTCCTCCCCCGCTCCCCGACTATTATGATCTGAATTCTACCTTGCAAGTCTGGCTAGACCAGAGGATGTACACTGGTACAGACAGGAACTGGAAACCCAGGGCACCCAGGGCGGATGATCCCTTCAGGACGAGTGGTGTGAGTGGCGATACTGGGAGGGTAAAGGGAGAATGGGTAGGAAAGAGGGAACCGATTACAAGGAACTGTGTGTGACCTCCTCCCTGGGGGACGGACAACAGAAAAGTGGGTGAAGGGAGACATCGGACAGGGCAAGATATGACAAAATAATAATTTATAAATTATCAAGGGCTCATGAGGGAGGGGGGAGAGGGGAAAAAATGAGGACCTGATGCCGGGGCTTAAGTGGAGAGCAAACATTTTTGAGAATGATGATGGCAATGAATGTACAAATGCGCTTTACACAATTGATGTGTGTATGGATTATGATAAGAGTCGTATGAGCCCCTAATAAAATGATTAAAGAAAAAAGAATGATGTTGGGATTTGGATTGGGATTGTTCTGAATTTGTGGATTGCTTTAGCGTTGACATCTTCACCACATCGTTCCATTTGTGTAGGTCTCTGGTTGCTTGTCTGAATGTCGTTCAGTTTTCTTTTTCCTCGTGCTTTGTCTTTGGTTGGGCTTGTTCCTAGGTAGTTCCACTTTTGTGTGGCTGTTGTGAATGGTGGTGTTTTCTGGAGGTCTTTTTCAGATCTCTCATCACTGGTATATAGGAGTCCAATGGATTCTTCTTGTGAATCGTGTATCCTGCTACTTTACTAAGTTCCTCAGTTGTTTCCAACACTCCGATTATGGAGACTTTGGGGTTCTTTCTGTATAAAATCACGTCTTCTGCAAATGTTAAGAGTGTCACTTCTTTGCCCAATTGTACTCCTTGAATCTTTTGTTGTCTTATGGTTCTGGCTAGGACTTCCAGCACGATCCTGAGTAAGAGTGGTGATAAGGGGCATCCTTGTCATTTCCCTATTTTCAATAGGAATGTTTTCAGCTTTTTCCCATTGAGTGTGCTATTGGGCATTGTTTTTTCATATGTGGCCTTTATTGTGTTGAGAAATTTCACTTTAAGCCCTATTTTATTGAGTGCTTTTATTAGAAATGGGTGTTGGATATTGTCAGTGCTTTATTTTCCTCTATGAATTCTCTTACTCTTTTGTCTGTAGATAAATCTGTTTCTTCTTGTTCCAGTATTCCAATGAGACATATATTCTCTTCATGGTGCCCCACATTATCCTTAGACTTTCTTAAGATTCTTTTGCTTGTTTGATGATTTCTCTTGTTTGCTAAAGTCTGCGTGGTGGTCTTTGAATTCATTTTTTTTTCTTCCATTCTATTGCTCAGTTCTTGTGTTATATTTTTTATTTCTGTTAGCTCATTGTTTAACTACTGGATTTCTTTGGGGTATGTTTTGTTTTTTTGTTTTCAGGATTGCTCTCCAGATTTCTTGTATGGTCCTAAACTTCATTCTCTTGTATTCTATCTGTTTTGTGTTTTTTTTCAGGATTTCTTTTTTTGTGCATTCCATTGGGTTTGGGTAATCTTCTGTTGACTTTTGTTTA
Organism: Echinops telfairi; assembly: GCF_000313985.2. Classification (NCBI taxonomy): domain Eukaryota; kingdom Metazoa; phylum Chordata; class Mammalia; order Afrosoricida; family Tenrecidae; genus Echinops; species Echinops telfairi. The sequence continues at coordinate 822,730 of NW_022103912.1, forward strand.
TTTTATTTTTTTGTGGTTACTGCAGTTGGCTGTTATTTACGTGGTGTGTGGTTCCAGCTGTAGGTGATTCACAGTGTTCTGGGGTGGCTGGTGGGGGGGGCATGGCTCTTTGGGTTAGAGGAGTAAGATCAGAAAGGAGCTGGAAACCACGCTGTGTGTGGATGAGGAAAAAGTGGTAGAGTTGAGTGTGTAGCATGAGAGTAGGGTTTAAGTGATGGTATTCATAATAGCTGGTCATCTGGTTAAATATAGTCGTTTTTAATAAGTTGGAAAGAGGTATCTTCAAAGGTGGGCTCTTGTTTTTTTAGTTTATGTGAAAGTGTCTCGCTGAGAGAAGGGGAGCAGGGCCTTCAAGGGGCGGTGGGTGGGGCAGTTGGAGAGTGTATCACTCATCACCGCTGTGTTCTATAGGGAGAGTGCAGGCCAGTGTTATTGTAGACATAACAGAAAGCCCTGATTTGACCTCAGTCAGCTTCCTGGCTCTCAGGGAGCTGGTGGGTCAGTGTAGGAACTGAACTCTTGCAAGGAGTGGAGGTGGGAGGGGTGGGCCAGGTGGTCTGGAGAGTCTACGCCCTGCATCAGGGATCTAGCCTCCATGTCCAGTTCTCAGGGTCAGACGGGGAGGAGGGATGGACGTGCTAGGTGACAAGGGTCTGAGATTGGGGACGGGGTGCTGCAGCAACTCACTGCGCTGCTTCGAGTCAGGGTAGGAACTGGACTCCTGCAAGGAGGTGTCTGGTGGACCAGGTGAGAGAGAACAGGTGTGGTGATTCTGCATCTCGCCACAGGATCCATGAAGAATTCTTAGGGTCAAACGGTGGGGGTGGGAGTGTTGGTGAGAAGTGGGTTCTAATTGGAGAGCGGTCAGGGAAGAAAGAGCCCCTTGCACTGGTGGGTTCCTGAGCTTGGGGAGGGGGAGCTGCAAAGACTTGCTCTGTGCCACTCTGGGTTCTCAGGGGTTCAAAAGGGTTTTTTGTTTTTGCTTTTAAGGGGAAAATGAGAAATAACCCTGGAGCACAAGAAATCAGGATGCATATCTGATTTCCCAGAGTTCAGGTCTCTGCCTGCTGGATTATGCCTGGGGAGGAGACTTCTAAATAGGACACACTGTGTGCACATCATCTTCCGGGAGTCCTCCCAAAACTAATTTTTGATGTGATGTGACTCAAAAGTGTAGAATTATTTTGGAAAATGGTTAAAGAGATGGCAACACCAACTTCAGAAATATATCGATCTAGATAGAGGGTATGTCTAGAAATAGTAGCTTCATATTTTGATATTTTTGTTTAATAAACATTTTTATAATTATGTGGTGATACTTTTTAATTTACTCTCATATTTAACTTTCATGAGGTCCCAAATATCTATTTCATTTCATGTTGTTTGTGGATTTGTTGCTGTATTTGATAATAAATCAGTGATAAAAATTTGGTCCCAAAACTTTCCTCCAAATTTTTCTTACAAAAGCTATGGTTTTAAGTGTTTTCTTTAGTTCTTGGTCCAGTTTGAATTAGTTCTTATTTGTGATTGGCCTGACTATTATTGTCGCTTGGGGTGAAACTCTTGTATTTTCTTCCTATGTGTTAAGGACTTTTTTTCTTCATAACATAATTCAAAAAGTTTTACCGGAGTGAAAACAAATGAAATTTCTTGATTTCATTCTTGTTTTTTGCTTTTGGATGACCCTGTGGTAGTTACACAATCTCATGTCAACTTGAAGACATAAAAAGTGTAGGGGTGATATTCAACCTGTCAGTCACCTGATGGCGCCTCCTTGTGGGCATAACACAAATAAGGAGGGTCCTGGGAACACCCCCCCCCCCCCCGCCCCCATCCCCGCTCTCTGCCTATACCTTCCTGCTGGCTGACCATGATTGCTGCCAGAGCCCTGGATACATCTTCCACTATTGGATCCACACGACTTTGCACCCACCAACCTGTGATCTTCCTCCCCTCTGCATCATAGCTTGTGGCTGCGTGAATCTGAAGAGGGACTTAGGAACCAGCATCGGACTTACAGAATTGAGTTGGACTTGGCTGGGGTGCTGCCTCGAAGTATAATTACTTCCTGATGAAAAGTTTTCTTACACATAGATGAGTGTCTCTGGATTTGTTTTTCTGGTCAACCTGACCTAACACATCCACACACACAGATCCTTCATTAGGAAATCTTTTCTGCATAGTGTACATCTATTCCTCACTTATCAACTATTTAATTATTCAATATTTTGCATTTGAAAGAATAGTGAAAGAATATACTATTTTTCATACTAACACTGAATATCTGAGGTGTGAAATGAAAGTAACTGACTGTAAGGTTAAGGATACATTTCAATTTGTCTGGGTCATGGTTCTCAGAAGTTTGGCAGCTAAGCAGTGACGTAACTTATTAGTTATGCAAGGATATCATAATTATCCTCCATTTGGTGATGATACCAATGTTCACATAACAGCCAGTTTTTGGAACACAAACATGTTAAGTGAGGAGTGAGTGTATTTGATTTCATTTATATTCCCTACTATTTAAGTAGCACTATATATAAGTGTGTGGATACAGCAGTGAATACAACACTATCTGTTCTCTAAGGAATTTATAGATGGACAGGAGAAAGAGTCCATGCATGGTCCAGTTGTGGCAGGCACTGTGGAGAAAAATGAGCAGACAGGGCACCGCGTGCAGTGCAAGGAAGATCTGCTCCTTTCTTCTTGTTGCTTGCTGTCCTCAGTTGGTCCCTGACTTGTGGTGACCCCGCATAATGCAACAGAATGCTGTCCGTTCCTATACCATCTCATGATCACTTGCGTTCAGATCCACAGGGTTTTTATTGGCTGATTTTTTTTCAGAAGTAGATTTTCTAGGTCTTCCTTCATAGCCCAGCTAATCTCTCAGCTCTGCTGAAATTTTTTCAACATTATTTCAACACACAAGTGCCCATTGACAGATGGGTGGTGACTGCACATGAGGTGCATTGGCTGGCTGGGAATCAAAACCAGGTCTCTTGTGTGGCGGGTCTCCTATGAGATTCTACCACTGAATCTTTTTCTGTGCTTTTTCCTAAGGAATACCTATTCTTTTTTTAAAAAAATGAATTTATTGGGGCTCATACAATTCATCACAATACA
>NW_022103912.1:826499-828159 GCF_000313985.2 Echinops telfairi
CCTTTGGCCCTTCATGATCACACATGTTGGTGTGCTGCTTCCATGTGGGCTTTGTTGCTTCTGGGCTAGATGGCCGCTTGTTTACTTTTCATATGTAGCGTGTTATTTTCATTATTTGTTTCCTGTTACCTAAGAAATCTGGCAACTGCCTGCATGGGCATTTTGTATCCTCACATGTCATCAGTGTGTCTGTCCTCATTAACTCTTTCCTCTCCTACAGGTCCTGGTTCCTGGAAGCTAGTCTCAGGGAATCTCTTGAGATGGCTGAGTAGCTTCCTGAGATTCTACTCTCACTCTTGTAATTAATCATTATCAGGGACATTTCCTCCTTCTAACTTATCAGAATGATGTAGTCTTTTTCTCAATCAGCGGGATTTTGCTGGTCTCAAGTCACATATTGGCCCCCTCGAGGCTGTCCGTTTGGTAAGGGAGTTGTGGTGCAGATGCCCTAGTAGGGTATGAACTGGGCTGCTACCCCCAAGGTTGTCGGTTTGAGATTCTGCAGGAGAATGATGAAATGTTCTACTCCTATAAAGACTTATACCCTTGGGAACCTACAGTGGCAATTCCCCTCTATCCTGTAAGGTCACTGTGAGTTGGAATCAACTCGATGACGGTGAGTTGAGTACAGTAAGGGAGCCCTTGCTCCACCTCCTCTACTGGGCTGCAGAGCTGCAGAATCCCTTCAGGGTGGCTGGCTGGATATGAGTCAAGGAGAGCTATATCCAGGTCTGTCTTCAAATCCAGTCTCGCAAGGAATGTGGTGGAGGATCTGTCTAGCATCCTTGAGGAGACTTCCCTTTGTCTAGAGTCAGTTTTTCAAGATGTGGGGAGAGGTAGAAAACCAGTCAGTTACTGCCATACAAAATTGTGCTAAGGTCACCCCAAATAGACAGACACTCCTACAGGAGTGATAAGGGAACCTCATGGGAAATTCAAATCAAGATGGGTGTAGGGGGGAATGTATGTCTTGGAAAGGGTGATAACATTTCTGTTGGTATTAAAATGAGGAGGAACAACTTGTCATTAGGGGGAAAATGCTTAACAATACTTATATAGAACCCACAGGAAGAATATACCTGGTACTACGTTCGTAATTGGACACTTTGACATTGTTTCCTGGGTAACCCAGGTTATGTGTTTTGACTTCTAGACCTTGGTGACCTACGTTATGTGTTGTAGATTACGGGGACTTTAGACTCTATTGTTTTGAAGTGCATAATACACTTCATAGACCACACCAGAAGGACTCAATGTGGAAACCACACCAAGTAAACTGAGCTTTACCTCAAACTCACCTGGAGCCCTTCAGCTGACGGCTGAAGCTCCCTCGTGTGAGAAGCAGCAGATGACTGATAGCCAGTGGTGCTATTCAAGTAATTTACTGGTCCGCTGCCCTAATGACCATTTCAAATATGAGACAATGATATAACAAAAGGTATTATTAATTCATACAAGTAATATGTTATAACAACAATTAAAGAAGTACGCAAACTACATTATTTTATAAGAAAGTTTTAAAATATTAATAAAATATTTTTAAAAATCATTTTATTGGGGCTCATACAACTCATCACAATCCATACATACATCAATTGTGTAAAGCACACTTATACATTTGTTGCCCTCATCATTCTCAAAATTCTCTTTCCTCTTGGGT
>NW_022103912.1:831570-854196 GCF_000313985.2 Echinops telfairi
CCACTGGTCTGAGTGTCTGTCGTTGTGCCAGTACCACGCTGATTTAACCACTGGAGCTGTGTAATAGGCATTAAAGTTGGGTAAGGCGAGTCCTCCAACTGTGTCCTTCTTCTTAAGGAGTTCTCTGTTAATTCTGGGTTTCTTCCATCTCCATATGAAATTGGTGGTCAGTTTTTCCAATTCTTTGAAGAAGGTTGATGGTATTTGCATTGGTATGGCATTGAACTTGTAAAGTGCTTTAGGTAGGATTGTTATCTTTACTATGTTAAGGCTTCCAATCCACGAGCAGGGGATGTTCTTCCATTTGTGGAGGTCGCTTTTGGTTTCCTGTAGTAGGGTCTTATAGTTTTCCTTGTATAGGTCTTTAGTATTTTTTGTTAAATATATTCCTAGGTATTTCAGTTTGTTCTTGGCTACTGTGAAGGGTACTTCCTTCTTAATCCCCTCTTCCATGTTCCTGTCCGATGTGTATAGAAAACCTACCAACTTCTGTTTATTGATTTTGTATCCTGCCACTCTTCCATATTCTTCTATCACTGTAAGTACTCCAGCTGTGGAACTTTTGGGGTTTGCAATGTACAGGATCATGTCATCTTCAAATAGCGATAGTTTCACCTCCTCCTCTCCCATTTGGATCCCTTTGATGTCCTTCCGCTGTCTTATGTTGTTAGCCAGAACCTCCAAAACAATATTGAATGGAAGTGGGGACAGGGGCATCCTTGTCTTGTGCCCTTTTTCAGTGGGATTGTTTTTGTCTTTTCTCCATTGGCTATGATGATGGCCGTTGGCCTTTCATAGATAGCTTGTATCAGCTTGAGGAACTTACCTTCCAATCCTATCTCCATGAGTGTCTTGATTAGGAATGGGTGTTGGATATTGTCAAATGCTTTTTCTGCATCTATGGATATTATATGGTTTTATCCTTTTTCTTCTCAATGTGGTGTATAATATTGATGGATTTTCAGATGTTAAACCATCCCTGCATCCCTGGAATGAATCCTACCTGGTTGTGGTGGATGATATGTTTTATATACTTTTGTATTTTATTGACCAATATTTTGTTAATGATTTTTGCATCTATGTTCATTAGGGATATTGGTCTCTCGTTCTCTATACCTGTGGGGTCTTTGCCCTGTTTGGGTATCAAAGTAATGCTGGCTTTGTAGAATGGGTTTGGGAGTTTGCCATCCTCTTCTATGTTATGGAATACTTTGTGGAGGATCGGTGTCAACTCTTCCCTGAATGCTTGGTAGAATTCTGCTGTGAAGCCATCTGGCCCTGGGGCATTTTTGTTGGTAGATTTTAAATACTCTATTTCTTCTTTCACTATGGGTTTGTTGAGGTCATCAATCTCTGTCTGAGATAATCTAGGGAGAGACTGTTTTTCCAAATATTTATCTATATCTTCTATGTTTCTGAATTCATTAGAATACAGACCTTCATAGTATTTTGTGATTATCCTTTTAATCTCATTGGGGTCTGTTGTTATTGCCCGTTTCATCCCTCATCCTGGCTATTGATTTTTGCCCCTTTATACCCTTGGTAAGCTTTGCCAGATAACTTTCAATTTTGTTAATTCTTTCATAGAACCAGCTTTTAGTTGAATTTATGTTTTGTGGTGTTCTCTTGTCTTCCCACTGGTTTAACTCTGCCCTGATTTTTATTATTTCTGTTCTCTTGCTATTTGAGGGGTGGTTCTGCTGACTCTTTTCTAGTTGTTGGAGGTTTTGTGTTAGCGTAGCCGTCATACTCCTCTCTTCTTTTTTCATATAGCCATTTAATGATATCAAGCTACCTCTGATAATTGCCTTCACAGTGTCCCATAAATTTTGATACGTTGTATTCTCGTTCTCATTGGTTTCTAGAAACTTCCTGATATCCACTCTAATCTGGGTCTGTACCCGTTCATGTCGCAGGAGGTCATTGTTCATCCTCTAATTGGTTGCCCTTGCTTTCCTGGAAATCCTCTTATTAATCTCCAGCTTTATGGCATGGTGATCTGAGAAAGATATTGGATAATATCTATGTGTTTGAATTTACTCAGGCTGGACTTGTGTCCCAGCATGTGGTCTATTCTTGAAAAAGATCCATGTAGACTAGAAAAGAATGTGAAACCCTTTGCATTTGGATGGAAATTTGGACCCTTATCTCACCATCTATCTTAATGGCTAACTTGGCAGGGTACAGGATTCTGTGGGAGGTGTTTTTTTCCTTCAGCTTTTGGAAGATGTTGCTCCATTCTCTCCTCCTCTTCATGGTTTCTGCTGATAGGTCTGAGCATATTCTTACCTGTGCTCCTTTGTACGTATTTGTCTTCCTTTCTCTTACTCCTCGTAAAATTTTCTCCTTTTCCTCGAAGTTGGATATTTTTACTATTATATGTCTTGGAGTGTTTTTCTTGGGGTCTAGTCTATCTGGTGTCCTTTCTGCTTCCTGTATGAGTGCCTGGTTCTCCCTGGTTAGGGTGGGAAAGTTTTCTTCCAGAAATTCCTTTGCTATCTTGGCTGTTGGCTTGTCTGTTGTGTTGAGTTCGGGTAGATCAATAATACGAAGATTATTCCTCTTCATAGCAGCTGCCATTGATCTCGAGCTATCTTCTGTTTCTTTAATTTTCCTGACTGTCTTTCTCGCTTGCTTAGGTCTCTTTGAGTGTCCTTGAGGTCGCTGATACAGTTCTCTGCCTCCTCAAGCCTAATCATTAATATTGTGACCTTGTGTGTGGCTTCTGCTACCTCCTCTGTTAGCTCCTGTAGTTCCCTTTGGTGGGTGGACTTCATCCTCTCTATTGTGGACTTCATCTCCTCTATTATTGTATCCTTGTTCTGGGTTGCTTCCTTCAGCTCCTCTATTACTGCCAGTAGACTTCTGAAGAGTTCCTCTGTGGCAGATCTGTATCTGCTTTTTCTATGAGAGATGTTAGCTCTGCTACTATGTTTTGTCTCTGTTTTTTTTTGTTGTTGTTGTTGGGAGTGATGTGGTCTGTTGATTTTTCCTCGATCCTTTCATAGGCCCCATGTTTCTGCGAGGCCAGGGGGCCCTTATCTGTGTTACTGTTAGGGATTCTCTCAGGTGGTTGCCTGTGACCTACTCTAAGGATGGGTCAGACTGCTGTGTTGGCAGAGTTCCCTGTAGGCTTGGTGACCAGCAGTGGTGAGATGTTTCAGCGACTGGAGTGGGGGGTGGGGCCTCTGTGAGTGCCCCCAGGCTGCTTTGACCTGGTCTGTCAGGGTACCCTTAGCAGCCTTTTTTGTTGTTGTTTAGTAATAAAAAATAAAAAGCTAAAAATTAAAAAAAAAATTGGGGGGAGGAAAAAGAAAAAGAATGGAGAGAGAGAAGGAAGGAGAAGCGATAAGAGAGGAGAGAAAAGAGGTGATAATAGTGAGAGTGGGAAAAGAAACAAAAGCGATAGAAGGAAAACCTATAGAAAAGGGCAGAAGAGAAGTAATAGCAATAGTGAAAAAGGAGGAAGAAAGAAGGGAGAGAAGAAAGCATGAGATAAAAGATATATATGTATATATTTAGATTCCCCTTCCCTTCTTTTCCCTCCAAGTTCTAGCGATGCCTAATAGAAGGTGGAGGTGGCCTCGCTGCCACGGGACATGGTGCTGATCTGGGCTCCAGAGCAGGCTATGTGACGGGAAAGTGCTCTTCAGATCAGCAAGCCCTCCCAGGTCCCTGCAGCCAGTAGAGTGGAGCCTGAGGGCAGAGGCCACACAGGCGGGAGGCTGCAGGCAGAGGGCATGCAGAGGGAGCCTGTGGGCAGTGGCTAACCAGGCAGGGGATGACCCACAGGGTGAGCCTCCTGCACCGTCCGGGAAAGACTGGGGCCGCAAGGGGTGTTGAGAGGCACAGGGCGCAATGCCCGCCTCCTATACCAGCTGGAGAGGGCTGGGGCAGGCTTGGAGCTGGCGCTGGGCATCCCGCGGGGGCACTGGAGTGATAGGCGCCAGCAGAGCAGAGACAGCTCTGGCAGGGCCCGAAAAACCGGCAGGTGGTTATCGCTAGAGCCGCCGGCCCGGTGAGCGGCGCAGGCTCCTCAGAGACATAGTCCGCGCCGGATCAGTGGCGACCATGCTCTGCTCTGCGGGGAGTGCACTGAGCAGCAGGCTCAGAGCTGCTGGGCACACAAAATCCCTCAGCGCCCCAGAAAGGGGAAGGTCGCTCCGGCAAGCGCAGAACCCCGCCACCAGCGGCCCAGTGGGCAGGAGCACCCACTGTTCCGCGGCAGGCGGGTTTGGCGCTCCGCTGGGGCTCCTGCAGAGATGCAGTGCCGCGGAGAGAAGCGGACTTGGCACCGGCCGGAAGTGCAGAGCTCCGCTTCCCGGGCCGGGAATGGAGTGGGAGCTAGGTTATGGGGCTGCCGGCCGGCAAACAGAGTGCCAGTGGAGCGGTTCCAGGCAGTAGTAGGGGGGGGATGGTCCCCCATGAGGGTCGCCCAGGCAGCCCCCAGTAGATTTCAGGTCAGCCACCCAGGGCTTGGATAGATGGAGGGAGGGACGTGGGCCCAGGGGCAGATCGCTGCCACTTGGGGAGAGAGGAATGGCAGAAGAGGGGAGCCTCTCTCCCAGTGGGGTCCCGCGAGTGGGCAGCTGCTGTCGGGGGTCCTGCCACCACTGCGCGTGTCTCCGCAGAGCAGGCAAGCAACTCTGGGCACAGGGTCCCGGTCTGGGGATGGAGTGGGGCTAGAGCTAGTCTAGGTCGTGATGGCGGGGGCTTAGTGACCTGCGATGTCCCACAAATCGGAGCCTAGATCACCGAGGCTCCGGCTTAGGACAGATGTGTGGGGTGTGGGTGTGGTGCTGGCCCAGGGGGATATTTCACTCACCAGACTTATTCCACTTGGCTACCTGGACACCAAACCCACCTTGTTCGAGAGAGCGCTCAAAGTAAGTGGGTCCCCTGGTCCGCCATCTCCCCGGAACTCTAATGAAAAAATACTAAACAATACTTGACAATAAACAATAAAATTGTTACTTAGAAATTTCCATATTGCTTCTTGATTGGCATCCTCACAATGTTCTTTGCCTTTAACTGAGCATCATCAGCTGTGTGATTTATCCTTAGTCATCTTTTCACTGTAGGAGTAGGATCCAATTCCATTAGATGTAGTTCAATTGAACAATAGTCATTGTGTTTGATTTATTAGAAATAGGCAACTTCTTTTCTCTGAACATACGATGTTCATCATTGAAAACCCCCTTTTCACTTCTGAACTTACAGCAATTGTTCTGGCAATACTTTTAGCTCTTTGAACACTTTCAAGAATTCCATAATCCACTCATGGTTCGTGCGAATTTGGGGTATTGTTTTCTTGAGTTCCTTTGGGAGCATTCCTGATTAGGTTAAAGGAACCCAAGTGATTTTTATTTGTTCACTTTGTACCTTGTAACATTGCAGAATTTGTCAACTAGATCCTCAAGTTTTCTTGTGGAACCTTTAGTGTTTGCTAGCACAGGATTCTGACATCAGCAAGTAAGGATAATTTTACTTCTTCCTTTATGATTTGAATATCCTTTATTTCTCTTTATTGTCTTATTGGTCTGACTAGGCTTTCCAGTACAATACCATTGACAACCTCCAAATGATAAAATACCTATGAATTCACCCAAGCAAAGGCATAAAAGACTTATACAAGGAAAATCACAAAGCACCGCAACAGAGACTAAAGGATACCTGCATAAATGGAAGGGCATTCCATGTCCATGGGTTGGGAGACATAATACAGTGAAAATGGAAATACTACCAGAGGCAAAAACAGTGAATAAGGAAGACCAGGGAAGAACTGATGCATTTAAACTATGGTATTTGTGAAGAATAAAGAGAAATACTACGGACTTCCAGAGGAAGGGGGAAAAAAATCTTGGAAGCAGTACAGCCAGATGCTCCTTTGTTAGAAAAGACCAGTCTCTAGAGAAGGACACTATGCTTTGGAGAGGGCCAGTGAGGGAAAAAAGGCCCCCAATGAGTGGCTGCAACAATGGGTTCTTATAACCGTTATAAGAACTGGGCAGGGTTCTGCATAGGGTCACTTTAAGGCAATCAGTAGTTACAAAGCAAACCTAATACAAATCTCAATAACAATCTTATCGAAATGGAAAAACTAATGACCAATATATAAGGAAAGGAAAGAGGCCCCGCATAACCAAAGCATTATTAAAGAAGAGCAAAGACGGTCTCACACTCCTCAATAGCAAAAGATACTATGCAGCCACTACAATCAAAACAATGCAGTATTGGTTCAATGGTAGACATATAGAACCATAGACTATAATTGCGAACCCAGATACAAATCTACTCATTTATGGTCAGCTGATTTTTCATAAGGGGCCAAAATCTACTCAATTAAGAAGAAACACTCTCTTTAATAAATGGTGCTGGGAAAATTGGTTATTCACTTGAAGAAAAACGAAATAGGACTCATACATCACACCACACACAAAAATTAACCCCTAAAGGGATCAAAGACCTAAACGTTGAAGTTGAAACTATCTAAAGTTCCTGGAATAAAACTGCAAGAAAAGTATCAAAAAATGATTTTTTTTAAAAAAGACTAGCAAAACATTATAGATAAATAGCAGAAGTCAAATTAGATAATTAGAACCTCATAAACATCAAACGTGTGCTCGTCAAAAGACTTTACCACAAGATTAAAAAGACAACCTAAAGATTTGGAAAAACATCTTGCTGATACAGGTCTAATTTCTAAATATACAGAAAATGCCAACCACTTGACAACAAAAAGACAGACCATCCAACTGAAAAATGCACAAAGAACATGAACAAACATTTCACAAAATAGGAGATACAAGGGACGAGCAAACGTGAGAAGATGCTGTTAGTTGTCATAGAGTTGATTCCGATGCGTCTCGCCCTTCTGTCCAGCAGAGCAACGCACTGCCCCGTTCTCACAATTGCCGCGTTTGAGTCTGCTGTGGGAGTTCGACTCCCCAAGGGGCTTCCCTTTTACACTGACCCTGGACTTTACCAAAGGCTGTCCCAGGAGAATTGCCTTGGGAAATGTTTCACCCCACACAATCCAGTTCCTTTAGACTTGCTCCTTCAAGACTTCTTTTTTGACCCCAAACTCAGCATTGAAGAGGAATGTAATTGTAGTCCCCTGAGGACACCAAAATTCCTGTTTTGATGTAGTATAAATTGAAGAGTGCAGAATTCTCTAAAACGGTTGTTGTTGTTGTCATCATCCTTAGGTGCCATGGAGTCAGGTCCAACTCATAGTGACCTTATGTACAGAATAACCAAACACTACCTGGACCTGCACCATCTTCGCAATTTTCTTATGTTTGAGCCCATTGTTACAGCCGCTGTTTAAATCCATCTTGTCAAGGGCCTCCTTACTTTTCCCTGCCCTCTACTTTACCAAGTATGGTCCTTCTCCATGGACTGATCTCTTCTGACATAAAGGTTAGAGAGATGGAAACCTCACAGCTTGTAGAATATAAATGGAAGATATATTGAGATATGTTCAGAAACAATAGTTTCATATTTTTGTTTAATAAAGGTGTCTGTGATTGTGTCACAATACTGTTTTACTTACCCTTCTGTAATAATTACATAGTTTCATGTCAACTTGAAGATATAAAATTGTAGGGGTGGAATCTAGCCTGATGGTCCTCCTTGTGGGTATGACCTTCTCCTAAAGAGGGTCTTGGGAAACACCCCCCCAAGCCCCTACCCCACCCTATCCCACCCCTGCCTTCACCAGGCTGAAACTTGCATGAGCCCTGGGGATGAATCCCCCATCATTGGATCCTTGAGTTCATCCACAGCTTATTCAGAAAAGTTTTCTAGCTCTAATTTTTGGTCTATAGTTTGAGCCATTCTGTCTTGTTTCTACATATGAACTAACATTGACTGTTGCCTCCAAGACATTGTGATGCTGTTGTATTTGTATTTAATCGGGGATTTATGCTGACGTGTTCTTAGGCGTGCACCACCTATGTCTTGGTGGATGGGATAGAGGATGAGGCTCAGTTATTTGCTGTTCATGTACTGCAGTTGAGGGGGCTTTGGGCTGGTATTGGCTGCTGTGTATTGTTGATCAAGTGGGTCGTAGCCTTTACTCAGTGGGTAAGTTTGCAGGAAATACAGGTATTACTGGGCAGGGTGGGCCTGGGTGCTGTCTCCCACTGAGTGGGACAGAAAAAACTAAGATGATAAAGAAACCAGAGCAGCAAAAAAAGAAAGAAGATAATAGCCTTTTCAAAAGATTGAAAAAGCGAGGGAAATAAGCAAACAACAGGAAAAAAGGAATTAAGACCTGAAAGGAAAGTCAATAAAAACAATGGCGGGGGAAAAAAAGCAAAAAAAACAATGGTGGAGAAAAAATAAAAACAGTAAATCTGAGGAAGAAACATGAATTTAGTATAAAAGAAAAACAAAAGTTAAGAAAAAGAAGGAGAAGGGGGGGCTTGGGACGATCATTCATGTCCTTCTTGCTTTTTTAGGACACGTGTTCACCTTGTAGGCATGATCCTGCCTTTGTGAATGAGTGTCATTAAAAGTTTTACCCTATCATCCACCCCCATTGTTTGTGTGAAGTGGTGTCTAGTCACTTCAGAGTTTAATTTATATAAATCAATAATTCATGTATTGCAGTCTGAAACTGGCCTATACTTCTATAATTTCTTTCTCTCAGCAGTGTTTTAAATTTATACCATTGGCTAAATGACACTATCAATAGAATTACTTTATGTCCCAGAGGAATGATTTATAGTGTTCTCTCTCATAAAGCATAATGATATCTCTAAAGTGAAATATGTATATATATATTCCATATCTAAATGAATGGATTTTGGTTTCACACTTAATTCTAGCCCCAATCGCAGAATAATTAGTTCTTATTACATGGCCTAGCTTGATACGTGTCCTCATGAAGCGATCACTGACAATATGGGTGCTAGTGCAAAATGTAGCAAAGAAACCAGACATTGCCCAGCTCTCAGAAAGAATAGTGTCTGGGGTCTTAAAGACTTGTCTTAAAACAGCCATCTAAGGGGGGTGTCCACGAAGTCCACATGGAAGAAGCACACCAGCCAGAGGGATCCAAGGGGTTTAAATAATCAAGCCCAAATTCAAAGGAGAGAATAGTATTAGAGCTGAACCATGAACATCTGGTTTGCAGAAGGCCATGGAGGACAGTGGAGGCTCAGACTCCGTTTGCAGGTTCCCACGTGGATTAAGGGTGTCGAATCTCCTCTGACCATAATTGAGGGATGTGAATAGTCTTGCTATCAGATACCGAGCACTGTAAAGTTGATGACGGTATATGTAGTTTGATTAAAATATAATATCTTATCATTTGCTCTCCCTTTTGACCCATTGTAATGTTTCATATTTTAATATGTCCATGTTTTAATATTTTCTGCTTTCTCTCTTAATTGTGGTTTTCTGTGTTTTGTCTAATCATTGTTGGGATTTTGTTTGCTTCTTATTTGTGTTCTGTATCATTTTCTCTCTATAAAATCCAGGACAGGTAGATATACAGAGACAGTGACTGGATAGGGACATGGCAAGAGGTGATGGGGAGATAACACAACGACTATGAGAAGAAAATGTTCTGAAACTGGCTATGGTGATGATTGCACACATCTTAATATAGCCGAAAGATTAAATTGTCTGATATGTGAAGTATATGCAAATTAAATTATTTTTTTAAAAAGAAGAAAGGAAGAAAGGGAGGAGAATGCAAAGGGGGGAAGAGAAGGAAAAAGAACAGACAACTCATGGAGAAAATGGGGAGCCAAGGAAAGGAAGAAAGCGGGAAGGAAGCTAGGGCACCGTCCTTTGGGACCAAGCCCTCCTGCTGTCCAGGGAGGCCCCGGGGCAGAGTGCGTGCTATGTCATGGATGAATCTGTGGGTCTAGAAGTCTGGGTTGGGGTGCCTGATCCCGGAAGGAGCTTGTGTCAACTCAGAGGATGGATGCAATCAGGGTGCCTGGCCCTGGGAGTGGTTGGGCCCCTAGTTCTAGCTGCCTCAGAAAGTTGCTGGTATCAGATCACCTATTCATTCTTGCCTGCCCAAAGGTGACTGCGATTGTGTGCCCATCCATCACTGTGTGTTCTGCTGGTCTGAGGAGGAGGTGAGTGTGTACCTCCAAGGGGGCTCGTGGTATGCACTTTGTGCTTGAGCCACAGGGGTGTGTCTCTGACCTCAGGTGGAGCGGGGGTGCAGGGATGGATGTTGTGTTAGTCTGAGTTGACTAGAGAAACAAATACAGGACACTTACATGTGAGTAAGAGCTTAGAGTAAGAAAAAGCTTCATATGAAAGAGCAATTGTATGTTGAGAAAGAGCCCAGCCTAGTTCAGCTCAAGTCCACAAGTCCACCATCAGTCCACATGTCAGATACCAGTCTGTAAATTCCTCTTCAGACTCACACAACACATGCAATGACGCCAAATGCAGGAAGATTGCAGGCCAGTGGATGGAAAGTCTTGCGGATCCAGTGGCAGTGGAAGCATCTCAGTGCTGGCATGGGTCTCCATGTGCTCCTCTGGCTTCATGAGTGTATCTCCATGTGGCTTGTCCTGCTAGTCACTGGGTCTGGCCTCCAGTGAGCTATTTATCTCCATAGAGCCTCCAAATGAGGCCATCAAGCTGCAACCTGATTGACAAGCTAGACTCCAGCCCTTCACAAGTTGACAGGAGATTGTGTACCTGCCACAACATATTAATCACAAGTTATTTTAAATTCTAGTCTGATATTTCAACAATTGATGCCATATATTAATCTGGTTCTGGTGTTCATTCTATCTTTTCAGACTGTTTTTTTTCTTTTTCCATTTAACATGCTTTTGTTGTTGTTGAAAGCCAAATATGATTGTTTGGATCATAACCAACTATGGATAACATGGAGAAGAATAGGAAGTCCAGAGCACTTCATTGTGCTTATACAGAACCTGTACATGGATTGAGAGGCAGGTATTTGAGTAGAACAAGCGGATACTGCATGATTTAAAATCAGGAAAGGTGTGCATTGGGGTTGTATCTTTTTACCATACTTATTCAGTCTGTATGCTGAGCAAATACTCTGAAGCTGGACTCTACGAAGAACAAGGCATTAGGATGGAAGAAAGGCCTATTATCAACCTTTGAGAGGCAAAGACACACCTTGCATATTAAAATGAGGAGGATTTGAAGCACTTACTGATGAAAATCATAGACTGCCACTTTCGGTATGAATTACAACTTAATGTAAAGAACACCAGCTGGGGCGCCTATGTGTGATCTCTCCACCTGGTTCTTGGTAACAAGCAGCGTCAGTTTTCTATCAAAATGAGAATGTATGGAGTGAGGGTCAGTGTGCTCAAGATGACGGACACACGAGGACAGACAGTGCGGGACTGGAGATTGGAAAGTTGAGAGGATGTGGCGGCTTCCTGCAGATCCAGAGCAGGCCAGAGACTCAGGGGCAGGTCGGAGATCTGGTTAGGCGTTAGTAAAACACAGGTTGGTTCGTCTCTGGAAAAAGTTTCTGATGACAGACTTGGGTTAAGAAATAGTGATATAGTAAGATATTTTTCTCGGATCTCATGCTCGGGGGAAGTAAAACCAACAAAATGTGCCTCTTCCTACCTGCTAAAAGTGAGTCTCTGAAGTTTTTAGCAATCACCGTTGTCTACACTGAGCCTCTGGCAATTTGCCAATCGCAGTTGAGGTTTTTAAGTGTTCCTACATGAGTTGACTCCAGCAGCAGGGTCTGCTCCTGGATTTCTGGTCCCAGAAAGCTGTCGTCGTCTGATCCATTGTCTTCCCCTCGCTTGCACCATGACTTCGGTTATCGGGTGAATCTAAGACAAGTTTGTTCTATTCATGTTCTTGTTATAAGAAAGAGTGGTGACTTACATACTCTTTACAGGCTAAGAAAATAGGAGGCAGGAAATATATTCTTATGTATTTGGGAGATGAAGATGACAAGATTTGGTGAGGTATTGGATGTAGATGGCCAAAAGGGGATTCAAGGACTTTTGGGGGGGGCAGGAGCGGGGGGGCTGCTTTTCCCTTCGCTAACCCATAGATTCAGTCACGCCATATACTGAGATTAGAAAATTTGCAGATTTGTGGATGACGGTGAAATTTGAGGTACCTGTGAGACTCCACAGGAGCTCTGATGACTTCGCGGTTATGCGTTGGGCTGTTAACCATAAAGCCAGCAGTTCACCACCAACAGCTTCTCACAAGTAAGACAAGGGTGTCTCCAGCTGTATAGTTAGCTCAGAAACCCACAGGGTCACGTCTGCCCTGTCCCTGTTGTAGCTGGACGGCAGTGAGTGTAGCGTGAGGGAGACCCCCATGGAAATGTGAACTAGGCAGTGGAGCAACAGTAGAGTACGAGAATTCACAGGAAAGGTCTACACTGACGAGTTTCCAGCTTACAGATGGTGTTTACCTATTTGAGAAGGTCTGAGGATACCCCGGGAGACAGGTCGAGGAAGAAGCTGAAGATGGAGGCCATGAGCCTCCACCCTACAGAAGTCAGGTTGGTGAGGAAGAGTCAACACAACCCAAAGGCACGGCCCTTGCAAGGCCATGGACCTCCTGTTAACCCTGCCTGCAATGTCGGTTTACCAGCTTCAAGTTCATTAACTTGACAGCCAGCCGAACCATATTGTTCTGCTTTGTTCAGTCCATCACAGACCCAGACACATTTCTGATGCCCGTGTCCATTACCTCTCGGGTCCTATGCTGCGACAGGGCACTGCCAGCAAGAGCTGCACTATTGAATGGAGAGAAAGAAATATATTTTACAAACATTGTATTGGGGGCTTCTTATAGCTCTTATCACCATCCATCCATCCATCCATTGTGTCAAGCACATTTGTACATATGTTGCCATCATCATTTTCAAAACATTTTCTTTCTACTTGAGCCCTTGGTATCAGCTCATCCCACCCCCATGAACCCTTGATAATTTATAATCCACCCCCACCATGTCTTACACTGACCACTGTCTCCCTTCACCCTCTTTTCTGTTGTTCATCTCCCTGGGGGAAAAACCTTCTCCCAGACTGTATGTCGATTATTGGGATCGGTTCCTCCTTCCTTCCCCCACCTTCCCCTTCCCCTCCTGGTATCACTACTCTCATTATTGGTCCTGAGGAGTTTATCTGTTCTGGATTCCCTGTGTTTTGAGATCTTATCTCTACCCTACCCGTGTACATGCACTGGTCTAGACGGATTTGTAAGGTAGAATTGGGATCATGATAGTGGGGGGGAGGAAGCATTAAAGAACTAGAGGAAAGCTGTATGTTTTGTCGGTACTCTACGCACGCTGACTGGCTCATCTTTTCTTTGTGACCCTTCTGTGGGAGACAAAGTATTTTGACAGACCATTTATTGCCCAAGTAGATTACTATTTTTGTAAGGTGCTTTTGCATCAGTCTTGAATCAAAGCAAGCCCACATATGGTGGAATAAAATACTGTCTGGATCTGCAGTATTGTTATGTGTGTGCCCACTGTGTCAGTCCATTGAGGGTCTTCCTCTTTTATGCTGACTCTCTACTTTATCAAGCATGATGTCCTCCTCCAGGGACTGGTCTCATCTAACACCATGTCCAAAGTATATAAGATAAAGTCTCACCATGAAAGACCTGGGAGTACAAACATAATCTTGACCCCTATCGTGTGCCTGGAGCAATTACAGGAATTGGCGAGGCAAAGTCAAATAAGACACGATCTTGCATGCTGCTGGGCAGGCCGACACTATATATCTCAGTAAAATTCTCTACTGAAAGTTAAGATGTGGAAACATAATCCTAATTTATAAATTATCAAGGTTTCGTGAGGGAGGGTGGGAGAGGGAGGGGGGAACGTGAGGAGCTGATTCCAAGGGCTCAAGTAGAAAGAAAATGTTTTGAAAATGGTGAGGGCAACAAATGTACAAATGTGCTTGACACGATGGGTGGATGTATGTATTGTGATAAGAGCTCTATGAGACTCCAATAAAATGATTGAAAACAGGAAGATGCTATGGACTGAACTGTCCCCTAGAACTGTATGTGGAAATCCTGCTTCTGCTACCTGTGGATGTGACCTTGTTTGGCAATAGGAGTTGTCTTTTATGATAACGATTCACACCAGACTAGAGTGGGCCTCGAACGCAATCACTTCTGAATTATGGAAAAAGCATCTACAGGCCAAGAAGGCCAAGGATTAACAGCTGCTACTAGAAGCTGAGATAGACAAGGACGTGCCTACCCCCTTCTAAAAAAATTCCCTAAATCTAAAATTGTAGCCTCCTGAAGTGTGAGAGAATCAATCTATGCTTTTATAACACACTCACATTCACACACACCTCCCTTTTTATTGTGGTTTGGGTGAAAGTTTACAGGGGAAATTAGTTTCCAATTCCACAATTTATGCCCATTTTATGACATTTGTGACATTGGTTACAGTCCCCCTCCATGTACCAGAAGTCCTCCCACTTCCTCCCTGGACTCCCTTTCCCATTTCCATTTTCCCGCCCCTTCCTGCCGTCTGCACTCTGTTTGGGGCCGATGCTGCCTGTTGGGCTGGCTGGTTGTTCACTTGGAAGGTCTGCCTCCTGTTGTGCTGAAATAGGATCTTCAGGAGTAAAGTTGTGTTCTGTTTTTCCTTCCATTGACTATAAATACATTTAACAGCTTAGCGGAACGACAAGCTAAATTTAAGATTGTTCACATTTGAAAATTGTAGCATACCCTCTGCTAATGAAAAACAAGGAACTCCCAACGGTGGAATTCTAACACAGCAATTTCATCAACAGAGCTCTGAAGGTTGCTCTGTTTGTGTTTAAAGGGGGTTAGAGCAGTGATTATGTTTGAAAAGTTCTGAGAAGTCCATCGACCGTCCAAACTTTGGACTGAGTACCTTATTTTGATTTTCCTTTACTTACAGACAGGTAGATATATACAGTGCCGTTGTAATAATGAAACAAATGTGAAAGCCACTGTAAAGTTGCACAGCACAGAAAACTGTTGCTCCATCTTCTACTACATGCTGTTTTCAGTATTTTTGATAAGTTGGAATGATCCCATCATGTCTAAGACCTCTCTTTAACTCCAGATCCTCCAGTTTTCTCCACAATTCTGCACGTTCCTTTTCTCTCTTTCTCACGCTGCCGATCTGACTAAAGCCGTGTTCTTAAAACTAACCACATGCGGTGTTTTTGTCCTGGCTAGACTAGGTAACTGAGGCCGTGGAGCTTATCACTGGTTCTGGGTGAGATTTTAGTCTGGAGAGAGGAAGCCTGTTAACTTGGAAGGGACAGTCCACCCCTAACACCCTCATTGTCAGCTTGTGATGGCAAGGTTATATCCAGAAGTAAACGAGTCATTTCACTTCATTCCGCTTTTATCACCAACATACTTAATGTAGCTCCAACTGGTTTCCAATATCGGGTAAGTCAGCAGACAATGTTGAGTGAACACGCAGGGCACAACCCCCCCCCCACACACACACACAGAGTTTGCTGGCGTCTAAATTTCTTAAGTGTTAGGTCATTTTCCTTTCTGGTCAAGTGGCTGTCTGAGGAGTGCTGATGTGGTCCATAAATCGACCTGCCCATAATATGAAACACAGCCCTTATTTACAGTGGGCATGCCCCAGGAGGCTGTGAGCGAGCTCATAAAGCCTGGATGGTGTGGCCCCTGCCAAGTGAGCAAGGCAATAAAGGGCCTTCTGGAATTAGCTGGTGCTCCCCCAGCTGCACTGTGGGACCACGCAGGGAGCCTGGAGTCCTCCCCCAGCTTGTAAAGCATTGCATTCAGACCTAACTCCTCCCGACCCCAGAGTGACTGTCTTCAGGGGAGAGAGGCAGCTCCCTGGAACAAGCAAGGTAGGGCGAGCGCAAGGAACCCAAATAGCCCCCAGCAGTCCATCTTGCCCCCACTCCTCCACATCCAGAGGGTGGTTGGATTTTACATCAACTTGACTCTACTTGAACATGCAGGGGCAGAATACAACCTGCTAATCAGGTTGCAGGCTGATGATGCCTCCTTGGGCGTGTGGCCATTTTAAGGGAGAAAGTTGGAACTCCCTCCCCCCCCTCCATGCTCTTTTGTCTTCCTGCCATGTGTCTACTCCACTCTGCACCCTCCCTGAATCCCACTTCACCTTTCTGCATCACTGGCGTGCAGCTGCGTGAGTCCGAAGAGGGCTCCGGCTAGCGACTTAAGTTGGGCTGGGCTGGGATCCTTTCTGGGTAGAAAGCTCTTTCTTATACATCCATGAGTGTCACTCATTTGTTTCTCTAGACAACCAGGCCTAACACACCTAGTCTCAGTGGGCCCTGCCCAAAGCCTCCCCTCCGGGGAATGGGCCGGGTCTGGTGAGTCACACCCTGGGGCTTCTCTGTGATAGCTCGCTCCCTCTTACTCCTTAAGGTGCCCCACCAAGCCCTACGGAGCCCCTCCCTAGCGTCCTTGGATTCACCCAGCATGGTGGAATCTGCTCTGCTCTGGACTCCTGGAAGTCACTTGTGCATCCTGCCAAGCCCGTCTCCGTTCCACAGCTAGGTGGAGCCTTCCAGCATGCTGATCACCTTGCTCCAACCTCACTGATGAAGGTGTTCTCCCGACCTAGTTTGTGCAATCCGCCTCCCTCCTCACCCCTTCCTTTCTCTCACACCGTGCCCGCCCCTCTCTGCCAGACAAGGAGGCTTCCCTTCCGTTGTGAACATGCTTCATGCTCCCCCTACCTCAGGGCCTTTGCACCTGTTCTTCCCTCTGCCTGGAACAGCTTCCCCTGCCCTTTTGCATGGCTGTCCCTTGGCCACCCCTTTCTTGGAGAAGTCTACTCCAATGTCTGATTTGGTTGTCTGCCTATTATGTTGTCTCCTCGGCTTAAGAACTTCATCTTTATCTCAGT
Source organism: Echinops telfairi (assembly GCF_000313985.2). Lineage (NCBI taxonomy): Eukaryota > Metazoa > Chordata > Mammalia > Afrosoricida > Tenrecidae > Echinops > Echinops telfairi. The sequence continues at coordinate 848,438 of NW_022103912.1, forward strand.
GTAATTCTCCTTTTCTTTACGAAATCAGTTGATTCAGTCCAGTGTCCCCACTTCTCTGTCAGCTCCACAAAGGCATCGCCATTGGCTGTTCTGCTTGGCCCTGCCTCATAGGGTGCTCAGACTGGAGAGTGTTTCAACCCCATGTTGCTTAGAGACAATGTAACTTGGATACGGCACTTAACTAGCACGCTCTCTAGTAGGGTTGTTGTCAGTATTACAGTACTTGATGTAAAGGGACCAAAGCAACCATGGCAGCTCCTAGCAATTCCATCTCCCTGAGTGGCAGACCATTGCATCCGCACCCTGGCCGTGGCTTCCAAGTGCATGGACTGTGCTTGCCCTTGGGTTTGGTCCTGGCCTTTGCTTCACCCAATAGAAGGGGGGATGCAGTGGAAGTCCTGAACCTAGGCCTCTACCAAGCATGATGTCCTTTCCCAGGGACCGGTCTCTTCTGATACTAAGTCCAAGCTATGGGAGACAAAGTCTTGCCATCCTTGTTTATTATTATTATTTTGGGGCAGTTCCTGGTACTTTCAGCAATGTAATTCAAATGCATTGATTTTTCTTCGGTCTTTATGGGAAATTAACACAGAGGGAATCTGGAAAGCTAGTATTCCATGGTAGGAAAGCCACCACTTTGTTAAGTTGGAGATAAAGTCCAAGCACATTATTCTGCTTTAAGTATCATTCCCACAGATTCTCCCCTAACTGCTATGCTGCCTTAAAGTGAGCACATGGTTGATTCGATCTCCCTATAGAAGCAAACATTCTTGTTGTCTCCTCCCGTCGCGGCATCCATCCTCCTCATGCCTCCCCCCAATACAGGTATTAGGCCCTCACCTGTGAGCTCAGACTTTACTGTGGTTACCACCCACCTTGTGACGTATGTAACTACTGAATGTGCATGTCTTCAGGCTACCTATAAATATCCCAAGGCAGTAAAGATGCTCTCTCTTCCACTCTCTCATCTCCCCTCCACATGGACCACCAAGAGGGGCTGAGGTGAACGTGCTACTATGAAGCGTGTCTGACCTGTTTATTTTAGTCTCTCTCCTATCTTCTATGACTTTACATATTATAACCGTGCAATTGCGCCTACAGACCCCTCGGTTGTCAGGCTGCTTTACTCTGACAGGTCTTCCTTATTCAGTGTCCAGCTTCCCCGTGCATATGAGATGACTGACAACACGGTGGCTTGGGAGTTAATTGGCCTAGATCTGTAAGTGAAATACACTGCTGTCCCACATGCTGAGGTCTTGTGGGTGTTGTGTGGCAGCCCAGCTGAACAGATGTGGCCACACTCCCACTCGGGGCAAGGCTGCTTCAGTGGCCTCAACCGTGGGGAAGCGCAGGGGTGAGTCTCGAAGGCAGGCTCTGGAAAAGTGGTCAGAAGTAGCCATTCAAGCATGCTTGTTGTTTCCTCCCGGAGTGAGCAAAGGTGCTAGCACTACAGCCCCGGCTCTAGTGTGTCTAATAGGAAGTGTAAGGCCCGGGGAGAGCTGGTTTCCTTCACACACCTGCACACATACACACACACACACACAAACACACATCCATCCGCCCACAGACCCTCTTCAGCCTTTTTGGTTGCAGCTATGGAGTATAATTTGAGGCAAATGCCCACCAAAGCAAGGGTAACAGTTCCTGTGGTTACGGCTCCCACACTGCCCAACCTGTGTACTGGTCCCGTCCTGCACCCTGCCCTCCCCGTTTTCCTGGCCCAGTTCGTTTCTGGGAGCCCCAGTCTGGGCCTCATGCCCCACCCCATCTCTGCCAATGCCTGCTGCAGGCTTGCGAGGCCCAGGCCCTTCCTATTCAGCCTCACTGGCACCCATGGCTCAGAAGCCTTGCTTGTGGCTGCTCAGTTGCCCCTTTGTTGAGCAGCCTGGAAGTCCCACTGGCTGACCTCTCATCTCACCTGCACCAGAAAGCAAGCCCTGCCCTGCCCTGCCCCGAGGGGTCTTCTCACTCCCCCACCTGACCTTGACTCAAATGCGCTCCCCTAGAATAGCCATCAAGGGTGGGGATTTGGGCGTGAAAGCTGTGATTCTTGGCAAATCAACTTAGAGGCCAAGACCAGCTCATTTGAAGAACGGCTAGATTTTTCCTGTAAAAGAGCAAAACCTTCTGCTGCCCCAAGAGACAACAAACAGTCAGGAAATGGCTCAGCATTAAATATTTCTTGGAGGGGGGGGGCAGTCCATTTTGACACTGTTAATAAAAATTACAGCCCAATTTCCATTCGAACCCACTGAATTTACGGCTCAGGTTCTCATTAGCTACTGTCAAGGAAGAAGCAGACAGACAAAATAAATTATGAAAAAATTACTTTAATGTACAAAAAGACTTATTTACAAATTGAGCCTGTCCTCTGAATTCATAGCATGTAGAAAACGCTAAACATGTTTTGGAAATATAAATTTGGCTGGATGGTTCACTTACAGAATTCTCAGGATGGATGTCTTTATATAGAATATACAGGTTGAGAATGGCTGGTGAAGTCCTATGTCAGAGAGCACATGAACACCACGGAGAAGCCTTAGACCTCTGAGGTCCAAGGGCTGCTCACTGGGAGTTGGTCTGGTTTGGGGACCGTAACAGAGTTTGATGCTCTGGAATGCAGGGGTGCTGGCGAGAAGGTTCTGGCTGAAACCAAGGGCCACAATTAGAAGTAAGCTCAGCATGGTACAATTGGCTTGGCAAGGTTTGGGGAATTCATCAATTCACCCCTTGAAGCCAAGTTCCAAATTCCATTTCTAGGTGGGATTTGGCCAGACCAATTAGGAACATTCAGTGCTGGTCCCTTAGGATCCCAAGAGTTAACCCCTTTACCCTCCCACACCCATCACATAACACCATGCATGCCAAACGGACGGGGAGGAACAGAGAGCAGGGAGTCCCGAAGATTCCAGGGACTGCGCACTGTGGCTTGCTACAGATTATTGGGTAACTGGGCAGAGGGGCTGTGAGCCGCCCCAGATTTCCCAGGGCGACATGGGCGGATAGTGCATCGAAGAAACAGGGTTTGGTAAACATGCGACTTCTTCTTCCAACTGGCCCTGATTGACCCTTTGCTCTTTCGTGAGGCACGTTGGCGCTGCAGTCCGCCTTGGTCCCTCTCTGAGCCACAGCAGCTCCAGAGCCCGAGGTATTTAGGAGCGAGCGCTCTGTCCAGGCAGGGCTACATTCTACATACACAAATGCTGGGCAGCTTTGGGGCCTGGCCTGGGAGAATCTTTTCTTTGCTCTTCTGGTAAGACTTCTTGATTCATTTGATTATACTTAAAAAGTCTGGGAGTCCCAAATTAGGCTTGATAGGCTAGAGCCAGCAGCTCTACCAAGCCGGGAATCCGGAAGTCCTTTGGAATCACTCCCGTAGATGCTGTTTGCTGGCAAGTGACACGAGAGGCCTCGAAAATTAAGCTTCATAGAAGAATTCTGGTTGACCCGGAATTCCTTGTCCTGGTGGGGACTGGGATGAGAAACTGAATTTCCTGCAGCACAACCTCTTGTCTAGCGTTCAGACTCAAACCCAGCATGGCTTACCTCCCCTCGTGCCCTGAGCACCTGAAAGGCCTCGGCCAAGGCCATCCTTCTTCTTTAGCCAGCGACCCAGGCGAAGGCGATAGAACACTGCAGGCAGGGAGCGTTGTGTAAACGAGTTTCTCATTTCTGTCTTCCTGTCCTGACACATTTGTCAGTGTTCAAATAATGCCTCCAGGAGACCAGCGTCTACACAAGAGATTTCTTTTAAAGCAGCTGTGGTCTGAGCCCGTCATTAGCAAAAATCCCTCGGACCGATTTAATACTTGTTTGGGCAAAGAGAAGAGAGACAAAGCCCTCCTGGTCTGGGAAACAGTTCCTCTGGCCCCGCTGGCAGCCTGGGGCTTAGGTCATCAGGTTGAGGAACCGACTCTCCTCAGCCAGGCTGGTGAGCATGGAGCTCATGTCCCCGACAGCCATGTTGCTGGTGCCTGTGGGGATGGAGGGCAGAGTCAGGGAGCTCCGGGGAGTGGTGAGGCGGGAGGAGTTCTGGGAGAGGCTATGGAGAAGGCCGGGACTCAGGGCACCCGAAAGCAAGCTTGAGTGGTCACCATCATCCATAACGGTGTCAAAGTCGATCTGAGGGGCTTCCAGGAGCTGGGAATCCACAGTGCTGGACACCTGGTTGACGCCGGGTGAGGGCATGGGCTGGGGCTTCAGGCTGTCTGGACAGCATTGGGTCTGTGTGACCTGGCAGTCCGTGTGGCTCTCCGCAGCTCCGTGCTGCTCATACATGTGGATCTGGCCATAGTAGTAAAGCAGGCTGTGATCCTGGGCCCCACCTGTGTCCTCTGGGGGGAGCTGTGGATGCAGAGGTGTGGTAATGCCCGGCGCGCTCTTGGGCATGGCCTCTGTTGTTGCCTGGCTGGCTGTCCCAGCAGTCATTGCTTGACCAATGGCCCTGGCATAGGCCAATTGCTGCCCAGCACGTATGCCCCGGTGGCGGCTAGCCGGGCTGGGCTCAGGGGGTGGTCGGGGCTGCACTAGGCCAAAGCTTGCTGCAGCCGCACCCATCGTGCTCTGCTGGGGTCCCATGACGCCAGGCTGCTGTGAAGAGGGAAGGCGCGGGCTCTGGTGGTAGCTCGCCTGGCTCCTGGAGGCCACCGGGTGCTGGCTGTGTTGTGGGTAGTTCTGGGATGGCAGAGACGAAACAGGCACTCCCCCGAGGGTAGAATTTGAGACGCCAAGTTCTTTGTGGCTGCTATCCATTATGGTGGGGTCAGGAGCAGCATCCACCTGCTGAGGAAGCCCTGGGCGGCCTGACGTGGCCGTCATGTTGCCACAGGATGGGGAGAAGTGGTTCAGGGCCCCTCCCACTGTACTTGGGCTCAGCTGACAGTGGCCCTGGCCATAGTTGGAATGGGGGCTTGCTGCGGTGGTGACATGAGGGCACTGGCTACTTGTGGCTGACTGTTGAAGTTGCTGGCCATAGTTGACCCTGGACCCAGAGGGGGGCTGAAGGGGCGGTTGCAAGCTGTCCAGGCCCAGTGGGCTAGTCTGTAAGCCCTGTTGACTATAGCCAGGGTACTGGCCAGGGGTCTGCTTCGGTGGCACCACAGCCAAGTTGCCCTGTGGGAAAGGGAGAGGCTTCAGCTGGCTGGGCACGGTGTCCATGGTGCCCGAGCTCACCTCGTTCCATTGCACGGGCATGTTGCTTTTGTTCAGGCTGGCAGTCGCTCTGAAGCCCCGTTGGCAGCCACCCAGTCCAGGGCCCGAGGGGCCCAGGTTGGAGTCCACAGCCACCATCCGACACTGGCTGTGGAGCCCGGGGCTGGGCAGCTTAAGGTTCTGGGAGAAGCCTGTACTCTCGGTGGGGCAGCCCTGTGGACCGCTCTCCTCCAAGGCGCCGCTGGCACGAGCCTGGAGGTACTGGACCACATCGTCCGGCAGCACCAGGTCGTCCTCGGCCCCTCCGCCATCGGCCTCCGCTGCCATGGCCTCCATCAGCACGTTCTCGCTGATGCTGGGAGGGCGAGGGGAGTAGGTCCCACCGGCCAGGCAGCCCTCGCTCCGGGGATAGCCCTGCAGGCCTAAGGCCGGCCGCTCTGGGCCCAGCGGTGGCAGCAGTGCAGCAGGACTCACGTTGCTGGCGCTGTGGAAGCGCTGCACGCGCGGGAGCGGGGCGAGATCCAGCCGCCGCACCGGGTCGCTGGCCCGCCGCGCACTGTGGCCCAGCACGTCGTGGGCAAAGGGGGGCGCAGGGCCGAGGTAGCCAG
>NW_022103912.1:854296-908688 GCF_000313985.2 Echinops telfairi
CCGTCGCTCCCGCGTCGCGGGCCCAGGGCGCGCTGGCAGAGGGGCGGCAGAGAGGGCTCGGGGGCAGGCGCGTCGAGCAGTGCCAGGTGGGTCCGCAGGCTTATGCGCTCCAGGCAGGGCAAGGGCGTGGGGGGCGGCCCGCCGGTGGCCGCCGCGTACTTGGCCCGCAGGCTGTACTGCTGCGCAGGGGTGAGGTGCAGCGGCCCCGAGCTGCCGCCACTGCACTGGCTGGCCTCGCTGGAGCGGCGCGACGCGTCAGTGGAGATGGGGTCATAGTAGTCCGTGGAGCTGGCGTTGTGGGTGCGGCCGGGACCCAGGGGTGAGGCCTCGCTGGAGCGGCGGCTGGAGAAGTAGGGGGAGATGCCCGAGGAGCGGCGGCTCACGGTGTAAGCGGAGCTGACGGTGCTGGTGGCGCTGTCGCGGCGCTCCTGTAGCTGGCTCAGCAGGGTCACTTCGCTCCCGGCCAGCTCGGCCAGCCGTGGGTTGGGCAGCAGCCCCGCGGGCCCGCCGCCTCCGCAGGTCTCCAGAATGGCGCCTGCGGGGAGGGAGAGAGGTTAGCGCCAGGAGGTGACTGGCTGCTCTGTCTGTCCTTAACAGGCAGGACACTGCACCTGCTGGGGGCCCAGGCAGTGCCCGCATACGACAGGTCCTCACTCGATGCTTTGTGCGTGAAAAGAAGCCAGGGCAATAGCAACAGATGAAGGGGCCTGTTGTTAAGTGTTTGGGGGTCGAGATGCCAGGTACCGGTGTTAGCTCTGCGCACTGCCCTTGGCTTCTCCAGCTATAGACCAGGAGGAGAAAACATGCTTCTCTGTGGACTGGCTGTTGAGAAAGGAAGAGTTTCCCAGAGGGCTGGGCCTGGGTCCTATAGCTCACAACCTAGGGGCAAGCATTGCCTGTTGGACTCCCTAGGAGGTGCTCCTGGGCCCCACACCTGTGCCAGGGAGCAAGGGCGGGGGGAGGAGAACTGTGAAGCAGGCAGTCAGATTGCCCTGGCTAGTCTCACAGGGAGTCTAGGAGCTCAAATGGCCCTTCCCGACTGTAGCGTTGGGCTGAGGTGGCCAGCTTATTCTCCCACGGACCATACCAGTCTGTGGATGGGGGCCTCCCCAGGAGCGGGTTATGACCAACGGTGTCAGCGGTCATATTGACCCTTACAGGGCCCGCAAGTAGAAGGGTGTCTGCAAGCAGTCTTCGCAGCAGTGGGCAGGAAACCTTTCCTTCATGGCCTACCTGGGTGGTAGATGACAGCGCCCAGCACAAGGGGCTGGGGGCCCTGATGAACCTGCAGCACTGAGGAAATGCCTTCCATGGTAAAGCCCGGCTGCACCCCTGGCAAGGTTGAGCACAGTGCGGCCGCCGCCTCCTCTTCCTCTGAGCCTCCTCACCTCAGCTCTCCCAGGGATACTCCTTTCTTTATTCTGCCCAAGTATGCACCTGGCTGCCTAGCTTGAGGACCAGTGTTTCCCTGCTTTCCTTCCAGGGTCCCCGCCATGGTGTCTGACAAATGGCCGGACAGGGAAGAGGATGACAGAGCAGATGTGCCAGGTGAGGGGTCAGGGGCCTGCAGCATAGTTTTGTGGAAATGAGTGCCCGAGGCACCCCACCCCGGGCTCTGCCATTGATTGGGGCTAGGCACTTTCACAACTACCCCTCAGTTTCCTCATCTGTCAAATGGGGCTGGTAGGAGCTATCCCATGGTAGCTGTCTCGTGAACCAGCACAAGGCCCCTGGTAGGTCTGTCCCCACTTGGCGCTGCCCCATCTTTCCCGGCGCCCACTTACCACTTCCTGGGAGGGGAGGCAGCTCGGTGGTCCGGGGATGGGGAGCTGGCCCGGCCCACGAGCAGGAACCCTTGAGGGACTGGAGCTTCTCCTTCTTGAGCTGCTCCAGCCGGTGGATGGTGGTCATGTGCTTGCGCATCTGCAGGCCACCAGTAGAGGGCGCAGCCAAGGACGAGGCATTGGCTCCTGGAGACATGTTGTCCAATGCTGCCAGGTCTCCCAGGCTCCCAGGTCCCGCCCCTGGCATTACCATGCTGCTGTCACTGTTGGGGCCATTGCCCAGGGGAGAGGGCTCGCTGCTGCAGGATGACTGGGCCCCTGGGCTGGACTGACACAGCTGTTGGGACACAGCGGGTAGACAGACTCAGAAGGTGTGGAGACTTGCTTAGCCTAGAGCCGCACTTGCACCCACACTGCACACTGGCATATCCATGTAAGGGGAGGAACCTCTGGGAGGAGGGGCAAAGATGCCACTCCTCTTTGGGGCATGTGGTCAAGCCCCTTCACCTCTCTGAACCTGCCTCTGGCAGGTATAATACAGGGGGGCGAGCACCCAGTGTGCAGAGGCCCCGATCCTGACAGCCCTACAGCTCCATCTGTAAGGCCCCTCTCCCAGACTGCGTCGGGGCTGGAGCTCTGCCTATTGAACCTTAAATGTTTGGACACCCTAGGGCTGCGATCCCCCGGAGGCTGCACAACCTGATATAGCCCGCTTGAAAGAAGACACGTAAGCATTCCCAGCAAGTCACGTGTCACGTGGAACAAGCAGAACCTCCTGTGGGTGAGTGATCACATCAGGCTGGCTGTTGGGAAGGGAGAGAGGAGGGGCTGAAGTGCTGCATGTAGCCACTTCCCCAAATGGCCACCCTGATGGCATGTCAATGTCAGCTGCGCTCCCGGCGGGGTTCTGGAAGCAAGGGTGGGACAGAGAGCTCATCCCTAGCTGCGATGCCCGGTCCTTCCCAAGGAAGCTGCAAGTTCTCACTGCCTAGAAGACCAGTCTGCATTCTCCTTGGCCCATCTCACAAATGCAGCCTGAACTAACAACAACTCTCTGTCCCCACAGCCCCCTGCACTCATCAACTAAGTCACAGGCCTGCTGGTACCTAGCCTGATGCTGCCCATTGAGTGCCCCCCCATCAGTCCATGCAAGCCCACCTACCCAGATCCTTGTCTGCTGGAGGACCCGGGCTGTGGTCAGCACACTGGGAAGTCTCCCAAGCAGGGTGAGTCAATCTTAGGGCCTGGGTGATAGGACCATCTGCACCCGCTGCCCCGCCATCACTCACACGATTGCCCCCCACACCCGCCGACCCAGGTCTCTGCTCACCTCAGTACTGTCTATCCTTAGGGGAGGTACAGTGGGGAAAAAGAGGTAGAGACAAAGAACAGGTGGTTAGAACAAAGAGAGGGCAGACCAGCGGGGCCAAGGCACAGAGACAGGATAAAGGGGAAGGAGGCGAGCAGTGGGGCTGCTGGCAGCGGAGCCTCCCACAGCCCTGTACTAAGGGCTCGGCTGGAGGTGGAAAAGAGGAGGGTCACAGTCATGCCCTTAGGCTGTGGGCAGAGGGCACAGTTCGAGGGGCTGCAGGCTCTGGGTCGGGTGAGAGAAGTGCTTGCTGCCAGCTGGGGGAAGGCTGTGTGGCCTGGGCCTGGGTTGCCAGTACCGCTTACCATGGCGCCCTCAGTCTTGATGGCTTGGATATGCAGGCAGTCCTCTACCGCCCGGCTGGTGCTGGTGGCTTCGGCACTGTCTTCAGGGCCCTGGCCAGCCGGCTTGGCCTTGGCCTCATTGTCCCCGTTCTCCCTGAGCAGTGGGGGGCGCAGATGCACATCGTTGCGCTGCTTCTTGGTGACGTGAGCGTCGGGACCGTGCACCGTTTTCACGTGCTTGCGGAGTGAGCTGGGGTCTGTGTATCTCTTGGTGCAGCCTGGAATCTTGCAGATGTATGGTTTCTGGAAAGAGAGCCAGGGCTGCTGTGGCTTGGGGGCTAGAGACAGGTCCCTCAGACATCCCGAGGGAAGCCGCTCATGACTTTGTGGAACCCGGCCTGTAAAGTCAGCGGGCTCTGCCATACGTACAACCTCGGGCACGCAGGAGCTGGGCTGCACCCTGGCCAGAAACCATGGTTACTGCAGCGCTTGCCACAAGTGAGGCTGTGTGGAGACAGGTGCCTGTGCCTCCAGGGATCCCAGGTTGGCCCGCTCTGTGAGCAGTGCGCTGGAATTTTCCACACACTCACACCCCTCCGTTTCTCTGATGAGCGGAAGAGCCTCAAGGGGCTGGGAAACCTGCTCAAAGTCACCCAGTGATGAGAAGGAACCCCAGGTCTTCTGAGTCCTGGACACACACACTCACTTCCTCAACGCTGGCTCTTTGCTGTAGAGGCTCCACAAATGTGGGGGAATTGCTCATATGCCTTCAGAGCACAGGAGCAAAGACTCAGCTTCCAGAAATAGCCTTTCATGCGTCTGCCTTAGGAACCGAAATTGAGTGGCTGGGCAGGGCTGGGAGGTGGGTGCAGCAGACCCCACTGGCTCCTGCCCAACTTCTCTGCTTGGGCTCATGGATCCTGCCAGGGGCCCAATCTCTGCTATTGCCCTGGCCCCAGAGTGATGCAGTGGTCCCAACGCTAACCTCTGCTGCTGCAGACATGAGGGCTTTCAATCCTAGTGGATCAGGGATGGGAATCTAGCCCGGGATGTTTTCAACTGCACATGAGCCAACATTCCTAGGTTTCAAGCCTATGGCCCAACCGACAAGTGACGTGGGGCTGGGGACAGTGATTATCTCCCTCCAAGTCCGAGGAGACCCTCCAGCTGCTCCGGGGACTAAAGGAGTGACCTTATCAAGAGCCCCCATGGGACTCCTGAGATCAGAGAGGGGATCCAGCCACAGCTTCGGCTGATGTGGACAATGGCCTGGCCTTGGGGGAGGGAACTACTATGTTTACATCACATGAGAAAGACTGAGGAATACAGGGTTGAACAGGTGAGGGGCTCCAGGGGTCATCTTGTCCCTTCTCCCTCTCAGGACAGAGAAGTGGCCCAGAGCAGAGGACTGGCTTGCCCCCAGCCTCCCCGGCTTGCAGGACCCCTACTAGGTGTCTAAGGTCAAGGAGCTGCTGAGCGTGGGGTGAGGTGGAGGGCTAGCCAGGGCGTACCTCACTGGAGTGGGTGCGGTTCTGGTGCTTGGCGCGGTCCGAGGCATTGGAGAAGGCCTTGGCGCAGCCCTCGTGCTCGCACACGTACGGCTTCTCCCCGGTGTGGGACCGCAGGTGTGTCTTCAGGTTCTCCAGGCGCGAGTAGGCCTTGGTGCAGCCCTCAAACTGGAATGAGGCAGGGCTGCATCAGGAAGGGCTCCATCCGCGGCCAGCCTCCCCCCTTCCTTCTGCCCGAGGGCTCACAGCAGGGGTTTGAAAATCACCATTTACTTCTTCGACAGATTCTAAGTCCAATTATAGTGGGGGGGGGGGGGAATAAACACTCCCAGGCACCCAAGGACAGGGCTGCCAATATTGAGATACATCGCATCCTAGTATTTTCTGCAATCCAGCCTCTTCTTTAGAATAAGAAGCGGCCCACATCACTCAGCACTCTGTGCAGCCACATGTCCATTAGCACAAGAATGGATCAACAAAATGTGATACATGAGCACAGTGGAATGTTATTCGGCCATAAGAGAATAAACAAGTACTGATATTACAATGCGGATGGACCTTGGAAACAGTATGTTGCAGGTGATAGTTAGATTTGTGTCTACTTGGCTGGATCCAGATTCTCAGTTGGCAACCAAGGCCTCCCCAGTGATGTGATCTAATGTCATATCTCCATGGGGGCTTGGTGGTGCAGTGCTACCCTCTCAATCAGGTCACAGCCCAGATGCAATAATGAGGAAGCTTCGTCCGGAGTGCGGTCTACTAGCTGATGCTGTACATCTATTCCTGCTTGGTTTGCATCTGGCTGTGAGACCTGTCATACTGGCTGCTGATCTGGGATTCATTTGACTGCAATCACCAGTGTGCCTTGTTCATCTTCCTTCCTCCTGTTTTTTAAGTCTCGGTAGATACCTGAGTTAGGAAAAGCATGAGCCAGATGGGCTGACCCTGGATCACCAGCATGTGGTTTCCTCCTCTCCCACTTCTCAGACATGCGTCAGGAGAAGCCTCCAGCCTTACATCGAACCCCTGACTCAACGTGTATGGCCTCAGCACTTCTATAACTGTGTGAGCCACTTTCTGGATACAAAATGCTTTCTATCTCTATCGCTGCTTTTTATTTTAAAACCTAGAGTGACATATGTAAAACGTGTCAGTCCCCCAAAGCTATATGTCACATGATTCTACTCATATACAATGTCCCAAATAGGCAGAGAGATGCGTGCGTTCCAGGTCAGGGAAAGAGAAAAATATTCTGCAATTAGCTGGTGATAATGGTTATAAAACTGTGAATATACTAAAATAAACAAAGAAGCAAAACCCCCAACCTTGAATTGCAGGTTTAGAAGGGTACATTTTATGATAAGTGAATTTGATCTCAATTGGAAAAAAAATCCCCACAAGTTGCAAACAAAGATAGTCTACTTATTGAACCTTGGGCACCATGGATTTTAAGATATGGCCTGATGGTAGGAATATTCACGTGAGAGCGGAATGCACGAGTGAAGTACGGGAGTGCACTCAGACGTATCACCAAAGCCCTGGGCCACCTCCCTTTGAAGGAGAAGCCATTTGTGTGTTAAAAATGGACAGGCCCGCTTGTGTTAGCTGTCATGAATTCTATGGACACCACGGGGAGGTGGGGGTATGAAAGGTCTTCCCTTTGAACTCACTCTTTCTAAAAATGCAAACAAAGTGGCCTTTAGCATCTCATTGCTCAGGCTGGTAATCACCAGTGAAGTGTGCTTTGTGCAGGGACCGACTGCAGGGCCCCTGTGCCCAGGCCTTGCCCAACCATGCCAAATGTGGGGTGTGGTTGGGCTTTGGGGCTCATCGTGATACAGACTGACACAGACGCTAGCATACTCCTCTAGTGGCCAGGTACGCACCCCCACAGAAGCCAAAGGAAGGTCTGGGGCAGCAGCTGGATGAGGGCCTCTGGGTGCAGATGGGAAGCAGCCCAGGAGAGAGAACGGATGAGGCTAAACAGAGGGCCTGCTGGCCACACCTGCCCAAGGAAGGAGCCCACTTGCCCCCATGGTTGCTTTTGGTCAGACAGACTCAAACAAGAGCCACTTCATCTGGCCAAGGGGCCTACACCGGCAGGGCTTAGGCTCTCACTCACCGTGCACTTGTGGGGCTTCTCCCCCGTGTGCCTGCGCATGTGCACCACCAGCATGTACTGCGCCTTGAAGGGCCTCTGCTCCCGTGTGCAGGCCTGCCAGCGGCACACAAACTCCTTCTTCTCCCCGTGGATGTGGTCGTTGTTGATGTGCTGCGAAGAGCAAGCCAGTGCAGGGGTGAGCCCAGTCACCCACCCCCACCCCCACCCCACCTACTGTCAGCTGACCACCCACCTTCCAGCCAATGCTACCATGTGCAGATTCACCCCACCTACTATTAGACCAATGACCTACACTACTGGCCTTCTCCCTCCTAAGAACAAACCACCCACCCTACTCTTATGTGGGACCACTCACCTCACTGTTCACCTCATTTGCTGTGTGCACACCCTCACCCAACAAAAGCATTGCCTGTTATGTGCCAGGCCACATGCACTTCCTATGAATACCAGGATCCTCAAGAATTATCATTAATTAGCTGCCATTACACAATAACCTATTTGTGTGCTACTTGTTAGGCCTACACTTTTCAATTAGTCCCCAGACTGACTGTCCAAGACTAATGGCACCCTGTCTCCTCTAGAGGGGGTGCTGCGGGACCTGCGCTGGGGGAAACAGATTAGATGATGGCCCAAGCTGCCACCAGTGGGCATCACTCATGAATGCAGTCAGGCAAGTACCCAGGTCAAGAGGACAAAATCAAACCCAGTGCCGTCAAGTCGCGCCCAACTCACAGTGACCCTTCCTCGTGTTTTGAAGGCTGTAAACCTCTAAGAGAAAAGACAGCTGCATCTTTCTCCTGTGGAGCAACTAATGGGTTTGAACTGCCGACCTTGCAGGGAGCAGTTCAATGCTTATCGGACAGTTCTACCAGGGCTTTGGTGGAACTGAAGGCTGCAGCCCTCACTGGACCTGGGAGAGTCACTGTCTCTGAGCTTGGCAGGAGTCCCCGAATGATTAATATGTCTCCCTTCTAACGGAAAGGTGGGAGGCCTTGAGTACATCCAGAGGTGCCTTGAAAGAAAGATCCAGCAATCTAATCTTTGTCCAAAGAAACTGCCCATTGAAATCCTAGGGGGCACAGTTCTCCTCCCAGAATTCCACAGAACTGGCATGTCTGCAGCCTGCCAAGGGCTGATGTGTGGAGGGGCTGCCCGTCCTTGGTCTGGGGTTTGCTCATTTCCCTGAAGAGAGTCCAGTAGGGTTAGGAGTCATTGACAAGGTACTGGAAAGCAAACACTCCTTCTGCTTCCCTCCCACGGGGCCTTTTCTCAAGAGCCCAGCTCTCCCTCAGTCCTGCCTGGGTCATGGGCCAGGCCCGGCCTGTCTCTGCTTCGGAGACGGGCAGGCACTGAGATTGCCTGCTCCTCTCTGTTCTCAACTGCCCCAGGTGGCTCTCACTTCCTCTGCGCCCACACTCTCCTGGCAGACCCCAGACCCGCACTGCCCGGGACTGGAGCCACTTGCTCCTTGTGGCTACTGAGTACTCAATGTGACTTTTCCTCACCCAGGTGGGCTCCGAGTATCCAAGATGTAGAATGCAGAAACCAATGTGAAAGAGCTCAAGGGGTTTCTTTTCTGTTGATTATCTACGTTGGGTTAAAAGCTATGAAAATGACCTACTTCGTTTACTTTCATCTAATGTGCTCTGAAACCCCAAACAAACTTGCTGCTGTCGAGTCCTGGTGACCCCTGTGTTACGGGGAGGACCTTTGCCATGGGGCTTTCTGGGATGTAATTTTTAAGGAAACAGGTTGCTAGGCAGTGGTCCCTTTGGGGGGCATCAACCTGCTAATCTTCCAGTTAGTCCCTAAGAGCAAATCGTTAGCACCTTACTCTTCACTTCCCCCCAAACAACAACAACAACAACCACAACCACCAAACTCACTGCCACGGAGTCGACACCGAGCCATAGTGACCTCATGTGGGTTTCTGAGACTAACTCTTAATGGGGGTGGAAGTCCAGTCTCTTCTCCCAAGAAGTGTACACTGCAGGTGTAGCTGCCATTTACGGCTTGTACGATCTTCCTAGCTGCTGCCGTACTGGCGACTTCTGCATCCCAGGTGCTGGGCACCCAGCCAATGGTGGGCCTTGTCTCAGTCCGAAGACAGAGACCTGTGCTCACCTGCAGAGCCAGCACAACTGACCCAAGAGCGTGCACAGAAACGCCAACACGGTAGCCAGGGGCCCACAGAGCTCTCGGCTTCCAGGGAAATTGTATCCGATTAGCCTCACTTTCCTTTTTGAAAGCCTTGTGGATGATAAACATGCTTCCTGATAATGCCTTTCATTTTTGTCTTACTGGTTTACTTAGCAGCAAATTGTTAATAATCAGCTGGGAGTGCAGCTCCCCGTGTGCCTCCTGTCGTCCATTTCCCAGGGTGCAGAGGAAGACTGCGCTTGGCAAAAGCTAGCTCCTCTAGTGCAGAGCGGTCATTCGCCCACGGCCAGCACGTTGACCAGGGGCCTGGGGGCAGAGCTGGGCACAGGCACATGTCTGCATGAAGCTCCCTCCCTGGCTGAGCCCCTCTGCCGGTGTTGAGGAATCCCCTCTGACCTTGGGAGAGATCTCCTGATTTCTGAGCACATCTTTGGTGTCCCCGCCTGAGATGCCAGCCCTTCTCTGTCATTAATCCAAATTGGACAGGAGTGTGAGCACAGCTATTTGTGTGTGTGTGTGTCTGGTCTGTCTGTCATCCAAGGTACTTTGCGCGGCATCATGTTCACAAGCCTTATTTACCCAGGAGTGGGGAAGGGACTGGTGGCTGATTTGATATTCTTGTCCGGATGAAGAAAATAAGGCTCAGAGCTGAAGTGGGACAGGCAGGAGTGAGGAAGCCCTAGGCAGAGAGTACCAGATCTCTGCTCAGTCCTTCTGTTAGGGCATCAGTGAGCCCTTTGCAGAAGAACGAAGGAAGCCTCACAGAGGTTAAGCCTGGCACCTTGCATGCCAGCCTCCTGCCCCTCCTCCTGCATACATTATTCCCCGACGGCCACCATTCTGGATGTCCCTGGAGTTTTGAACAGAGACTGAGAAGCACACCTGGGAAGGCCGCCCGCCCCCCCCTTCTGCAGATGCCTGATGTGTCAGTTGCTCCTTGGCCTGTGCAGAGACACTCACGGGGACACTGTGAATGGTCGCCAGCTCTGTCCTCCATAGGAGAAGCAGCTTTCTGTCCCCAGAGCCAGAGGTATTATTATCATGTAGATACTGGATGGCTGAGCGCATCTTAGTTCCTTCTTTGCATTGGCTGCTAAGAAGTTCCACTACTCAATACTAACCCTCTCCCTGGGTTCATTTTATTGTTCCCTTTCCTCCTGATTTTCTCATGCAGTCATTTTTCTTTTTCACTCTCTGTGTATGTATGTATACGTTAGCATGGATGTATATGTATTAGCATATATATATAGACATGCTAACTCTACCTACCTACCCACCTCCTTTTAAAAGCTGGTTTTAGCAATGGGCAGACATCTGTAAATAATCATTATGCCTCCCACTTGCAGGAGATACAGCCCAGGCAGCTCCCACGGAAAGCTTCCTCCTCTGGACCCCTCGCAGGCCCCCTTGTGGCCGGGGCTCTGC
Source organism: Echinops telfairi (assembly GCF_000313985.2). Lineage (NCBI taxonomy): Eukaryota > Metazoa > Chordata > Mammalia > Afrosoricida > Tenrecidae > Echinops > Echinops telfairi. Next base: position 864,949 of record NW_022103912.1, read on the forward strand.
CCCCGGCGGGCAGCCGGGGAGGCTCAGCGGCTTACGTGCACTAGCTGCTCCTGGGTGTCGTACTCCTGGATGCAGTCTTCCCAGTGGCAGTTGGTCTCATAGATGGCCACCTCGGGCTCTTGCTTACAGTCTTCCCTGTCCAGGTCTTCCTTGAGCTCAGCCAGCTGCTCCTGCGGGAGGGCAGAGGACATGCTGGTGAGCCTTGGCCAGCCATCTGGTTCGGAGGGCAGGACCCGAGGAGATGCTGCTGCCAGCCCCCGGCGGGCTGATTGAGGATGGACAAAGGGCACACACACGTACATCCACACCCACACCATCCTCGCATCAACTTTTCAGCCCTTTCCTCTGTTCAGCTCCCATCCCTCCACTGGACCGACAGGCACGGTGCCAGGCCTCTCCCTCTGTCCTAATGCTGCTGGTCACCACGGTACCCAGCACTCCTGTTTGCCTCTGTGTCCCCTATGAGGATGGGCCCTGCAGGCTCTGGAGTGGGGTATAGGGACACATCTGCTCCTTATTCTCCTACCATCACTCTTCCTCAAGGGCACACGAGTCAATGGTCCAACCCTCAAGGGCTGGACGCATCTGGAGGGCTGTGGCCTGCAGACAGGGGGGTCTTTCCATCACTTTGCCAGCACTGTGCTCCCCAGAACAGCCCTCAGACAGGAGGCATCGGTTTGTTTTACCGGCAGGGAAACACGCTCCTCCTACCAACACACAGCCTAGACCTGCACCGAGTCCCCTACACAGGAGAAAGAAATGCCCCCAAATGCTCCTTTCTCCTGACACCGGGGCTATGCACTGGGGCCAAGACAGAACAGCCAGCGCAGGATCACCTGCGGAGCTCTTGTTGTCATGAGCTGCTGCCAAGCTGGCCCCCAACTCATGAAGGTCCCAGAAGTGTCACCTAGTCCTGAGTCATCCCCAGGGTAAACTGTGGTCTGCTGGGTTCTCAGACTTGGAAGCAAGTCTCCAAGTCCTCCTAGTCTGTTAGTCTGCAAGCTCCAGTGGAGCCTGTTAAACATCGTCACAACGTGCAAGACACCACACGGCAGCCAGGTAAGGCTGTGCATGAGGTATGCTGGTGTAGTGGGTTAAGCGTTGGGCTGCTAACCACAAGTCCAGCAGTTCAAATCCATTCGAGGCTATCTGCTCAGGAGGATTTCTGTGTAAGCTCAGAGTGTAGGAAGATGGCTCTCGTCTCAGCAGCTGCAGGCCTGGCATTCCTCGGGGGTTCCTAGTACCTCGACATTGATCTTCCCCTGCATCTAAGAAGTTCCCAATGCAGGGCCCTGGTTCCACAGGACACAGTCTACTCCTGATTATCTCCTTGGTGCCCATTTCTAAGAGCAGCAAGAGTCAGTGCCACACTCCCTGCGGCCGTCCCAGAGGCATGCCCCCAGATGTCTCAGTGGAGGCACAAGTGACTCCCAAGAGATGCTTCTGCTGTTCCTGGGAGTGTGCCTTTCAAGGGGACCCGGGTTCTAAGAAGGGAGGGTGATATGGTCCACTATTGCTCTTTGCGGGGAGTAGACACCACTGGTCCGGTGCTGTGCTTTGAGATCAAAATGAAAGGAGGGAATGAAAGGGTCCCTAAGGGGTCACCTTCAGAATGAGAGAAAAATGCAGAACAAAACTTCAAATCATAAAGGAAAGCAAGCTTAGTGTTCAGACGGAGACTGGTGGACACCCCAGCCTACCTTCCCTTCGAAGCTGGAGCTGCATTCCCTCTGTCAGTAAGCATGAAGGTCAGAAAGGGCTGCGTACACTCTGGGGCAAAGGTTGGGGAAAGAGGTGGGAGGGAAACAGGAAATAGGAAGGAGGGGTGTGATAGGTCCGTTTACTGTGCCAACCTGGCCATGTGGGATTAATCAGGTCGCAGTTTGACAGGAAGGCAAACAGGTAAATGGCTCGGCAAGGCTCCCCCCCCACCTCTTGTTCTCTGGAGATGGGACCTGTGTGCGGCTCTTTAACTAGTTCTCTGCCTCAACTTGTGAGCTACACTACCTGTGAGACAAGCCACAGCTAGAGCTTGAGGTTCCTTTGAGACTGGTGTGTACATCACACATCACTTGAGCTTGAGGCTGTTGGATCCTGTCGTCTTGCATTGCTTGAGTTTGATATCCCATCTGGTCCTGCTTCGCTAAGCTCCTGAGCTGGTGACTGTTGGTGACCTGTCCTGCTGTTTGCTGCCTGTGGGCGGGCTCTGCCTGCATTGCCCGAGGGAAGACTCAGCTGTCTGCTTCCTTGACCAGCACCCCCCACCCACCTCAGGAGTTGAAGGACTTCCAGAATATTAATTGTTCCATGGAAGTGAGTTGAATTGAGCCCTCTGTACTGCTGTGTGAACTAATTAGCTGTTAAATTCCTTTGTGTTGTATAAACCTATCCATACAATCATAAGTGCCCTGGTTTTCTTTCTCTAGAGAACCTTGGCTCACACAAGGGGGATATGCCATGGTCCATTGAGGGGACTAGAATTGAGCTGAAACAAAATGCCGATGAATTGTTTCTGTAAAACTGATAACCTGTACTGTGAACCTTCATGATAAAAATGTTTAAAAAGAACTAAGAGGTGTGAAAGGCCTCTGTCCGGACCTTGAGGGTCAGGATCATCAGCAGGGCTGTCCAGTGAGACTGGGCAGGAAGGGAGATGTGGGGTCCCTCATGCCCACCCTGCTCCCAGGGAATTGCTAGGAACACTTCGTTTCTGTAGGCGCAGACTTTGTGCCCTTGAAGAGACCCCACAGCAGCTGACAGTCGCCACGGCGTGCAGTCACCACGGCATGCAGAGGAAAGGCTAACTGCAGCTGTGTGGGGTGCACAGGCGGCCGAGGCAGCTTGTTAGGCTGTTTTCTGCCCACAGCATCAACTTGCAAACGAGACAGGGAGTGCTTGGCTGCTGAGCCAGGACACTGAGTGGCGCAGTGACGGACCCCTTGTGATACCAACTCTCTGACTGTCAGGCACGGGCAGCCGTGCTGGCTGGAAGGGAGCCCTGCTCCCCTGAGCTGCCTGTGTGTGAGGGTGGGGCAGGACTCCCCCAGAGGGTGGGCATGACCTGCCAGGTGCTCGGTGCCACCACCCAGCCCAGCACCGTCATTCTGGTGTGTTTATCTGCCCTGGAGATGTGCCGTCCTCATCAATCCCAGCCGCCCGGATGATGGCCAGGAAACCATGCATCATACTGTGTCCGGCTTTGTCATGCGGGACGGAAGAGGAATTTGTCATCAACCCCTCTCTCTGCCTGACAATAACAGGACCCCATATTTCATGAAAATTAAGTGCCTAGAGCTTGCCTAGTGGTTTACAGTGCTGACAAAGGATGGCTGGCAGATGTAAGGGAGATGGGATGGGAGACCTGCTCACTCTCTGACAGAACCAGGGGTTGCGTTGTCCTGCGGGGTGGGCTGGGGAGGGGTCGGCAGTCTGCCCACACACTTCCCTCTCTCCTGTGAGAGGCTGGCGTGGCCTGCTGCGGTCTTGAGGGGGCAGAATGAATGCAGAGGCTTACGAAGGGACCTCACAAGGCTCTAGGCCAGGGGTTCTCAAACTATGGCCTGCGGGCCACATGCGGCCCACCGAGGACATTTATCCGGCCCACCAGGTGTTTTTGCCATCACTGCCTGTCCTGCTTAGCAGCCGACTCTTCCAGTGTGCATAGGAATTTGTTCATAGTTTTTTTGTTTTTTTTTAAACTACAGTCCGGCCCTCCAATGGTCTGAGGGACAGTGAACTGGCCCCTTGCTTAAAAAGTTTGAGGACCCCTGCTCTAGGCAGTGAGGGACGGTCCTTGCTAAGGAAGCATCTCTTCCTCCCTCCGTCCACGCACCGCTCCACACCCCCATAACAGGGCTCGCCATTAAGACAGTGTTAGTGCAGTCAGTGAAGGCCCAGCCCGGTACACCCCGTGATGATGTGGCAACAATAAAGCTGTCTCTGTCAATGTTGTGGGTGTTGGTGGCTGCTGCTGAGTCACACACCCCCACCCACCCACGGGGGCTACCACAAAGGAGCCCCTACCCAAAACAGGGGGCCCCTCTGAACATAGCTTATAGTAGTTCCTCTCCACCATGGTGTCCCCATGGAGAGTAGATCAGCTCCTTGTGGCCCATAGATCGCTAGGCATGTCTTCCTATGTACTTTAGCTGGGAAGCATCACAGCAGCAGGCAAGCCTGCAAGGGCCGAACGGTGGTGGCTGCTCACCGGCCGGGAGTCAAGGGCAGGCCCCATGCATGGAAGGCGAGACTGCTCCCACCGAGCCACCACCATCAGCTCCCTCAAAAACAGTGGGAGACAGCCAAGTCAGCAACAAGGGCCTAGGAGGGGCATGTGCGCGGTGTAAGTCCTACCATGTGGGAGGGCAGGGTGGGGAGGGGCAGCTAGGAGGGGCCCAGCCCAGGCACGGTGGGTGCAGCTCAGTTCTGCTAGGCAAAGCACTGGAGGAGGCTGGCCGTGCAGGAGGGAGCTGAGCGGCTTGCTCGTTAGCTGTGCACATTGAATGGATGCTACAGCATGGGGGTGGGAAGCAAGGCTGTCCTAGCCTAGGTTCCAAGCTCACAATGGTACCGCCTCTGCGGTCGCTCATTCAGGATTAGGATAAGGTGACCAGACGCCCTGCTTTTTGGCAGGACAGTCCCAATTTTTAATAATTTGTCCCACGTCCCGTGGCGTTTTTAAAAAGTCCCAGTTTTTGGAAAGAATGCATGACAAGCCAGAGTATACGGTTTTCGGCTGCCATGTGGCTATTTTGCCAGGATATGAGTTTTAGCTATGGTGTCCTGCTTTACCAATGCTAAAATCTGGTCACCTTAGATTAGCAGCAAGGCCACTGCAGCCCCAGCCCCGCTAGCTTGGTTAGTTTCTCAGCTGCACCCTCATTCCTTCACTCCCACAGGCACTGTTCATCATGCCTCAGCAGGGGTCAGGCCCAGCGACTGCACCCTGGTGGTCGGGGCTCAGGTACCTGTGTCAGCATCAACGGGGAGGCGGCTGGCCGCAAGCCCTCGGCTTCCATCTTGACCTTGCTGCGCTTGTGGATGATGATGGGGTTGACGGTGCTGCTGACAGCAGACTCGCTGGTTTGCTTGCTCTGCAGGTCGGAGGCAGAGGGGGCCTGTCACAGGACCAAGGAACCAGAGCCCACCCAGAGACCAGCGAGGACAACCCGTTGGCCCTTGAAACTTAGTTTCCCGGTTTTGCTATTCTCATACCAGAGCCTGACCGGGCATGGGCCCTGGCCGTGTAGTAATTCTTCTCTACCACAAAGCAGCCCCCCCACCTGAAACAGGGCCCCATTCTGGACATAGCTGGGCACTTTGGCTCTTGTCCCAACAAGGCTCAACTTAGCCCTTCAGAGCAGGGGCAAGTCTCAACAGGAGCGCAAGGGTGGATCCAGGTCAGAAAACAGGGCTGGCGAGCTTAGGGGGCCTCAGCAAGAGAGGCTGGACTTGTGGTATCAAGGGCTATTTCAAAGCTGAAGGCAACCCTCTGTGGGGAGGTGACAGGTGGACACAGAAGAGGGAGTGCTTTTAGAATTTTCTCCCCAGGGCATGGTCCCCTTTGTGCTTGACCTCTAGGATGTGGTCAGGAGTGCTGACTGAGCTTGGGAAGGGGCTCCTGGGCCCCAAGATGAACTGGTTTACTATCCTGTGACTGGACACAGGAGGCCGGATACCCACTTGACCGCTGAGTTGTAAGGAAGCATGCCTCCTTCAGGGAGGTCAGGATTCAGAGCTCGGTATGAGCGATTCTAAAGCCTGTACCCTATGACTCGGCTGCTTAAATGCATGCATTTCCTCACCTCCAAACGCCTTCCTCATTCCTCCATACATGCTAATGCCGCCTGGCATGTGCCAGGCATGTGCCAGAATACAAGGTAGGCCAAAGGCCCCTTGAAAGGGTCAAATAAATGCCACGTGAAAGCCCTTGGTGAACACAGGCTCTACAGCAGTGGCCCTCACCCTTCCTCAGGCCGCAACCCTTTCATACAGTTCCTCATGTGGTGGTGACCCCCCAACCAAAACATCATGTTCGTTGCTATTTCATCACTGTCATTTTTGCTACTGTTATGAATCGGGCGACCCCTGTGAAAGGGTCGTTGTACCCCCAAAGGGGTCACGACCCACAGGTTGAGAACCGCTGCTCTCCATCCTAGCTTCCAAACTTGGCTGCCCACTGGAATCACCTGGGGAGCTGGTGAAACGCCAGCTCCTGGGCTTCAACGGCTGTGTAACGAACCAATCTCTGTGGTTTCGCCCGGTGGCTTCACCCACCTGGTTGGCGTCGCTCAGACAGTTGCTGCCGCTGCGGAGCTGGGTGGGCGTGGCACTGACCGAGGTGAGGGCCATGGGCTGCTGGGTCAGGAAGGTGGGCGAGGGCTGGATCAGGGGTGGTGTATGTCCAAAGGCTGAGCCCAGGCCCCTCTGCTGGCTCAGGAGCTGTTGGTAGGCCACGGGGTTGATGGGGTGTGGGAAGCTGAAGGCTGGGCTGCAATGGAGAGCACACAGGGTGATGGGCCAGAGTGCGGGCAGCGGCAAGGGGGCTGGGGCTGGGGCTGGCTTTCTGCTCACGGCATCACGATGGCTCTCCCTCACAGAGCTAGCATTGGGATGCTGGTCTGCCACGTTCACAGCAGAAACTGTCCTTTGGGTACAAGTTCTGAGCACCTGGAACTGCTCTTAAAAACGAGCAAATCGGAATGATTTGAACTGCATCATCACTAGCTCGGAATTCAGATGGAAAACACATTCGGCGAACTCCTGAAGGGCAGCACACGCTAGCTTCCTCCTCGGGGTGAAGGTCCCCAGGGTCAGAAAGGCAGGTCCTCAAAGCCCACATGGAAGAAGCACACCAGCCTGAGCGATCACAAGGTGTTGAAGGGACCAATTATCGGGCATCATCAGAACAAAAAATCATATCATTGTGAATGGGGGGAGTGTGGAGTGGAGACCCAAAGCCCATTTGTAGGCCACTGGACATCCCCTTACAGAAGGGTCTCCAGGAGGAGACGAGCCAGTCAGGGTGCGATGTAGCAACGATGAGAAATACAACTTTCCTCTAGTTCCTAAATGCTTCCTCCTCCCCGCATCATCATGATCCCAATTCTACCTTACAAGTCTGGCTAGACCAGAGGATGTACACTGGTACAGATAGGAACTGGAAATACAGGGAATCCAGGGCAGATGATCCCTTCAGGACCAGTGGTGTGAGTGGTGATACTGGGAGGGCAGAGAGGATGGGTTGGAAAGGTGGAACCGATTACAAGGATCTACATACATATAACCTCCTCCCTGGGGGACAGACAACAGAAAAGTGGGTGAAGGGAGACGTCGGACAGGGCAAGATATGACAAAATAATAATTTATAAATTATCAAGGGTTCATGAGGGAGTGGGGAGCAAGGAAGGAGGGGAAAGATGAGGAGCTGATGCCGGGGGCTTAAGTGGAGAGCAAATGTTTTGAGAATGATGAGGGCAATGAATGTACAAATGTGCTTTACACAATTGGTGTATGTATGGATTGTGATAAGAGTTGTATGAGCCCCTAATAAAACGATTAAACAAAAAAGGTAGGTCCCCTGCTCGGTCTCCCCCAGCTTACCTGAGGGCACCCGCTGATAAGTGGCCGTAGGAGCCGCTGGCTGCTGAGCTGCTGCGGGAATTGTTGATGTAGGCCACCAGAGAGTTGGGGGAGGTCCGAATCATCCGCTGCAGGTCCAGGCTGGCGTCTGAGAGCGGGGAGATGGACAGCGCCCGCTTGCGGCTCACTCGAGGGGTGACCCGCGGGCTGGAGAAGCGGGAGACTGGAGGGGACAGGAAGCACAAGGCATGTTAGCTGTGCCTGCATGTGTTCACGGTGCGTGCACGTGTGCGTGCGTGTACGGCGGAGGGCAGCAGCCGGGGATGGAGTATTCGTGGATGGCACAAGAGGAGCCTGCCAAGGTGGCTTAATGGGAATCACAAGTCTCGCCCTCCGGCTGGGGGCCCTGAAGGGAGGGCCGAAACCTCCATCAGGCTCAGTTTGCTGACCAGTAACACAGGACTGGTCTTGAAGAGTGTGGTGAGGATGTGAGCGAGTATGAGCACCGCGTGTGTGCTAGTTAGTGTTCTGACTGTGGAAGGCAGACGTCAGGGCCTGCGCGGCAGTGCTGCAGACACGGCAGCTAAAGGCACACATCATAAGGTGAGTGGCTGAAAAAATGGGCGGTGGGGGTGTGTGTGTGTGGGGGGTGTGTGTGAGACATCTGGCCTCCTCTGGCTGTATAACCGGGGGAGATTCAGCTCCTCAGCTACCCAAGGCCTACTGCAGATGTCAGACAGGCCTCCCACCTCCAGCCAATGGCATTTGACTTCTCAGCTGGGTTTGGTACCCTGTGGAGTAGCCTAACAAAACACACAGGCAAAACAATGATGAGTTTACTTGGGAAGTTAGCCAGGATCCGAAAACATTCAGGATACGGTCTTTGGTCCACAGCAGTGGCACCCCGCGGGCAGCAGCCAAGTCTCTCAGGTCCTTAACCTCCCAGGCACATGGTCGCTTGGTCTCTGCTTCCGTGGGCCAGGCCGCCAACCTGCTGCACTCTCTCGTGGTCTCGGTGCTGCTCCTCTGCTCTGTCTCATGGTCTGCTTGCCGCGGCGCCTGGTCTCGTGTGGCATGGCCTCTGCTGTCTCCATCACTTCAAGCAGGGATTTCTGCTTCTTCCCGGATGGTCTCCTCTTCTGGCTCCCAGGTGCCTTATTCTTAGAGTCAAGGGAATGGCAATTCAACCAGCCAATCCCTTCCACCAGGGGTTCACGCATCCTTTTTGCATAGCCCGAGGCAATCGTGTGGTGGGTGTTAAAGTGGCATGGGTAAAAGAGTCAATACTAAGAAATCAATCTTCACCAAAATGGCTTTTCACAAAGTGAATCCACCCAGGAAAACAGGTCCAGGTCAGGAGGCAGGATTATGTCGGAGCTGAGGAAGACCCAGCTCTGGCCCTCCCAGCCCTGGCCATCCTGGAACAAGGAAGCTTTGTTGCCTACAGCACACCTAGAGGGCACTGTGGACACTGGGAAATGCCTATACTGCTGCGTCAACGGAAGAAATGCTTCTCTGGGGTACTGAATAGAGAGAGGGGCCCTAGAATGCTCAGGCCAAAGGGAATCCCAGGATTTCTCTCCTACATGCCTTTGTGTGAACGGGGAAGGGGCGGCCAGCCAGGGAAGAGGCTTGTCCAAGTTCCACAAGCCAGATGCGGGGGTCACTTACAGGGTGCAGAGGACGGGCCCAAGGCTTACAAACAAAACAGAAAAAAAATCTGCGGTCATCTAATTGGTTCTGACTCAGAGTACCCTATATGGTAGACTAGAACTATCCTCTGGGGTTCCCAAGACTATGGGGGCAGACAGCTTTCACCACTGACCTTGAGGTTAGCAGCTAATGCGTGCGCCACTATGCCACCAGGATTCCATGGCCCAGGTCTCAGCTCCACGTGACTGCTGAGCTTCTGTGAGACCCAGCATCAATTCGATGGCGGCGAGTTGATTATTTTGGTGAGCTGAGGACAAGCCGCACCGCAAGTGGAAGTGAAACCCTGAAGCAAGGGTTCCAGGGGCACAGGCAGGCCCTCTTCCGTCAGCACCCAGGCAGTGCGTTCCTCGGCTTCAGTATGTAAAGAAGGGTCTGCTGCTTCTGAGTTCTCAAGTGATTCGCAAGCCAGCTAGTGACATTTTGAACCCTTATCCCATTTAACAACACCATCATCCTCTGGTCAAACCCAGCATGGTAGGTAAGGAAATGAGGCTTCGGGAGGTCACAGCAAGAGACAATGAGGCAAGGTCGTACCTGGGTCCAGAGGAGCCCCGACACGTGGATCTCCTGGGGGCTTGATGTCCTCGTTGCCTAACTCCTTTCTAGAGAGTGGTGGGGGAAGGAAGATGCCCTATCACCCACAGAAGGTTCCCCGATCCCCGCCTCTACTGCCGTGGCCCTGCAGTGCTGCCAGGTAGGCTGACTCGTAGCGGAATCTCAGTACAACAGGGAAAGCACTGCTCCGGCCGTGCCATTTTCACTAGGCCATTGCTGTAGCCACTCAGTCCGGCTCACTGAGGATCTTCCTCTGTTTTCATGGCCCTTCTACTTGACCAGCACGATATCCGTCTGCAAGGACTGGGCCCGCAGGTCCCCAGTACATGAGAAGTCGTCTCGCCAGCCTTGCTCCCAAGGAGCAATCTGCCTGTACTTCTTCCGAGAGATTTGCTCGTTCTTCTGCCTGTCCCCGGAACTTTCAACCTTCTTCACCAGTGCCAGGATTCAAACGCACCCTTTCTTTGATCGCCTTCCTTATTCATCGTCCACCTTTCACATGTATAAGAGATGATTGAAAACACACCATGGCTTGGGCCAGACACACAGTTTCCAAAGTGCTTTCTTTCATTCTTTAATACTTTAAGGACAGTCTGTGCAGCAAATACGCCCACTGCAATGTGCCTTTTGATTTCCTTTTTGTAATGTTTAATTTATCATTGTATTGGGGGCTCTTACAGCTCTATAACAATCCATGCACCAACTGTATCAAACACATTTGTATGTATGTTGCCACCATTATTTTCAAAACATTTTCTTCCTGTTTGAGGCCTTGGTATCAGCTCTTCTTTTTTCCCCTCCCCAACCCTCCCACCTTTGTGGACTCCTGATAAATTATAGATTAATTTCATATATTACACTGTCTATGGTTTCCCTTTGCCCTGTTGTTTGTCCCCCAGAGGCAGGGGGGAGGGTTATACTTCGATCATTGTAGTTGGTCACCGTTTTTTACCCCTTCTCTCCCCATCTTCCCCCTATCCTCATGGTATCACTACTCCCATTACTGTTCCAGAGGGGTTTATCTGTCCTGGATTCTGTGTGTCGAGAGCTCTTATCTGTACCAGTGTACGTGCTCTGGTCTAGCCAGATTTGTAAGGTAGAACTCGGGTCATGATAGTGGGGGTGGGGCGGGGAGGGAGGAAACATTCAAGAACTAGAGAAATGTGTGTTCCATCGGTGTTACGGTGCACCCTGGCTGACTCATTCCTTCCTTGTGGCTCTTCTGTGAGGGGATGTCCAATTGTCTAGTCTTTTGATTTCTTGATGGCTGCTTCCATGAGCCAAATAAAACCCTTGACAACTTCAATCTTTTCTCTACGTAACGATGTTGTCTATTGGTCCAGTTATGAAGGATTTGGTTTTCTTTATATTGAGTTGTAATTCATACTGAAGACTATAGTTCTTTGCTTTTTTAAAACTTCAGTAATTGTGCTTCAAGTCCTCTTCATTTTCTGCAAGCAAAGTTAAATCACCTGCATTTTGTAGGTCAACGAGCCTCCCTCCAATCCTGATATCCAGTTATTCTTTGCACAGCCCACCTTCTCAGCACATGGGGTGCATAAGTATGCTGAAAGGACACAACCAACACTCACCTTTGCTCACTATTGACTTGTACTGCTCAAATGGTCTAGGAGCACAGCGAATTGTTCTGGATTTCCCGTTCTTCACAATGGTACCCTGAGTTTGTTATGATCCACAGCTGAATGCCTTTTCAAAGTCAGCATAGCACAAGTGAGCATCTTTTTGGCATTCGGTCTTCAGCCAAGATCTCTCTGACATCAGCAATCCTATCCCTCATCCCATGTCCTCTTTCTGAATCTAGGTTGAATTTCTGGCAGCTCCCTATACAGCTGCAACTGTTTGGAATGACCTTAGACAACATTTTACTAGCATATGATATGATATTAATGGCAGTGTTCAACAATGTATGCATTCTGTTGGGTCGCCTGCATTTAGAATGAGGACAGATAGGAATCTCTTCAAGTCTCTCGGCCACATAGCTATCTGCTAAAGTTTGGGGCACAGTTCTTCCTCCCGTAAGTGCCTCTAAATACTGAACTTGAAGGAGACAGACGTACAAACGTAACAAAGCAAACAACCCGCCTGGCACCTCTTCTTCAGATTAAAGCCAGGGCAGGCAGACAGCCCAATGAGCACACGTGGCACCACTGCCTACACGCCCGGCCTTTCTGGTAGCTCTTCCACTCAGCAAGGCCCCACCACCCTCGACACAGGTCCGACCCTCCCCGCCCCCCATTCCAAGTGGCGCGCACACCGGGGTCTGCAGATGTTTGCTTCTGAACACCTGCTCATGGGTCCCTTTGTCTCTGTCTACCAGGCCAGCCCAGTTGGCCTGGTTCAGCTCCACCAATCGCATAGATCATTTCCTGAGACCTTTTACCTAAATGCCATCTTAGTCACCTCCGAACTAAGAAGAGGCCTGGCCTTTGCTTCTGAAAACCAGCAATGAACACACTCCATGGTCACAACAGAACACTGTCTGCCATCGTGCTGAACGATGACCCCCCCGGCCCTGCCTGAGGGAGGCGCTACACAGGGGCTGGACAGTCAGAGACGGGAGATGGCAGTTGGGACGAGGAGGAGTGTACCACTCGTTTGGGAGCCAGCTTGTGTGGGGGGGGCGGGAGGCAGACAGGGCAAACGCAGAGTTCACGGCAGAGTGGAGGACAGTCAGGACGGAGAGACACCTGCCATTCTCCATCAGCATCTGCCCACGCTCCACGCTCCCTCCAAGCCTCCACGTCTTTACCAAGTTCACGTCTTGTCAGTTCTCATGTTAAAGGACATGTAACACAAGATACAAAAGCCAGTCCTCTAAGAGGCTCCGATACCTGAGCGAGTGGCAAACAGGGAAAGAGACCCAACACTGTATCAAGCAATGCACACATATTTCCGGAGCACGTTAACACAAAGATTTTGCTGTTATTATTTGGATTCCCACCCTTGCACATGCCCCTAACAAGAGGAAACAGGCCAAATCTGACATTGATAATTCATTTCTGTTATTCCCACCCCTCAAGGGAAATATGTTTATTAATGTGCCGCTTCCCTTGATAAATTACTAAGCAGAAAGAAAAGCCCAGCTCTCATTTCCCATGGCTTGGCTGTGATTTATGACTGGGGACTGGCGGCCGTCAAGTCCTTTCATCTGTGGATGCACCTGTTTGAATGTCCATCAACCTCTGGGGTCTGCAGGCCGGGTCCGGCCCTGTTGGCAGCTGCCACCGCCTACCCTGGGCACAGCAGGCTCTGTCACTACTTGTATTTGCACCTGGGCCTCTGTTCTGCCCATCAGACTTTGCCCTCACTCATCCATGTTTCGTCCACTCATTCACCAGTCCCTGGTGCTCCCCTTGGCACATTGTGGGACTATAGGCCATGAGGGCACTCACAAAGCTCACCATCTGTGCAGGGGCAGGAATGGTAGTTGACAGCACCAGGTGTAGCTCCCCGGGTGCCCTACGAGTGGAGACAGACATGCAGAATATTCCTGGAGGGGAGCTCAGACTGCAAGGCCCTGGACCTAGACTGATTAGGTTCCAACCCTGCTTGTCCTCCTCTTTGAACTGGGGGGGATCAGGGTCTGTTGTTGAACCTCTCTGAGCTAGTTTCTCCCCCCACAGATGGGCCAATAGCACCCACCTCCCATTGCTATGGGCTGGTGACCATGCAGCACCAAGAGCAGCCCTGGGTGGGTTGGCACGGAGGAGGAAGGGGTAGCCTCCCTCCCTACTGGGCGCTTGGGGCATTGGGGCTGTGAATTGGAAGGCCAGAGCATTCTGGTGCATTGGGCTGACTATAGCCAGAGCAGGGTTGACAGGCAGCATGGAGGGAGTAGGGGGTTTGGCTCCCCAGGAAGTCCAGTTCTTGGGGCTGGAATGTGCCTTCCTGGGGGTCAGCAGGACACATCCTGAGGACAGGCTGCTGGGGTCCGACCCCTCACCAGTCAATGAGTGCTCAGGCTAAAGGAGCACCTCCCCCCCCTTGTTCAGATGACCGTCCACATTCACGGCGGAAGGTCTTATACTGCTCCATGCTTCACAGCCGTAGCCCCGCCACCTCCCACACAACACGCCACTGTTCGTGTGCAGTGGAAAGGGTCTGGGCTTTGGAGCACAAAGGTTTGGGATTGAGGCTCCATGCTCTGGGCCTCAGGGCCCCTCTAGAATCCATGGCTTGGTGTCCTCTGCCTCAGTCTCCCCTCCTGTATGCAGACCAGGCACGGACGCCTTGCTGACTCAGGCCTGCAGGCAGGCCCCTCTGTACCCCTCTGGTGTGATCAGAGTAATTGGTTTATGAAACATTCTCTGCAAGTGCTGCCCATGTAAAGAAGCGATGTCGGAACTGCGGTGACATCCACGCCAAGTGCGTGTCAATATGACAATAAAACGCGGAGGAAATATGGGCGGCAAACAGGCAGCATTTCCTGCAGAAACATTTCAATCTTCTCAATGTGGTGGGATTGGGCGGGGTGGGGGCTCTGGCTGCTATTTCTCTGCTGCTCAATCACGAGTACTCAACAGCGTCACGTAGAACATTCCATGTCAGGGCCCTGCTGACAAATGGTGACAGCCCCGCTCTCCAGAGAGCCCCTTAGCAGACTGATAACCGAGGATCACCCGCCTGAGTAGCTACTTCCTCTGGATACACATCTCACTCTTCCTGCTATCAATCAGCTCCCCTTTCAGAGCACCAAGAAATGGGCCCCCAGCTCCCCGGGGTGCTGCCACCTTCTAACCTGGGGCTGCGGGTGGGGGCATGGTCTGGTGCAGGTTCCCCACAACTAAAGTCGTCTCTGTGGTGCTTAGGTGCTGCTCGATGGCTGTTGAAGCAGTGACCCCATAAGACAGGGTACAACTGCCCCCCACAGGTTTTCTGTGCAATAAGTCATGGGCAACCTGCAGATGGGCAGGTCTTTTTTCTGATGGAGTGGCTAGGAGGGTTTGAACTGCCAACCTTTTGGTTAGTGACAGAGTGCTTACTCTGCTGGGTAGTGCAAATGGTAAAGAACTTGGCTACAGCTTCAAAGTTGGTGTTTGCAAGCAAGACCTGGCAGTCTACCTCTGAAGAGTCAAAGCCAACAGAAACCCAGCTTTACTCTGATCTGACCCACACAGGCTTGCATGAGGGGAATCCCCTGGTGCTCCCTGGTTTGGCAGTGTTTTCCCACATGTCAGATGCATACATGCCCCAGAAATGATTATTTTAAGGCTGGGTGGGGACAGGCATATCTCCAGATATGATGAGGCTTTCCAGTTGAGGAAAAATGATAAAGTTCCACTTAAATAAATCTCGTTAAGTCTAAAAGGAAAGTCTCTTGGAAATTAAAAAACAAAACAAAACCAAAAACCTAACTGTGGCAGATGGCATTTGGCTAGGGTAATGTATTTTGCCAGATAAGGTGGCTGGGGTGCCACTCTGTGTGCCGTGGGCTCAGGCGGCCCTCGAAAAACATGGCCTCCCCAGGTTGTGTGCTTGGCTCAGACTGTCTCCATGCTGGAAGACTTTGTCAGTCCACCTCAGCCTGGCATTCAACACCTCTCAAAGGTTCTTGCCATCACTGATGCCCTCCCGGTCTGTGGCCTGCGGGGTCATACAGGAAATGTGCCTACGTGGGGCTGGGGCAAGGAGGGTGGAGCCCAGGGGGACTCCTAGCTGTCCTAGGAGTGCACACTCTTCCCATGGCAGAAGTGGTCCAGAGCATGTCCTGGAGCGGGCCTTGGACCCGTGGTGGTATCTCTAGTACCGAGGTTGGGGCCTGGTACGCAGTCCTGTTAGAATTTGTCACCATGAGGTTGTGACCCCTTGCACAACCAAAGTCCTCTGATTGTTGGTATAGCAAGCTCTGCCGCTGCCTCACTGCATGCCAAAGGTGCCTTCCAGCCTGAGGGGCTGAGGTAGTTACATAGTCTGGTGTCAGTTTGGGACTTAAGAGGATTAAGAGTGAAAGGGTGGAGTCTACTCTGTCAATCGAGTCATAGCCAATGAGGCTTCTGTGTGGGCTTGGCCTTCCCCCAAGGATTCTGGGAATTCCGGTATTTCCTCCTTGGAAGCGGGAGGCACTCTTTCTCTTGTTCTCTGACGATTGGACCGGTGTGCAGCTACCTTAGCTTGTTCTCTGCCTCAACTTGAGAGCTATACTACCTGTGGGACACCCAACCCACGGACCATGTCGCTAGAGCCTGAGGTTCCTTCAAGCCCTGCTTAGCCACACTGCTGGTGTACACATCGCTGAGCTGGGGACTGTCGGATCGTATCATCTGGCTGACTGTTAGTGACCCGCCCTGCTGTTTGCTGCCTGTGGTCGGACTGCCTGCATTGCTCGGTGGAAGACTCAGTTGTCTGCTTCCTTGACCTTGTGAGTTGAAGGACTGTTTATTAACTGTTTCATGGAAGTGAGTTGAACTGAGCCCGCTGTACTTCTGTGTGGGCTAATTAGCTGTTAAATTCCTTCATGCTGTATCTATCTATCTCTCTATCTCTCTATCTATCTATCTATCTATCTATCTATCTATCTATCTCTCTATATATGAAATCATAAGTGTCCTGGTTTTGTTTCTCTAGAGAACCCTAACACCAGGGCTCAGCTTCCAGCACTGCATCAGCAATATTCTCTTGTGATTTGTAGGGTTCTCATTGGCCACTATTCAGAGGTTGAGCTCTAGGTCTGTCTTGCTAGTCTGTCTTAGTTTGGAAGCCTGTGCACCATGGGCGACCCTGCTGGTACTTGAAATACTAGTGGCATAGCTTTCAATACCAGAACAACACACAGGCCAGCAGTGTCATAAACTGACCGGCAGTGGTGGAACATAGCAGATGCTCATTAACATCTGTGGTAGTTACATAATCTCCTATCAACTTGAGAGTATTAAGAGTGGAGGGGTGGAGTCTAGCCGATCAGTGTCATAAACTGACCGGCAGTGGTGGAACATAGCAGATGCTCAATAACATCTGTGGTAGTTACATAATCTCCTATCAACTTGAGAGTATTAAGAGTGGAGGGGTGGAGTCTAGCCGATCAATCAGGCCACAGCTTCATGATGCCTCCTTGTGGGCATGGCCTTCTCATTAGGATTCTGGGAACTTCCTCTCTCATTCTGATTCACCTTCCTATGGAGGAGCCACACTCGGAGAGCTGGAGAAGTCACATGGAGACCCATGACAGCTCTGAGATGCTTCCACCACCATTGGATCCACAAGACTTTGCACCCACCAGCCTGTGATCTTCCTGCATTTTGCATCATTGCGTGTGACTGTGTGAGTCTCAAGAGGGAATGTTTAAAAAAAAAAAAAAAGAGGGAACGTTTAGACTTAGTTCTTTCAGTATCAGGCGTATGGGCTAATGTCAGATTTATGAACTTGATCTAGACTGGGATGTTTTCTCAATGTACAATTGCTCTTTGATATAAAGCTTTCTCTTACACATAGATGAGTGTCCCTGGATTTGTTTATCTAGTCAACCCAGGCAAACACAACATCTACCAAGTGAGTGAGTGAGTGAGTGAGTGAGAGAGAGAGAGAGAGACAGAGAGAGCGCGCAAGATTAAGAGATTGGTTCAGAGAGAGAGAGAGAGAGAGAGAGATTCAGCCCCCTGACTACCATGAGCTCTCCAGAACACCCCACCCCGTGCCAGACATGGAGCCCACATGCTCACAGCTGCATTGAAGAGCAGTTTCCTGACCTGTGCACATATGAGCCTCAGAGAAAGGCAGGGCTCCCTGTACACTGGTCTCCTGCCCCTCGGGCTGTCCTGGGCCCTAAAACACCTGCGCAATGTTCCCTTTGCGAGAGCTGACAAAACAGAGAAGAATCAGCCAGGCCTACTCCATCCTTCCCTGCAAGGACTCCTCACCGACTGCAGCCGACTTGGCCGCCACCAGAAGCTGCACTGGGCTCAGCAGAGTGAGGGCCTGAGCAATGCGTACTAGCCCTGTCACAATGTACTATCTGACTACACCCCAGGAAAAGAGTCCCCCAAAGACCTGTGAGATGAACACAATCACACAGGTGGTGCCAGACCTGAGCTGGAGTGCCCCAAACTTAAAACAAAAACAACAATGACTGTGGCAAACTATATATAACAACCGGCAAGGTTGCCATGTGGCCATCATAAGCAGGTGTACAATTCAGCATCAGGAAGTGCACCCGGCAAAGGTTCTGCCCTCAGTTGTATTGGTTTGAAAAATGGAATCAAATAGAGAGGAAGAGCGGAGATGCTGTGGGGTGGCTCTAACATCCTTGGGTTATAACAGCCGGTGCACAAAAGAAAAGAGAGCCTGCTCCTGAATCGATCAGAGTTAAGGAAAATCCTGAGCAATCGACAGGCCCGCTCGGCAATTTGGTGGTGCTTCCCACAGCCCCGTGGAGCCAGGCCCGGTCCCAGGATGGAGAGCAGAAGGCACAGACCCCTCCTGGCTGCCACGCAGAGAGAGAGCCTCCGTGGGTGTTCTGAGTTCATCAGCTGCCGCTGCCATGCCCTAGCCGTACCTCACATCTACTGGGGTGCTCACCTGCTTACTCCTCTACTCCTGGGCTCAGAGCATGGCCCAGTCTGATGCTGCCAGATGCCGAGTGGCTGGCCGGGGACCAAACCTTGCCTGCTTCCTGGTCCTGGTCCAGGCTCCCTACACATCCCACAGCAGGTCTCCTTCGCTTTCCTCACAGTGAGTGTGCATCTTTCTATTGCAGGTTCTTTTGTGACTGACTCCTTTGCCCAGCCACTCACCTGTCCCCTTATCCCTCTCCTTGGCAACCTCTGTCCTCCCTCCATTGCCTGCTCACCCTGCCTCCACTCATTTGCTCACCTCCCCCGCCCCTCACCAGCACAGAGGGCTCACTCCAGGTTGGCCTGCCCGGGGCCCTGTGGGGCTCAATACCTGGTAATCTATAGGCACAGGTGGGGCTTTTCTCAGGGCCTACTGGTGTGCACAGAGATGTAGAGCCCCCAGAGTGGCACGAATGCACCCGGGCTGGACTTGGGGCCTTGTCACAGGAGAACTGGTGCCTGATCTGGACCTCAGCCTGCAGGGAATGGCAGAGAGAATTCTAGGCAGAGGGAACACGGCAAGGGCCCCAGTGCAGGAAGCTGCAGCTGAGCAGAGTGGGGCTGAAGTAGTTTTCAGATGGGGAGGATGAGGCCAGGGCAAAGCTGTGTGGGCCTCTGGGAGCCATGGGAGACTCCAGATTCTTGGCAAGGGGGCTGAGGAGGGTTGAACAACAGGATGGCAGAATTTGGAGGGAAAAAGGTGGCCATGCAGAGGCATGCCCCTCTTGGCCTGGCTCTCACAATGTTGCCAGACAAGGGTCACAGGCCCACACCACCTCATCACTGCTTCCCTGGCAGGTCTGCAGGCCACGGCAGACGCTCTTCCCTCACATGACTCCCAGGTCCTCCCTGAGGCCAAAAGATCGAGGCTCCACTTCCTGCCCTGGTTCCTGGGGGTCATCTGGGTGCATCTTGCCTGGACTGGAGGCAGTGCCGCTTGGGGGAGAAAGGTGAGGCTGGTCACAAGCACAGCCAGGGTGCAACTCCCCAAAGCACAGGGCAGGGCACATCCCTGCCTGCGTGCAACCCCAGCTTGCTCACCCGGAAGAGAGAAAGGGGATTCCCGCCTCAGAACCAAAGTTCCATGTGCTAATGGAGGTGAAACACAGAACAGAGGCAGACAGGTATATTCTTTTCAACATCTCCCACCTCCATACATGTACGCACATACATTCATTCACACACACAGGCACACGGTCATAAGCAACATGTTCCCTCACACACTGCAGCTGCCATTTCTCCTGAGTACCCAGAGCACCCTGGCTGCCCTCTGGAGACACCTGTTGAACCTGATCCTCTGGGCCACAGCTCCTCTGTCTCACCTACTTCCTAGCTGGCCTGCTACCATCTCTCGGCCCTTGGAAAACAGCAGGTCCTGCTGGGAGCAAGCAGACAGATGGATGCGTCGTCTGCATACAATCTGGCATCCTCTCTGTGCTGTCTCAGAAAGCAACAACCTTATCCCTGCCACTGGACCGCAGCCCAGTCTAAGTTTCCGCCTGGTTGGGTTGCTGAAGAAATGAGAGAGGAATTGTGTGTGGGTGGGTGTGTGCGAGTGTGCGTATGCATGGGCACTTACCAAAGTGTTACAATCCATCAACCGACATTATTCATTACCTGCCATGTGTGCCCTGGGAAAGGCATGGGGCTGAGGCCCCAGGGGCTGCCATGATTGGAAGGGCACCCTTTTCCCCAATAAAGCTCAGGTCTTGTGTGAGGTGAGAAGGGCAGCGTGTGAGGTAAGACGCACCTCTCCTGACTATAAGTGCCCCCGCCAGATGGGCACATCTCTTGTCCTGCTCCCTGCCCCCTGCCCAGCCCAGCACTCACCGTCCACTGGCGTGAGGTAGTCGTGGATATGAGGGACACCGGCAGCTCCCCCGCTTTGCATGAGTAGGTCCCCATAGGGTGCAGGGTGGCCTGCCATGAGGGCCATCTGGTGGTAACAGTCGGAAGGGCTGGTGCCTGGAGGGGGCAGGTCGAACAGCCCCCTCTCCTTGAGGTGCTCGTGGGCCACTGTGGGAAGAGGGAGAGATCAGAACTGGGTAGCGGCTACATCTTCCCCATCAAAGAAAGGAGCCACAAACACCTGCCCTCTTGCCCACAACCCACTTCCCAGGTCCCGGGGCCCCCTGGGGCTCCCTGCCTTGGCATCTCACTGCACTGGGCTGTTTGTGCTGATGAGGGAGATCAGCGCCAGGCCACACAGTCCTCAAATCCAGAAACAATCACCCCTCTGCCCCTTTGGGCCCCAGAGAGGCTTGGTGCTCTGTGCAGACGCAGGGATGGCCCATAAGAGTCTGTCTTCAAAGGAAGGAGGAGCTGCAAATGGAGGCCCCCAGACTGTGGCTCCAGGTTGTATCAGCCTCCAGAGCAGTGGTCTCAACCTTCCTCATGCCGTGGCCCTTTCATACAGTTCCTCATGTGGTGGTGACCCCCAACCATAAAATGATTTTTGTTGCTACTTCATCACTGTAATTTTGCTACTCTTATGAATCGGGGGACCCCAAGGGGGTCACGACCCACAGGTTGAGAACTGCTGCTCCACAGCATTCATGGGGAGACACGGGGCCTGGGTGTGAGACCCAGCAGTCGGAGAGTTAAATTACTCACCACAGTCACCCCACCCAGCCACAGAGCTTAGTGGGCCCTGCAATCCAAACTGGCCTCTGTGCGGTGATTGTTGTCACGTGCGATTCAGTGACGCTAGGTGACAACAGACCCAACACTGTCCAGTCCTGCGCCAGCCTCGCCACTGTTCTTGTGTTTCAGCTCATTGTTGCAGCCCCTCGGTCCATTCATCTCATCCAGGGCCTTCCTCTTTGGCTCCGCCCCTCCACTTTACCAAGCACGAGGTCCTTCCCCTGAGATGGGTCTCTCCTGATAACAAGTCCAAATTATGTGAGACCGAGTCTCATCAACCCAGCCGCTAAAGAGCACTTCTTCCAAGGCAAATCTGTTTGCTCTTCTTGCAGTCCATGGGACTTTCAACATTCTTCGCCAGCACCATAGTTCAAACACAGCAAACTGTTAGTCTTGGCAAATGCTAACTGGAGTCTCTGAGGAGTGGGCAGACACCAGAGTGGGTACTACTCCCTGCAACCACTCCCTGCCAACTTCTGCTGTGCCCGCAGAGGGAGCTTGGTAGTTACATAATTTCTTGTCAACTTGAAGTGTAGGGGTGGGGTCCAGTCTGCCAGTCAGGTCACAGCCTGATGGTGCCTTCCAGTGGGTGTGACCTTCTCGTAAGGAGGGTCCTGGGAACCTCCCCTTTCTCTCTGCCTTCACCTTCCTGCTGGTGAGCCATGCTGAGACTTATGGGAGCCCTGGAGAGGTGTCCACCGTCGTCGTTGGATCCACAAGACTTTGTACCCACCAGCCTGTGATCTTCCTGCATTCTGCATCATTGCTTGGGCTGTGGGAGTCTGAAGAGGGGTTTATGGACTAGCGTTGGACTTACAGACTAGTATTGGACTGGGCTGGGGTGTTCTCCTGATATACTACTACTTCTTGATGTAAATCTCTCTCTGACACAGGTATGCGGGTCATTGGATTTGTTTCTCTAGTCAACTTGGCCTAACACAGGCACCAGGGCATCAAGCTGGCTGACCACTCAGGCTTTGGCCACACTGTCCATATCACCATCCTCATCCCTCTCTTCTGGGAACTTCCCTGGAGCCCTGACCCCTAGTCCCAGGAGTTTGGCTGCTAGGAAACTTGCAGGACCCTTGGATGAGGCTGTTACAGCCAAGTTCAGGCCTGGCAGGAACAAAGGTCCCAGCCCAAGATGCTACCCCTTGTCACTTGCCCCAGGGCTAGTAAGGCCTCAGGGCTCAATCCACCCCCTCCAGAAGTTGTAAGTAGTCACTTGAGGTGGGACCCATCCCTGTGTGTCTCACGGGGAGAGTGGAGCATACAGCAACAATCACATTGCCACGAGACATAAAATGGGAGCACCGTGAATTGTAAGTCCATCCTGCAAGAGGGGAGTCCTTAGGTCACACACATGGTTAAGGGGTCAAGGCCATCCAGAGGTGCCTTAGAAGACAGGCTTGCAATCTGCTCCCTCGAGGTCACAGCCTGAAAACAATGGCGCAGCCACTGGGTGCAGGGAGTGGGGTTTCAAAGGAGTTCATCCTGGCTTCCCCCCAGACAGCCTGTACCCCAAGTTACAAAGATCCCTAGGTGATTCTTGCATTCAAGGGGGCTTCAAAAAATCTGTGGAAAAAATGGAATGTAAAGGTAATGCAAATTTTCCACACCCCTTTTGAAGCCCTCATCTCTAACAGTTGCCCTGGGATCACGAAGAGCCACCTAGGGTACTAGCTACAATACAGACTCTGATTCAGGGTCTCTGAGGTAGAAAGGCAAGTTCTCAGCAGAGGTCAAGGTAGAATTAAACGTTCAGAGCCCTGGTAGAAACAGGCTTCAAGGTGACCAGCCAGTCTGCCACATCTCTCCAGGCAGCTTGTTAAGGGCTACTCCGGAGCTGGCGGGACAAGTGCCTCCTGACCCAAAGGGCTCCAGGTGGGCGTTCTCTTTGCTTCCACTCACAGACGCCTCTGGGTGTCTCTGGCTCAGGACCAGTCTCCCTGCTACTCCGTGGACCGGCTTCCGATTGCTGCTGTCAGAAACTGCCACCCATGATCGAAAGCAACAGGTCTTTATTCTTTCACTGTCAGAGGTTCCAGAGACGGATCCATCCTTTTAGACGAATCCATCTTCTCACTTCCCTGTTCTGCGAGCAGCTCACTCTCATCTCTGTAGACATCTTTTCGGGACCACCGTTGGGCCCATTCCCCTGCAAGCGTCAGTACCTCAGTAGCACCTTGAGTCTGACTTGTCTCTCTCGGCCTTCATTCAGGTAAGCCCACTGCGAACTGGGTTATCACGGGTGGTGTGGAAAGGAACTGGTCCACTTTCCACAAGAAGGTTGTTCTCTGTCAGCACTGGGCAGCACAGCCCTTCCCTGGTCACCAGCGCCCTGCCAGGGCCACTCACAGGATCCACTCAGAACGGAGGGGTGGGGCCCTCTTCGGAGAATGGGAGTCACATCCTGGCCCAGTATTTTAAGGGTCCTTGGCTGTGACCAGTGTCTGGTTTCTTTAGTGACGGTCAACTTTAGTCAAAAGCTCAGGTTGGGCCGACAAGGCACCGGTTTCAGGGAGGCATGTTGCTCCTACAGGTGGCAAACCATTTCCCTGTGCAATTCCAGCCGGCGACTGAGCGTTGGGAGGAGGCAGATTTAATGGCAAAGGGCCCACAGTCACCTAGTGAGAACAGAGCTGGCGATGAGCCCACCCTGGGGACCACACTGCTCGGAGCCTCTGGCCCGTGGGGGGCCTGAGCGCACCTCATGAAGGTCCTCCAGCTGGAAACTGGTGGGGTTGAGATGAGAGGATGCAGCTGGCAAGATAGGGGAAGATGTAGCTCTGAAGGATGGGACCAGCCAGAGGAACAACAATGCGGAGGGACAGCACAGCAAGCAGATAACGAACTTCCACCTGGAGCTGTGGAAATGCTTCCTAAGACAGTGGACTGGGCAGGCCCTCAGGTGTGCTCACCACCGTGGGCTGTAACTACATGTGTGCCTGGTGAGGTGGGGCTAGGGACTCTACCATTCAGACTTAGTGACCCTGTCGTGGTTTCCGAGGCTGTAAATCTTCAGACATCACTGCCATGGAGTGGATTCCAACTTACAATTGACCCAATAGGGTAAGGGAACTGCCCTGTGAGTTTCTGAGACGGCAACTCTGTATGGGGCAGGACTCCTCATTTTGCTCCCGGGAGCAGCTGGTGGTTTTGCCTCGCTCTCTTTTCCTTCAGAAGGTCCATGTGCAATCCACTGCACGCCGAGGGCTCCTTGTGAATCTTGATAGGCGTGGACAACTTCACCTTTCTCCCACAGAGTGGCTGGTGGATTTGAACCACTGACCTTGTGGCTAGGCGCTGAACACCTACTGAAGGTGCCACTAGGGCTCTTTGGACTAGAGACTAGAAGTAGGAAATTATAGATCCAAAGGCAAATTTGAACCAATGGATCATGTTATTTTGGCTCAAATGAGTTGGCCTGGGTTGGCCATCTCATCTCTGATCTGGCCAGTCAATGATCTGTCTCAAGGACCTCAATTGAAGACAGAGAGCCGCTGCTGTCTGTCCTTGAAGCTTTGGGGTTTGGGGCTGCTATTGAGGCCTATGTTGACCTGCAAAGCGAGCCCCAAAGCAGAAAGCCAGATCAGGGTCCAGCTGGCCCAGAGAGAGCTGTGGAAAGAACCAGCTCATGGTGAACACGTTCCCTCTAACTCGGCCTGCCGCCTGTTGTAGAAGGGCATGACCACCCTGAGCACCACTCCCACCTTACCACCAGTTTCTGTAGACTTGCTTGAATTGCAACCACATGGTTCTCACCCAAACTAGGGTCGATCTGAATAATCAGGTAACCCCTAACCATCACGACTGCATGCAAAAGAGTGGCCAAACCCATGGCTTCCCCAACCCCCGGCTTACACCATCCATTTATTACAAAAACTCTTATTCAGGGGAAGTGAGTTAAAATGACAGCTTGGTCACTCTCTGAGGGATCAAGGCTGGGGAATCAGTCGTGTTTGGGGGGGGTGTGATCCTTCCAGAGCCCCTGGATCTCCCTCCCACTGCTCCCCACTGCCCTCCAAGCCTGGCCCCACTCACCATCGGCGGGGCTAAGGCCCCGGGCTGCAGAGACCATGGAGAGTGTGGGGCTGCTGTGCACAGAGCGGAGGTAGTGCTCCATGTGGGGGTTCATGTACGGGTGGGCGGCACTGAAGGGGGACTCCCCAGGACCAGCAGGGTGCGGGGAGAGGCGGATCAAGGAGATGTCAGAGATGACAGGGCTGCCGCTCAAGGTCGGAGGCCTGCAGAGACAAGGGAAGAGTCCTAAGAGAGGGTACTCACCGGCTGGCCGTGTGCAGGGAAGCCCACTTGGAACCCCAGGCCCGCGAAGGATGATCCAGAACAATCTGTACTTTTGCATTTTATCCACCAGCAGCATGTCTTGATACTGTTCACCTCCTGGACTTCACTTGGCGGCGAAGCCTATTTTAAGCTCCCGCATGGTGGTGTAGGGGCCTGCCCATCCTGCACCTGATGAAGGCTCAGAGTGGACCAGCTGGAGCCCTCTCAGCTGACCACACACGGCTGCACTGTCACCACTGCTTCTGACAGGGCTGGGCGCAGAGCAAGGGCTGATAGATACTTGTTAAGTGAACACATGGGTTTTATAACAAACATATGAAGACCAGTGTTAAGATGCAAAGAGCTCATATTCCTAAGAGAGCTTAGAAAGAAGCTGGGGGGGTACATGGAGCAGGGAGGTGTTTGTGGGGATCATCAAGCCAAAGTCTCCATCTCCCACTTCCCACCTCTCCCTGCGTGGGCCTGGTAAGAAGGTGGGGAAGAGACCGATAGGATTCACCTGTGAGCAATTGTGAACAGGAGTCCCCGGATGATGGCGTCCCCGGAGTGCCGCCCTGCTGGGCATGAGATGAGCCCTCCTAGAAGCAGGAGGAGTCGTCTCATGACCAGAAGGAGCCAGCAGTGAAGACCGTTCCCTGTGCAGGGAACCCCCTGCCCCAGATGCCCGTTGTATCAGAGGAGCAGCAGCAGGACCGGGAGCCGGAGCATGGGACAGCGGGATGGACCCCCAACCACGGAGCAAGTTGAGGGCTTTGTGCTGAGGTGGCTTGTGGAATAGGGGTGCCTCTGGGCACTTAATTGGGGAAGTTGGGCTTGTTGACCCTAGAAGCGAAGTGGGGTGCCTTTGGGCTGAGACTTACTAGAGGGGGCTGCCTCTGGGCACTTAATTCATGGGAGTTGAGTTTGCTGACCCACGGAGCTAGAACTGAGTGCCTTTGGGGCTGAGGGTTACAGCAGACTGGTATGCCCCTTTGGGCATTTCTTAGTAGATATGAATGAAACCTTATAATATGTCCTGGTAACCAACTACCCTGAGCATTTCTACCTGGCATCGCAACTCGTTACCATCCTAAATAAAGCCTTTCATTGTGAAGTTTGTCTGTTTCTGTGTAGCCATTGCAGCGGATGAGGATCCACAGAGATAAACAGAGAACATTAATTCAAACAACTGAGGAGATGCCCTGCACGTGGGGATTTTGTGGAGTCGGGCAGTCACTGGTGTGAAGTGGACCGGCACAGGATCGGTTGTCAAGGTTGAGGCCAGCATTCAGGACACTGGAATGGCGAGCTATCTGTCAGGTAAGTCCTGAAATACCGGTATTACCCTTCTTGCATGAATTCGGTCTGATGCCAATTGACTCCTCTCCTACCTGGGCTCCACTAATGCTCAGTTGTGCCCCCAGTTCAGGCTCCTGTGAGGAAGAGCCAGCTCAGCTTTCCCAGCAGGAGCTGTGACCCTGGGGCCTGGAGGCAGTGGTATTTCAAGGTCAAACCAAAACTCACTGCCATCAAGTCCATGCTGACTCATAGCAGCCCTCTCCACCCCCCACCGCCCATGGATTTCCGAGACTGTAACTGTTCACAGGAATAGAAATTCCAGTCTTTCTTCTGAGGAGCTGTTGGTGGTTTTGAACTGCTGACCATGCAGATTACAGCCCAATGTGTAACCACCACACCACCAGGGCTCCTACTCCAAAATGCACCCAGTAGAGAAAAATCAGACCTTCTGAAGAAGTCACCATGAAATCACTGATGCCACTAGAAACTGACTAGCTCTCCATTTTCTGGAAATAGGCTCTCTGTAATCTGCCTAGAGGTAAGGGAACAGCTTGGATTTCAGAACCACATAAGCCTGGATTCGATACTGAACCTTCAGCTGAGGCATACCGAGAGTGATGTCACCTCCCATGCCTTAGTTTCCTACAATGGGGCAATACGAGTGAGTATAAGGTAGTTAGGTTGATTGTCACAATAATAGGCCCTCCTAGGAACATGTGGGTAGAGTTTAATCAGGTCACAGCTTGATTGGAGGGTGACAAGATAAATGCTCTGAGGCCTGTCTTCCTCTCTCTTTCTCCCTGGTGATCAGACCAGCATGCAGCTGCTTGAGCTAGTCCTTTGCCTCAACTGTGTACTGCACTACCTGTGGGCTGAGCCAACCGTGGATTATGTTGCCTTGGAGTTTGAGGCTCCTTGGAGACCTAATGCACCCTGCTGCTGGTGGATCTGGTGGATTGTGTTGGCTGCTGGTGGATCGTGTTGGCTGCTGGCGGATCTGGTGGGTCGTGCTGGCTGCTGGTGGATCTGGTGGGTTATGCTGGCGTTGGCATGTGTGCATAGCTAGAGCTTGAGGCTCCTTGGAGACCTAATGCACCCTGCTGCTGGTGGATCTGGTGGATCGTGTTGGCTGCTGGCGGATCTGGTGGATCGTGTTGGTTGCTGGCGGATCTGGTGGGTCGTGTTGGCTGCTGGTGGATCTGGTGGGTCGTGTTGGCTGCTGGTGGATCTGGTGGGTTATGCTGGCGTTGGCATGCGTGCATAGCTAGAGCTTGAGACTCCATCGGGGCCTGCTTCCCTAAGCAACTGCACTACTGACTGTTGCTGCCCCACCCTGCTGTCTGCTGACCTTTCCTGAGGGAAGATTCCACTGTCTGCTTCCTTGACCTTGGACCAGCAGCAGGAGAGAGTCAACGGACCTTTAGTATAGTAACTGCTCCACCACAGTGAGCTGAACTGAGCCCTCTGTACTGCTTTGTGGACTAATTAGCTGGTATATTCCTTCTCGCTACAGAAACACATCCATTTATATATTCACAGTGTCCTGGGTTTGTTTCTCCAGAGAACTATGCCTAACACATAGTGTCTGTTTCAGCGTGAGACCGGCTGGCATTATTCATGACAGCTATTATGATGGCATTGGTACCACTCTTTGGAGGGCAAACCCCAGAAGTGTGGTGAGGCCCTCAGACAGCTAATCAGTAATTGAATGTCTTCCGCTCTGATGGACATGGGAAGGGACACGGTTGGAATGGACTATGACAGCTAGTCCCCATAGTTGGAGCAAAGCAGAGATGATCACTAATTACACACTGAATTGTACATGCATCCACGTCTTGCTCACGGTTCAGAGAAAGCAGGACCAGCACAGGTAACGTTCAACTCTCTTGGCATCTCGAGTGTGCCAACTCTGCCTTTGCCGGTAGCACATCGCTCCGGTGTTTCGGCAAAGGTGAGTGCAGCGAGTGTGCTTATTCAGTGAGGCCGCCAGCCCCTTTCCCACTCCCCTGCTTCTGCCCATGCTGGCCCTGGGCCTCAAATGCCCTGCTGCACCAACACCTCATCGGGCAAATTGCTTCTCGTCCAGCTGAGTGCTGGTCAGGCCTATCCTCTGTGACACCACTCCCCTGTGAGGCAACCCCCCCCCCCCCAGGCCCAAGCACTCTGCTCCTTGCTGTCCCATGGCCACCCATCTTGAAGGCTCCCAGGGTCTGCTGAGAACAGGTGCGGCTGAGCTTGCCTGCATACTTGGCCCCTGGCAAAGGAGCTGGCATCCTGCAGGGGCTCAAAGGGCTTTCTGAAATGGTGGGCAGTTATACCACATCTCAGGCCAGGCCATTAAGTGGCACGAGTGAGTCCTTGGACCACACCATGGCTATAGCCTCAAGAAGCTCTCCTCCCCTGGCCATCTTTAGGGGTGAGTGTGGCTGGGAGGTGGGGACACCGGTGGCTAGTGGTAGAGTTTTCAGCTTCCTGTGGGAAGCCAACACGCATGAAATGCTACCCTCACCTGTCCGTGGAGGCACACACCATGATACAATGCTAAACAGGAAGAGGCAGAGCGGGCTTGGATTCCAGAGGAGGCTGCTGTGTCTAGGCACTGCCCATCCTTTAAGAGCACAAGCTATGGGGCTGGGTTGGCTGGTTCTTCTTGTGACTTAGCAGTGTGGTCAGCCAGGATGCTGTCCCTGTGCCCACTGGGAGAGGATGAAAACTGCAGGACACAGAGGGGATACCAGGCCCCAGCTCCCCACTTTCTTCCCTTTTCAGGGGCAGGTCAGTCTAGTGTGTCGAATGTTTCTTGAGCTGGGCAGCGAGGACCCAACCCAACAGACCCATCAGCTGGTAGTGCCATGGCCGCTTGTCCAGACACCTCCAGGAAGCCTCCTGAGATGGTCATCTGCTCAGGGCCCTGGAGGGCACAGCTGGGCTCTCACCTGGCATCCCTCAGTCACACGAACTGTTTGTCTATGGTCACACACACGTTGCCTTTTGACTCCAAACCAAGTCCGTTGCCAGCGAGTCGCTGCTGACTCACCGCCACTCCACAGGACAGGGGAGACCTGCCTCTGTGAGTTTCCAAGACTGACACTTTTTTCAGGAATAGAAAGTCCTGAATTTCTCCCTCGGCGTGGCTGGTAGTTTCAAACTGCTGCCCTTGCGGATCACTGCAGATCACCGCCCAGCAGGTGACCACCAGGACTCACAAGATAGTCTGTTTCTACCCCTTTTAGAGAAAAACGTACTTGGGGAGACTGGGTCCCTCAGCAGCAGGTGGTAGGATCACGGTGCCGGAGCTTGAACTTGGCCCCACAACAAAGAAATGGGCGGTCGTGAGGATGGCCAGTGGTTGGTGAGCAAGGCTCTGGGGTTGGCGTGGTAAAAGGGATGAGTGGTGGGCAACACCAGAGAACGTGAGGGGCCAGGTTTCTCCCACCTTGCTCCATCTCCCTCTAGTCCTCACAGACACTCTACCCCACCATCATACCGTCCAGTCCGGCTCTGGGAAGGGATCAGGCCTCGACGAGTATTGTGACGGAGGATTGTAAGTGCTGTCAGAGCTCATTCTGGTGAACCAAGTCCACACAATGCAGCTCAAATGACAGAGAACTGATTGTAAGTGGGAGACCAGGGGACTTCCAAGCAGCCCTGGAATCATGCACTTCCAACTCACAAAGCAGGTCCTTTGGAGACCAGAGCCTCTTTTCTGGATACTCAGTCCCATCCCTGAGCCAGACTGAGGGTCCTAGAGCAGGCTGAGTGCCCCTAGTGCCGCTGGACAGTGGACCACTGACATGGACCTTGCCTGAGCAGGAGTCTGCTGGTGAAATGAGAGAAAGTACTGCTGGCTGACCTCGGCCACAGCCCCCCGTTTTGCTGTTGTCCCAGCTCCCCATTGTGCTGCAGGGCTTAGACATGGACTGAGGACCAGTCTGAGACAGGAGGAGGGGCTGGCTCTGGATGCTCAAGTCAAAAGGTGGCCACAGCGTCATACGTCATGCATATACACGTGTGTACACACACACACACACACACACACACACACACACACACACACTCACAGGCTGTAAGAGCCAGCCCCCCAGAGCCAAGCCTTCAGCAAGCTCTGCAGGTTCAACACTGCCCTTCTGTACCGCCTTTCCTGGACGGGGTCCAGGGAGGACCCTTGCCCAGGACAGCCACTCGGGCTGGCAGCTTTAGAGAAGAGGGTTTTCTGTCTGTGGGTTGCTGAACTGGTCTGATGGAGTGTGGAGCTGCTGGGTGCCTTGAGAGGAGAGCCCGTGAATAAAGTGGGCACAAAGAACATCAGAGTTGAGAGATGGAGAACCATCTCCTGAACTGAGACCTTGGACCTGCCCAGCCTTGTTGAAAGCTATCACCCTGGACCTTTGCAAGTATTTGAGCTAGTACAATTTTCTTGGTTGAAATTCATCTGGGCTGAATTTTTCTATCTTAGGAGAGGCCTTGGCCAAGACAGCCTACCAGTGCCTAAATGCTCCATGCCTGGCACCCTGCAAAACAGACTTTAATCACAGCTCATTGGACTGTCCATCCTGTCTCCTGCGGGTCTGGAGAAAAGGTCCCAGAGTCCTGTTCATAGCCCCCCGAGGCTGGGCTGCCCTTTGTGTCTGAACACGGGGGCTTTGGGGATGAGCAGCAGCCAGCTTAGCCTCTGCCGTGTGTGTGTGTGTGTGTGTGTGTGTGTGTGTGTGTGTGTGTGTGTAAGAGAGAGAGAGAAATGAGCGCGTGTGTGTGAGATGGAAGTGGTGATGTGACTGGCTGGCTGGCAGAACCTGGCAGGAGAGTGGTTGTCATATTGGCTGCTCCCTGCAAGGTCAATAGTTTGAAACCATCAGTGGCTCTGAGGGAGGAAGGAGGGGCTTTTTACTCCCCTAAAGAGTTAGTCTCGAAAGTTCTACCCTGTCTCTGTGAGCCCACACAAACTCAACGGCAGTGAAAAAGCACCTGACCCTGGTGGTGGCCTTGGGAGGAACCAGCCAGCAAGGCTCTTCCAGACTGTGAGAGTTCTGTGTGTGCGGAGCATCTGCTCTGGTCTCTCAGAAGGGACCGGCTCCTCCTGTCCTTAGCAGAGCCTTTCTGTTAGGTAGCCAGAACAGGGCCCAGGTTGGTACACCTGGGTGGGTGGTACACCTTATGGTACCGTGACTCCGATCTAGAAGGCTGAGGAAACAGCCCCGGCTGGACTTTAAAACTGCGCTACGCGCGCACGCGCGATTTGGAAAGGGTGCTACTTGGGCTTTTAGAAGCTGCGGGAGCTGGCTCTTTGGTGCCATGCTTAATGTATTGCAGTAGCCCCATCCTCTCGTGTCTGTCTTTCCATCTGTGCTCCCTATAGGTATATGGGGCTGTGGGTCTACCTCTCTGTGTTTCCAGGGGCTCACATGTTCTCCCTGAGTCCTGGGAGGGGATGGAAACGCTGCAGCCTGCAGGGTTGGGGAATCTCAGTCCCCAAACCCTTTTTGATTTTCAGCGGTGTGCTCTGTGTACCGGCCAGCTAGACGGCCACACGTGAACACATGTGAACCCTGCTGGTCTCTGCAGGACTCTGGTTTCAGTGGCTTGCTCAGCGTGGGTTGACTAGGCTGCATGTGGAGGCTGCCATTTTCCCGGCCAGGTGACTCTCTGCTCCCCAGCAAGATGGCACCATATTTTGTTGCGGCACAACTGAGCATGTGACCCTGGCCAAGATGGCACCTCTCACGCCAAACACATGGGAGTGGTACTTAGTGGGCCGGCGGTCTTGCCAGAGGCTAGCCCCTCCTAGTCCCGGTCGGACGCTTTCCTCCCGCTTCCCTTCCCGCTAGCTTTCTCCTGCTTTTACAAACAAGCTGCGTTAGCTCCTGCCAGCATGCTATTTTGCTTTTTTTCCTACCGGGTGGTTTTCTGTTGCCAAAGCCTCGGCCAAAGGTGTTTGGAAGCCCAGCCTGAGTCACTTAACTTTCACCTTTCAGCAACACTGCCTTCGGCACATTTTGGGATAGCTCCTGATACAGCTCCGCCGCAGCAGTGTGTCCAGCCAAAGATCCCAATTTCCCTAAAGGTTCCCTGAGCTGCTGACCTATCGCTCCTGCCCTTCATAGGTTCGAGAGCCTGCTCCTGCCAGCGTTCACCTTGGAAGGCTATTGGGAGGCCGCTCCAAGCAGTGGTCTCACCTTTGTAGGCCCTGTAAAGTCACCCAAGTCAGGGGCCAACGCTTGCTGTCTAGAAAACAGTCGGGGGCCCTTTGCTGGCACAGACTGGGGTCCCCGACCTCTCCCACATTCACGGCACCCTAGTGGCTCGCGCTGAAACTGCAGTCACTGACCTTGAGGCATCAGGTGTTCCTGTTATTTTTTTTCTAGATGGGGACCGGCAGTTTGGTGACATGGGGAACCCCACTTTGGTATATTCTGTCTAACTGGGATAGATTTGACCCAGAGAGGTTAGAGCAACAGAGGCTCCAAAAGTTAGTGCAGAAGCCTGAAGGAGTTCCCCTAGAAGAGATCATTGCTGGTGCTAATGCCACCTTTTACAATAGGGGACAGGAGGGGAGGTGGGGGCTCAGGAGAACGAGAGAAGGAAGACATCAGGCATGCCCAGGTACTGGCTGCACTTGCTAACTGCCCGTCAACCGCCTCCCAGGTTTCCCAGACCCGTGACCAAAGTGCCAAGTGCTATGTGTGTCTCAGAAACGGCCACCGGGTACGGAACTACCCTAGCTGTAACAGGCCTGCCTGAGGGTCATACCACCCCAGCAAGCAAGCTGGCCACCAGGGTCCCTTGTCCTACGGCAGATTGCCAAGAGGGAGGGTGCCCACAGGCCAGTGAGCATCTGCTCATTGAAGACTGGCCTGGCCCGGCCAGCGAAGCAGCAGGAGAGCTGTAGCGGGTCTGGAATCTCGGGTGAGCAATCAATGAGGCAGCAAGGTCAGTGGATGTCCTAGTAGACACTGGGACTGCCTGTCCTGTCCTCGCCTCTTCCCTGGACCCTGGGCACCATTCCCAGGTGAAACCCCGGAAGCTGTTGCAGCCAGACCCCTCCGAAGGGAGCAGACAGACAAGCGCCCTTGAGAGCTGTTTGGGGGTGTTTCACTGCCACCCCAGGACAGCTAAGTGCTCCATAGAAAACCCTACCTCAGGCCCATACAGTGTTTAAGCCACTGAATGCTTTCACCCAGTTCCTGTGTTTAAAGTGAACTGGCGCCCATGCCTGTCAGCCCTAAGATTCTCTCCTCTCTAAACTCCGGTGACACTAACGCCCACTGCCAGGGCACTGCCATCTCACAGCCTTACCCCTCCCGGTCTCACCTACACGGTCCACCTGCTTTGTTTCTTCTTCCAGAAGTTCTCAAGGCCTCTGAATCCAGGGTGCCAACCGCACAACCACCAGCTCCTGGCTCACCCCAACTTCATCTATCGCAGGCCCTGAGCAGACAACCCTGTCCATCAGAGCAGGAAGAGTGTATACCCAAAGCCCACTCCGTGCCCCGTTTGCCAGCAGGAAGCAGCTAGAGATGTCGTCACCCCGTACCCCAAAGAGTTGGGTCCATACCTCCTCAGTGGCAAAATGTTAGAAAGCCAGAATAGGGATCAGGTTGTCTACTGAGCATGCTCCAAATTCAGGAAGGGGTGGTACACCTAGGTGGGTGGTATACCTGGATTGGCCTCCATCTAGGCCAGGTGGGCTTAATTCAGCCAATGGGGTCAATGGTACCATTGACCACGCCTCCTAAAAGGGGCCCTGAGAAGCCAGAAACTTTGAAACCACCTTTCTCTCTCTCCTTTCTTCCTTCCTTCCTTTCCCTCTCTCCCCTCTCTTCCTTTCTCTCTCTCTCTCTCCTTTCAGTTTACTGTAACACCTGAAACTGCTTCTATCCTTTATAAAACCTACTTGGATCACAACCAGGCTGCAGTGTGAATTTTGTTCTCATGTGAAGCCAAGGACCTAGGTATTTCTCACCTGAGAAATTGAACATTTCCTCCTTTATTTCTCCCTCCTTTTGGGGGTGGGGGTTCTAGCAAAGCCCCTGGAAGGAAGGGGTTTCTGGGCCAGAGTCACCGGTGGTGGGCTGGAGGAGGGCCGTGGAGGAGCAGAGCCAGGGGCCCCTGGACAAAGTGGACCGTGGCGTGTGGTGCTGCAGTGGTCTAACTGAAGCTACTGTTTCTACTCACAATAACCTTGTCTTTCAGACTGAAGCCAGACCATGCCTGCCGTCATTGCTGATGGCCGAGAATCAGGCTTCTGCCGCACCCTGTCCGGAGCCCCTACTTAAAGAGACGCTTTTGCCCGGAGGCAGTGCGCATGCTGTGGCTTCCGGGCAGGCTGCAGATCACCACCCTCACTCAGAGGTAGTGCCTGGACTTGAAATCAGATCTGGGCTTTGTCATTATTATACCATCTACCCCAGTCTCAGTGTCCCTGCCCACAAGATGGGGCAACAAGACCCGCCAAGAAAGGCAGTGTCATGGGGAACTAGTGCGGCTGTGACAAGACCACCACACGTGGGCAGTTTTAATCGACAGGTCTATTTCCTACAGTCAGAAATTGGCATCACGGTGCTGGCTCTGGGGGAGGGCCTTGTTTCTTCAGCTGTGAATTCCTGGTTCCGGGGAGCTCTCCCCGGGGCTGGGCACCTATCTTCCCCCAGCTTTGCTGACGTATCTGCTCATTTTAGGTTTTTTATAAAAAACCTGGGGTGGAGACCCTAGGTCCCTACCCGATCCCTGCCAGTATCCTTCTAGTGGCACACAGTTTTTTGAAAGACAAAATGAAAAGTCAAATGATCCTACATGGCCATGTGTGACTTCAGGCTAACCTATCCAGGCCTGAAGACCAGCCCAGACCCCAACGCTGAGCGCTGTCCCCGGGGCAGAAGTAGGTTCCCCAGGGTGGATGGCGTCTGCCAGGCTGGATGGGTGAGGGCTGCTCCTGGGGACGAGGGGCGCCCCGAGCCCAACACCATGTCTGAGCACTGCCGTGCAGGGCAGGATTGAGCATGTTCGCGCACCACAATGAGAGGGGAGGGACGAGCAGGGATTAGGGATTCTGGGGAGATGGGAACCTGGGTCCCACCCACGGTGTCAGAGCTGAGGGACAGGCTCAGCCAGCCTCAGTTTGAACCATCTAGAGTGGCCTCTGCCCACGGGGGTGAGAGGTGTCAGGAGTACTGCGGACAGGCCAGAGAGTCTCCTTCAGACGCGACAGTCTGAAACGACAGAAGCGGGCCCTGCGTGTCCAATTTCAGAGGTGGCACCAGGGCCACAGGCAAAAATGCCATGTCCATGGTAAGGCCGATTGGCAGGGCTTGGAAGCTGGAAGCTGGGCTGCTGTGCAGTGCCCTGCACCAGCCTGAGCATGAGGAAGAGGGACAGTCCCTGGTGGCTATGGGGCATTCAACCTTACCTCTTGCCTGTTGTTCAGGGAAACTTAGGGTCTTAGAGACAACAGAAAAGAGAGCCCCCCCGCCCCCATCCCAGAAGGCCAGAGTTCCCAGAAGAGAATCCTGCTGTTTTGAGTCACCCCACCAGTATGTTCCAATGTGTGGCGCTTGGAGACTCAGATAGCAGGTCCACTGGAGGTGGTGACATCACTGTCATTACCTTGTCCCCCCTCCTAAACTTTAGAGAGCGGGGCCCAGCTATGGTATTGCTGGGTCTGCCGGTACAGGCCAGCCGGTACAGTACTGTCTGCCAGTACAGCCATGCAACGGGTTGTGCCCTCTGCCAGCCTACATGATTGCCGGCCCTGGGTGTGCTGGCCCGCCCACCACCTGGATTACATGGTCCCTGACTCCCATAGCAGCCACACCTCACACGCAGCCCCAGCATGCCAGTCTCCTGCCCCAGGACTGTTGCCACCATGGACCAGTTTTATCTTGGGGCCAAGATGCTACCACCCACTGAGATCACAGGGCCATGGGTGGGGTTGGTAGTGCTTGAAAGTGGAGGTCATGACCTCTTCTGCTGCTGCAGCTGAACCGTCAGAGGAGGGCCCTGGGGGTTGGCATCCACTTTCTTGAGAGGTTCCAGATAGGTATCACCTGTGCCCACTGACCCGCCTGAAAAGGAGCAAATTCCTGCCCCAGCTTTGGTGCCCAGCCGCTTTCCCCTGCCCTCACACCAGGCTCCTAAAACCTGGGTGGGGTGAGCAGGTAGGCCAGTGTCTGCTTGCACACACGCGTCCCTGCCCAGCAAGGCCGGAGCCCTGCCTAAGCCTTATTAAGTGCTTCAGAACAGAACAGAAGCCAAGCACTTCACTGGGGGGTTTTATTTCAATTTTGAATGCTTGTTGCTTTTTATATATGGATTGAATGTTGTACAGCTTACTTATCATGATTTCGATAAGTTAACTCACAAAGTTCCAGAGAGCCAGTCAGTTCATACAATATACTTTGGGGGTTCCCTCTGAGGTCTCTACTCAGTGGATCCTTCCGGAGGATGCTGGAGAAATGGCCCCACCACAAACAGGTGCCTGGTGTGTGTTCTCTGTCCCACTGCCCGGCCCCGGGAAGACCTCAAGAGGCCTGGGGCCACAGCTCCTGTCTGTACTGTACTGTACTGTACCTGTACTGCTCACGATCTCACCGATGCTCCCGAGTGCTGTCTCTGGTGGCAGCACGGATTCCCAGCCACAAACCTGGCTGGCCTAGGTGATGCCATAGCTCTGCCTGGCCACCCCACTATTCCTGAGGCTGGCCCTGTGCCATCTACACAGATGTCAGTGGGGTGCCTGCTTGTCCGGTGATGCCAAGGCTGCTGGGGTGGCCCTGCTGGGCAGAGGTGGGGGTGGGGTGGGGTGGGTGTCACAGTTCTATTGAGCCCACAGCCCGTGCTGGTGCTTTATCAAACCACCACACCAGGATTTTGTGGTGGAGTAGAGGGAGCTGAAGCTGACAGGCGTGTGAATTGTGCATAAGGTGCTAAGGGCAAGGAGGGGTGGGGAAGAAGCCTCCCGTTTTCCTGTGGGGGCAATCTCAGAAGACTTCCTGTTGGTGGCATCTGAGCTGGTCCTTGGCTCTACCACACCTGGGGCAGAAAGGAAGGTGAGTGGTGGAAGGCTGGTGGTCTATGGTGGGAGATGAGCGGTGAAGAGCCCATCAGACTGGTGGCTGTCAGTCTAGCCCAGGGGTCCAGGGCACGCGGGGGCTGCAGTGGGAGGAGAACCTGAAGGGAAACTACACAGAAAGTGCTGACCAACAGGGCTGGGGGCATCTCTGCATCAACACTTGCCCTTCAGAGAGGGAGGGAGCAGGCTCGGCTGGGGGAAGTATCTGTCATACACAGAACAACTGATCAGAATACGCAAAAGGCCGATTCAAAGCAGTAGGAAGAAGGCGACTCCTCAAATGGGCAAAAGAGCTGAGTGACATCTCCCAAAAAGGAAGCGTTAGTGACCAGTGACGATATGAAAGGATGTTCCTCATTCAGGCGCACAATGACATCTACTATAGCTGTCCATGGCACAGAAATGCAAAGTGACCAAAATTTATTAGTGACCTTGACTTATGTCATGCTTATGTCAGTTTGGCATGGGATTGGTCGCAAAGACAATGTTCTAGCTTGTCCTTTGGTGAGTAGTGTCTGGGGTCTTAAAAGCTGGAGAAAAGAAAGATGTTCAAAATCAAAAGACACACGGACACAATGGCTCCAACGGACCAGTGGCCACACCCATATCAGTCACCACAGCCCTGTGAGCAAAAGAACTAGATGGTGTCCAGCTACCACACCCACTGCCCGGTGAGGGAGCACCTGGGAAGATCTTGGATAGCCTGGGAGGAAAGGGTGGAACAAACTCTGAAATCATGAAAGAGTCCAGGCTGACTGGTCGTAGAGAGGAGGATGTGGATCTGAACTCGCCCCGGGGGTGCCGTTTCCAGCTAAACAACAGCCAGGCTTATAAGGGAGCAATAAGACCAGAGAGGCATGCAGACCTTAGAACCATCAACCATGAAGGGTCAAATTGACTCATGCCAGTAAGCTTGGCTTTTGATTTGGTTTAGGACCAAAAGGGCAACTTTGACCTGAGGGCCAAGTTCAGATGGGTTAGGAGAGGAGGAGGGTCGGAGGTGAGAGGAGTGGGGGACTGCAATGACTGAGAGGAAACCAAAGCCTATGAAGTGTTGGCTGTCCCACTGGTGAGCTTTGTCAAGCCCGCTCTAATTCTCAGTAGGCACCCACTGCCCCTGAGCAGATCCCCACTCACAGGCCCCCTACTGGAGAGCAGAGCTGCCCCCCCCTGGGGGCGGGGCGGGGTGGTTCAGAGACCATCTTTCTCCTGAAGAGCAGCTAGTGGTTTTGAGCTGCTGACCTTGCTGTTAGCAGGTCCCCTGTGTTAGCTCAACCCGCTGTGCCACTCGGTGCTCCCTGATCACAAACGAAACAAAGCGTTTTAGTAGCTACCAGGGACTCGGATGAG
The DNA here is from genome assembly GCF_000313985.2 of Echinops telfairi. Taxonomy (NCBI): domain Eukaryota; kingdom Metazoa; phylum Chordata; class Mammalia; order Afrosoricida; family Tenrecidae; genus Echinops; species Echinops telfairi. The sequence goes on from NW_022103912.1 coordinate 904,009, forward strand.
TTAAAGTGCTCAGCCAAGAGGTCAGTGGTTCAATCCCACCAGCAGCTCTGCAGGAGAACGGCGTGGTAGTTGGCTTCCACCTCGGCCCTAGCATTTGCAGCTTGGGAAACTCTACAGGGAAGTTCTACTCTCTGTAGGTACCAAAAGAAATATATATATAATTTAAAGTTGGCAGGTTGAAGCTGGACCCTGGGCAGAGGTCGGCTGAGTGGGTGGGTGCTGGGGGGTGGGGAGCATGTGGCTACAGGATGGGTCAGCGGCGCTTGTGTGGGCAGCTGGAAACTCTCTCATCACCAGCAGGCTCCCCTTGGCTGCCCATCTGGCTGCTGCTCAGGCTCTGGCCCCCCCACCCCCACCCCCGTCTTGTCCAGTAGGCCTTGCTCTGCAAGTGACACACATCTGTACACACAACCAAGCCACCTGCGGCGCGAACTCACCCGGTTCCCATTACAGGCCAGCAGAACCCACCAGGGTGCAGGCTCTCAGCTGCCACTCCTGCGGCTGAGTCACACTAAAGAAATCACTGTGTTCGGCTGACAAAGAGCAGAGTGCTTACTAAATAAACACTGCTGTTTGGGTAGGGAAATTAGCTTATAAAATTGCACCCCCAAGGGGGTGATCCAGACAGAATTTGTTAGGATCTAGCCCAGTGGTTCTCAACCTCCTAATACCCTTTAATACAGTTTAATACAGTTCCTCATGTTGTGGTGACCCCAACCATAAAATTATTTTTGTTGCTACTTCATAAGTGTCATTTTGCTACTGTTATGAATCGGGTGACCCCTGTGAAAGGGTCATTCGACCCCCAAAGGGGTCACGACCCACAGGTTGGGAAACTCTGATCTAGCCACACAGCCAGCAGTGGTTAGCTTAATCGTCCACCCGTTATCACATTTCCCCTCCCCAGATCAGAAGGGTGGGAGAGGTTATCAGCCTTTCCAGACGTACCTATCAAATGCATCAAGTCAAAATGGAAATATTAGAGAGCCTTTTTTCTAGTAGTGTGTGCCTTATGCGGAGTGGGGAGGACTTGGATATGATGCTGTGTCTAGTGGGGCAGGGACACGGCTGGGCCTGGGGAAGGGGTTCAGGGGAAGCCTTGTCCATCTGGGCCCTCCTGTGGCCTGGCAGTACTCGTTGACCTCTGGGGAGGTCCGTTCCTCATCTGGAGTAGGAGTGGCCCTTGGATGAACACAGCTGAACCGAGTCTTCCAGAAAGCCATGGCTCAGGGCGAATTGTCATTTCCAACAACAAATGCTGGGGGCTAGGCTGCGGGCACGGTGGGGTGAGGCACAGTGTGGAGGTGGCTCTGCCTGAGAGAGGAGGGGAGGTCTTCAGTCAGGGGAGGGGTCCCGAGGATAAGCCACGGGGCCTGCAGAGCGCCAGACAGTGAAAAGGAGCTGGTGCTGGGTGGGCTGACATCGGGGAAAGCTTCCACACTGAAAGAAAGTCTGAAAGTCGAAACCAGAGTGCCAGGAGCTGTGTGGAATTTCCTTTCCTGGACGCCTGTCAGTCTGTCCTGGACACCCCTGGAGCAGTGGGACAAACGCCCCTCAGATGGGGGAGTGCTGATGAAATCGACCAGTGTTTTCAAGTGGTGATCCTTCCCCCTGGGGGGCGGGGAGGCTGCAGAAGCAGTCACCCCCACTTTATCCTGGGTGCTGGGCTTACAGCACAGACCGTTTTGATGGCTATGTGTGGGGCTGGGGTGGGGTAGGGCAGGGGCACTGGGCCATTGTTTTCCCCCCTGAAAAGGGGGTAGGTAGTAGGCCAAATCTATTTGGGAACAGATGTGTGCATTTTGAAAGGGTTTCCCCTCCTCCATCCCAGCGCTGGTGTCTGCTGGAACAGGAGGTCCTTCTATGGGTGGGGGGTGAGGGGTGCTGCCAAGGAGGGAGGGGAGCTCTCCACTGCTGCCTGGGGCTGAGGCACAGGCCATGGAGGAGATGGCCTCCTGGGCTTCCTTGCTAACTACACTCCACTTCTGGATTCCTGGTGCTCTGGGACCCCCCCATACTTTCCCTCCTAGAATCATTGTTGTTACCTGGCAACCACGTGCACAAGGGAACAAGGTATAGCCTGGTTCCTCCCATCCCACGATCGACCGGCTGCAGACCAGTCCACTGTGGTCTCTAGGGTTTTCATAGACAGATTTCAAACACCGACTGCCAGGCCTTTCTTTCTAGTCTATTTTAGTCTGGATGCTCTGATGAAAGCTGTCAACGTGAGCGCCACCCACAAGCCTCCTCCGCAGAAAGATGAGGTGTATTGACCAGGAACTGAACCCTGGTCTCTCACATGGAAGGCGAGAGCGCCACCTCCGAACCACCACTGTTCCTGCTCCCAGGATGCCACTCTGTGACCACTCCATGCCTTCCCAGATGGCTGGTGTCTCCTGACGTCTGATTCCTTCACATCTGACAAAAGACTGGCCGTGGGTGAACATCCTCAAATGAAGGAGAACTCAAAACTCCCCTCCACTCAGTGCAGCAACCCCAAACTCTTTCTACCTTCGTGAGTAGGACAGGCCAGGCGCACATTTCAAAATAGCTAAGGGCACACATCAGTTCCCCAGGAATGCCGGGCACGGGAGCAGCACTGCCCTGGTGGGGGCCTGGCGAGTGAGCAAAGCCGCAGCAGGGATGGCAACCGGCATTCTCTAAGCACTGGCACTTGGACAAGGCTCTGCTCCTGTGTTCACTGAATCCATGTTGACGGAAGCTGACAGAAACCGCCTTGCAGCTCAGCCCAGCCATGATGAATTACGCTGAACAGAGTGACGCTGGACATCTGCATCACCCAGAGTTGACAACATGACGTGGGGAGAGTGCGTGGACTCTCACTTAAAGGCCGGTATACCCCACGGCACCTGGGCTTTTGCTATGAGTGAGCAGTCCCTCTGTGTTGACCATGTTCCCTTGCAGGCCAGCAGGAAGACCACCGACAGGCCTGAGAAGTGGGGTGAGACCCCCTATTATGAGTACAATTGTGTTCCCCCAACGTCCCAGCCTCTATGCCCCTATCCCATTTCAGGATGGGCTGCCTTTGGCATATTAACAAGGCAAGATTAGAGGAGGCTGGTTTAGGAGTCAAGGAGCTCTGGTGGCACTGTTGGGCAAGGGGTGGGCTGCTAACTGCAAGGTCAGTGTTTCAAATCCGTCCGCTACTCCACAGGAAAGAAGATGAGGCTTTCTGCTCCTGTGCAAATCCACAGACCTGGAAACTCCCTAGAGCAGTGGTTCTCACCCTCCCTAATGCCACGACCCTTTCATACAGTCCCTCTTGTGGCGGTGAGCCCTCCCCCGCAACCATCAAATTATTTTCTTTGCTGCTTCGTCACTGCCATTGTACTATTGTTATGAATAGGTGACCCCTGTGAAAGGGTTGTTCGACCCCCAAAAGGGTCACGACCCGCAGGTTGAGAACCGCTGCTCTAGAGGACCGCTGTGAATCCTTCAGTATGAATTTAGGAACACTGGAAGTGGTCCAAAATGAAAAGGAAGGCACAAAGATGGAAAGGGACTAGTGTTGCCATTTTGAATCAGAAAACCATGTGGAGTCCTGGGCCGGGAGCGAACAATCAGGAGGAGGCCTGGTGTGGCCTTCATTGTCCGGAAAGATCTTGCTAAATCCATCATGAAATACAAGTCCTCTGTGATCGGATCATACTAATCCACCTCCACGGAAATCCAATCAACACAACGATTATTCACATTTATGTACCACCCCTCAAAAACTCGTGTTGAAGGAATTGAGGAATTCTACCAACAACTTCAGTTGGAAATTGATTGAGCATGCAATTAAGATGCATTTCTAGTTACTGGTTAGCGGAATGCAAAAGTCAGAAGCGAAGAGGAAGGAACGGTAGTTGGAAAATATGGCCGTGCTGATAGACATGAAGGTGGAGGCCGCATGAGAGAAATTTGCAAAACAAATGGCTTCTTTATAGCAAGTATGCTTTTCAGCAGCACAATGGGTGACTGACTATAGGAGTACACGCGGACCCCAGATGGGACACACAGAAGTCACACTGGCCACATCTGTGGGAAGTCACGCTGGGAAGCTCCCAATCAACAGCTAAGATCAAACCTGGGGCTGACAGGGCACCATCAATTGTTCATAGGTAAAATTATAACAAGTCCACAGGAGCCCAAGACGACCTTGAGTCCATCCACCTGAATGTTGAGACCATCTCAAGAACAGACGTGACACGTGGCACAGTAATGACAGAAGGCCTGATGAGCTGTTGGAGGACACCAAGACTGTCACTCACGAAGAAAAGATCGTTACAGAGACAAGAGAGAAAGAGAAGATTGAAGTGGATGTCAACAACTAAGTCCACATGGAAGAAATGCACCCAAATCTGCGATCCAAGGCTTGGCACATTATATCATCCAAATCCCAAGGGAAGGAATAGTATGGCATTTCAATGTGAGATTCTGGTGGGCAGAAGGCTCCAGATGAGGGCGGGAGCCCAAAATACACTTGCAGGGCTTCCACGGGGAATCAGCTTCTGGTGATCTCCCTTGAACCGTAATTGAGGAATGGGAATAACCTGGCTATCAGATCGAGGACTGGAGAGATGACTATAGTGGATGAAAATGAGAAATCTGACTCGAACAGTTAAAACTTATCAATTGATCTCCCCGCTGATAACACTTTGGGTTTGATCTGCCCCC
>NW_022103912.1:908918-945186 GCF_000313985.2 Echinops telfairi
GTGGGGGGAAGAGGAGAGGGGCGGGGCTGATAGCAAGGAGTTCAAAAAGGAAAAAAAATGTTTTGAAACGGATTTATGAAAATACAAAAAAAAAAGAAACTGATTTATGTAGCAAGTGTACAATACTGCTTGGTGTGATTAAACCAGGGAATGTTATGATATCTGGATTAGTTCCTAATAAAATGGTTTGGGGAAAAAAAACAAAGTGGATGTCGGAAGAGACTCTAAAACTTGACCTTAATTGTAGAACGCCTAACGCAAATGGAAGAAAGGATGAATTCAAAAGCCCGAATAGAAAAGGTCAAAGGGCAGCTCGAGAAGGCAAACCCAAATATTAGAACAAAATGTGCAAGGACCTAAAATTAGAAAATCAAAAGGGAAGCACATGCTCAGCCTGTCTGAAACTGAAAGAATGCAAGAAAACGTCCACGCCTCAAGCTGCAAGCCTGAAAGTTCCTATAGGCAAAACTATTGAACGATACGGGAAGCAGCCAGAGAAGATAGAAAGAAGACAGAGTCACTGTGCCAAAAATAACAAAAACAACACTGGTCAACATTCCGCCGTTTCCGGAAGTAGCACATGAGCAGGAACCGATGGTGCTGAAGAGGAAGAAGTTCAAGCTGCACTGATCGCATTAGCCCAAAACAAGGCTCCAGGAATTGACAGAATACACACAAATGTTTTAGCATGCTGAAGACGTGAACTCACTCACGACTCGTCTAGGCCAGGAAATTGGGAAGACAGCTACCAGGCCAACTGACTGGAAGAGATCCATATTTGTGCCCATTCCAGAGAAAGGGGACCCAACAGAAGGCTCAGACTACAGAATGATATCATTGATATCACACCAAGTCAGATTTTGCTTAAGATCATGCAACAATGGTTACAGGAGTGCGTGGACGGACTCCTGCCAGAAGTTCAGGCCGGATTCAGAAGGGGTCAGATGGATCTTGGCTGAAAACAGAAGTCAGAAATATGGGGTTTTTTTTGCATTTCATTGCCTGTGCAAAGGCATTTGACTGTGTGGACCATAAGAAACTGAACAACCTGGAGCAGAATGGGAATTCCAGAACTTGCCCTTGGATCAAGAAGCAGCTGTGCGAACAGAACACGGGAATGCGGCACGGTTTAGAATCAGGAAAGGTGTGCGCCAGGTCTCTCGTTCGATTTGCACGCTGAGAAACTCACCCGAGCAGCTGGATGATATGAAGACGTGTGTGGCATCAGGATCGGAGGAAGGCTTGTTAATAATCTATGCTACACAGGTGACACAGCTGTTTGCAGCAAGCGAGCAGGATGGCAGCCTTCAGAATGGATGACAACTCAATGCAAGGAAGAGCCCAGATCCTCACAACGGGGCCAGTGAGAAACAGGTTGGCAAGTGGAGAACAGGCGGACGTTGTCAAAGATTGCCTCTTGCTTGGATCCATGATCACTGCTCATGGAAGCAGCAGTCAAGAGATCAAAAGATGTATTGCACTACGTAAATCTGCGGCATACGACATCTTTGAAGTATTGAAGAGACAGATGTTACTTTGAGGACTAAGGTGCGCTTGACCTCAGCCATGGCTGTTACTCATCAACGTATGAAAGTTGGACATTGACTAAGGAAGACCGTGGAAGAATTGGTGCCTCTGAATTGTGGTGCTGAGAAGGATGCAGAAAGTACCAGGGACTGCTGAGAGGACTAACCGAGCTGTGTTGGAAGAAGCCAGGCCAGAGTGCTCCTGAGAGGCAAGGGTGGCAAGACTTTTTCGTCTTACATACTTTGGACACATGGTCAGGAGACCAGTCCCTGGAGAATGCCATCCTGCTTGCTAACGTGGACGGGCATCAAAACGAGGAAGACCTCAACCATGTTGATTGACACAATGACTGCACCCACGTGCTCAGGAGTAGAACAATTGTGAAGATGCTGCCGGACCGTTTAGTGTTTCGCTCTGCTGTGCATAAGGGCGCGATGGGTCAAGTTGACACGATAGCACCTCACAACAACAACAATACTATAAATCAGACTCAACACCACGGCAGTGAGGCTGGGTGCTCTGAGCCCTTTACAAGTGTTTTACCTCTCTTGTAAGGTATCAAATAAGTAGACTCAGCAGACAGAGGAGCTAGGAACCAGGCCACGTGGAGTTCTCCAAGGACCCAAGAAATGAGCTAACGAGAGAAGGCCTGCCCCAAGAATTGACAGAGAGAGCCTTCGCCTAGGAAGCCTTTGTCATGGATTCAGATTCCCGCTCTTCTACACTCGAGGAAATAAATTGGGTTGTTGAAGCCGCCCCCTGTGGTATTTCTGTTACAGCAGCACTGGAGAACTGGGACAGTGACACTTGGGGTCAGATCCCATTTCCTGGTGGAATGAACTGGCGTTCAGCTCCGTTCACTGGGGAAAAGAAATCCCCCCTCTTAGGTTGCTGGAAAGACTGAGTGCTGTTACTTACCCAGCACCCAGCAGGGCACCTGGCATGAAGTGCGGGGTTCCTTCTGGGAACAGCGTGTGAGTGGTACCAGCAATGTGTGCAGGGTGCTCACCATATACCAGGTGCTAGTCTATGTACTCTCTCCACACTCAGCCGCCAACCTTCAAAATCCCACTTGGGGTCCTAGCGTGTTTCCTTTGGCTGATGAGGAGCCTAAAGCTTGTGGAAGGAAGCAGTTGGCCAAGGATGGGAAAGACAGCAGCACACAGCTAGGATTTAAACACAAGCCCCCACCCTGGAAATGTGGGGCAGGAAATGTCCAAAAGGACAGGGGGCACCACCGGGGAGGGGAGGAAGCAGGCTCTCATTTCCACCCTGTAGCTCCCTGGCCTCCCTGCTGCAATGTTCCCTAATTCTGCACATCGAGCTTGGCTGCACACCTCTCTGTTCCCGGCTGATCACGAGACTCCCTCTAGAGCAGAACTACTCCGTTCCTCTCCTGAGAAGGGCCACGGGGCCAGCATTCCGCACCGATCAAAGAGCAGCCGTCAAACCAAGCCTGCTCCTTATTAAATGTTTACAAGCCAGATCCCATTATAAACGAGCTGCGCACCCACACAGCAGAGCGTGGGCTCTCAAGCAGGGAGACTTTAGCAGGGGCAGGGGGGGAGCACGCACGTGGGGAACGCTGAGGCCCTGCCCTCCATGGTTCAAGTGCCGGAGTTCAGATCCCAGCTATGCCCCTACTAGGAGTCTGTTACCCAAGAAGGCAGTGCACTGCCTCAGGCCTCCGTTTCCCATTTACAAACCCGCAGTGCTAGTACTACTCTGTTCATAGGGTGTCCAGAAGATTAAGGCACGTGATATCGAGGGCACAGCATGGCTCGTGTTATTGCACATCTTCTAGTCTGATGCTGGCACCTGGGCGGGGAAGTGGGACCACTCACATCAGTAAGCGAGGGGCTCCCATCTAATTGGCTCTCAGCCCTCAGTCAGCCACAGCAGGGGCAGCAGTGTCCAATGAACAGGCTCCGTGCCATGGGAGTCAGAATAGAGCTGTGAGTGAACTTGAACTTCCAACCTGGAGGTGAGCAGCCTAGTAATCACTGCTTGCACCACCTGGGAACTCGCTCATCTGCCTATGAATCAAAGCCCTGGTTGCTGCGGCGTTGATTCCAACCCTTGTGCGCCAGAATAGACTGACTCCAGGAGTCAGCACTGCCGATGGCAGCTGGTTTTTGTGATCTTTATTTGTTCAACGGTATTTTACTGAGGTGCCAATTTACACAGTATCTTGACAGCTGTGATCTTTTGTAAGCAGATCAATCACCACACCTTTCTTCCAAAGTGCCTCTCAGTGGGTACAGAATGCCAACCTTTCAGTTAGTAGTTGGAGGCTAAGCCATTTTCAGCCCCCAGGACTTTTACAAACTTCCCAGACCAATGATGTTCTGTGCCCCGTGTCTGCCTGTGCCAAGTGGTCAGCCATAGCTTGGACACAAGCAAGGTAAGGGAACCAAGGCCATACTGGGTGACACTGGGTGCCTCAGGGTCCCTGACCAGGAGAGATACAGAAGAGCCAGCTGGGAGGCTCATCATGACCTGACCCAAGTCAGGAAGAAGTCTTGGGAAAGCCCTCCCATGCAACTTTGAAAAGAAGATGCCTGCTTGCCCAAGGAGAACTTTCTTGGTGAAACACAAACAAAGCGAGCCCCCTATGAATCGTGAACTTGGTACACTGTACCAAGACCGAAAGCAGAAATACCCCAAATTCTTCCCGCCGTACATGGTGGCCGGCTGAGGGCCGTGTGATCAATCTCTGGTGGCCTGCTGGATTTCATGCCACACTGGCCTCAGAACAAGTCATCTCCAAACCTTTGGGCTGGAAGGCCCCTGAGCTCAGCCAGCAGCAGGCAGGAGATGCCTTTCTTCAGGGCTCAGCATCCATCAGAGGGGAGGGTCAGGCACGCACTGCAGCTCTCCTCAGGGCCGTGTGCAGCATGACGTAATGTGCAGTTGGCAGTGGGAGAGGCAGCCCTCAGCCCCACCAGCTGGTGGTCTCTTTTCATTAGAAGCCATGCTAAGACCAAGTGCCAACTTCCCCCTTTCTCCTTTGGGCCGTGTTGGGCTGCCAAGCCCAGCTTAGGACGAAGAAATCTGCATGGGTGCAATTAGCTAGAATCTAGGCAGGGGGTGGTGGTATCAGTCATAGATGTCAGAAGTCAAGGATGGATCCAGGCAAGGGGATCAATAGCCATCAAATCGATGCCGACTCAGAGCAACCCTATCGGACAGGGCAGAACTGCCCCCGTGGGTTTGCAAGCTGTAACTCCTTATGGGAGTAGAAAAGCCCATGTCTTTCTCCCATGGAGCATCTGGTGGTTTTGAACTGCTGACCTTATGGTTATAGCAACCCAAGGCATACCCACTGAAAGGGAATGTTTCCTCCCTGTGGTTGGGGCTGTGGTGTATGCTTGCCACCTCTGAAAGCCGAGGCTATGTGTATGTTTGGGAGTCAGCCCGAGATAGAACGTAGGAGGCTAGATCTGCGACCAAAGGGAATTAGGGTCTCTACTTGGCCACATTTTGTCTTCAGGACTTTGACTCTTGTCAGGAGACACCTGGTCCTGGAGAAGAACACCACGCGTGATAAAGCAGAAGGTCAGAGAAAAAGAGGAAGACGCTCAACAAGGTGGATAGACACAATGGCTCTAACAATAGGCTCAAACTGAGCCACAATCTGAGGATGGCCCAGGATTGGGCAGCGCGTTTCACGCTGTTGTGCACAAAGTTGCTAGGAGTCGGAGCTGAATTGATGGTCCCTAAGTACCATAAACACAAGTGAGACAAAGGTCCTGGGATGGTGCGAATGGTTTTCCCCTGGTTGCTAGCCCAAAGGCTAGAGGTTCAAGTCCACCCAACAGTGCCTCCAAAGAAAGGCCTGGTGATCTGTTTCTGAAATGCTAGTCAGAGAAAACCCTGCTGAACCCAGCTCTGCTCTGACACACACAGGGTGACGATGAGAGGAAGGCCACTTGACAGCAACCAGAAATCAGTGTTAGACTCTCATGAGCAGACACACAGTGTTGGGCCTGCCTCCTTGGTCTATGATCATCAGGGGCCTGCGGTGGGCCCTCGACTCTCGCCTAGGGGTACCTCAGTCTAGCCTGGAAAAAGCCAAACCTTCTGGATTTGCGAGCTAGGGCTGTCCATCTTAAAGAAACACCTCAACTGTTCAGATTTGCAGCCAGGTTTGTGAACTGCTGCATGAGGCCGTTTCTACAAGTCCTTCTCGCCTGCAAAAAGCTACCATTGGTGGTCTCTGAACACCCAGGACAGGCTGTGACGGGAGGGATCCCACACCAGCAATGGGAGGTGTGGAGGAGGTTTGAAGATAGACCCCAGCCACCTGCTTCTCAGGTAAGCTAAGAGCATGCCAGTCCTTTCATTGTCTTGTTTCTGTTGAAGATCAGCATTCAGGTGTGGTGGACTGGTGAGGTCGAGCCCCAGGGAAGGATGGTGGCCAGGAGGAGGAGGCTCCTGAGCTGAAGCAGAGGGTCTGTAGGCAGTCGCTGGGTGGAGGGGCATTCCTGGAAGCCTGGGCACAAGAGCTGAGGGACAGAGGGATGTGGCAGGCCCGGGGGTTGGCAATCACACACAGCAACTTGGCGTTGGGTGTTCAGTGGGTGTTTGGGTGAAGGTGCTGGATCAAAGTCGGGGTGGGAAGTAGTGGAGATGTTAGGGATGGGGAGAAGGTTTAATCATCTCTTCTAGAGATAGATCAGACGGGGATTACGGGGCCAAGCCACAGAACCATTGCTGTGGAGTCAGTTCCGGTTCTGGTGGCACCACAGGTGTCAAACGAGAATCGTGTGCCAGAGATTTTCAGTGCTGATATTTCAGAAGTAGATCACCACACCTTTCCTCCCAGGCACCTCTGGATGGGCCTGAACCTCCAACCTTGGGCCACCAGTTGAGTCAGTGGCCACGTTCAAGTTGAGCACAGTAACCGTTTGCTTCCCCCAGCACTCCTGTTCACAAAGCCCAGGAAACCTGCCATCGCTAGGGGTTTAGAGGTGAGGGTGATGAGAGGCGGGAAAGGAAGGTGCAGACAGCATTTGGCAACAACCAATCCCCTTGCACCTGGTGCTCTTACAGCAGGGATCAGGAGAGGTCCAGAGACATACTTCCAGCTTGTTTTATAAGTAAGCCCCAAACCCCAGCCCTGCCACTGTAGTCGATAGTGACCTAGGGCGGTCTCATGCAAGGCCGAGAAGCAGTGGCCTCCATAGAGCTTGCAATGGCTATGATTTTACAGAAATAGATTGCCAGGCCTTTCTTTGGTGCCTCTGCTGGGTGCTGTTGAACTGCCAACTTCTTAGTGGCCAAGTTCAAACTCTTTTTGCCTCTCAGGGACCTTGATTCTAGAAATTATTGTCCAAATGGTACAACACAGTAGTTACCTAGGAATACCTTACTGAGCTGGGAACTTTGGCCTGGAGGAGGATTCCAGCTTCATGGATGGGGAGGAGGGCTGTTAGCCTTAGAAGTGGCATGCACAGATGGGAAGTGCTTGCTTCTTGGATGCTGGGGGGAGTTGGCTCGGCCCAGCCCAACAACCCACAACTTCATGGGGGACCGAGGCCTCTGCTCGCCCGGTAGCCAAGGTGAGTGCCAAGCAGCCACTCCCATAAAGAGGAGCAGAGGCTGCAGGGGCGGTCAGGTGGTCGGCCTGGGGACAGAGGCAGAGGCAGGACTTACCCGTGCATGCTGTGGACAGAGTGAGGCTCATAGTGATACCGCCCCTCCTGGTGTCTCATCTCAAGCGGCAGAGGCGCATGGAGCGGTGGCAGGAGGTGCTGCGGCACTGTAGAGGGCACAGAGAGAAAGCACTTCAGAAATAGTCCCCCTCCTCGTAAAGCAACTCCCAAGGGCTTTAGTGCTTAATGAGTTTCCCAACTGGAGCAGCCCAGGACAGAGGCTTCCTGGTGTCAGGGCGATCACACACCCACAGAGGGGCATAAATGAGCAATCAACGTCCTTCCAAGAAATCAACCATCTTCCACAGAAAAGATCCCAACTGTGACCTTGACAAAGACAAGCGGCTTTTGAACTCATGGAGATTATAGGTGGCGGGTGTGCCAGACACAACACACTTTGGGGCTGACGGGCCCAGCCCCAGCCCCAGAGCAGCCCGACCTCAGCTTCATGGGACTTCAGCAGCACAGGTCAGAGCGGAAAGTAGTTACCGAGAACCACTGGGGCAGACAGAGCCCGGGACAGAAGATGCACCCGCTCCGGGGAAGCCGAATCGCACGGGGTTACCTGCCCTGTCTTGTCTGCATAAAGCAGACCTCTAAAGAGCTGCTAATTCTCCAGCTCGTATTATTAATTACTGACCTCGAGTGAGGCAGGGGGACGCAGGAGGACACACGGACACACACACACACACAGTCTCGTTTCTGTTTGCAGAGGGGGACTGCCCTCCTCTCTGCACTTCCCCTGCCCTTGACAAATCATAATTTTCAGGGTACTCTTTGCTTGTTAAAAAAGCATTCCTGGGGGGTCTCATGGAAGAGATGCGAGCCAGTCAGGGTGCGATGTAGCAACGATGAAACATACAACTTTTCTCTAGTTCCCAAATGCTTCCTGCCCCCCACTATCATGATCCCAATTCTACCTGGCAAGTCTGGCTAGACCAGAGGATGTGCGCGGGTACAGATAGGAACTGGAAACACAGGGAATCCAGGGCAGATGATCCCTTCAGGACCAGTGGTGTGAGCTGCGATACTGGGAGGGTGGAGGGATGGTGGGGTGGAAAGGGGGAACTGATTACAAGGATCTACATATAACCTCCTCCCTGGGGGACGGACAACAGAAAAGTGGGTGAAGGGAGACATTGGACAGGACAAGATATGACAAAATAATAATTTATAAATTATCAAGGGTTCATGAGGGAGGGGGGAACGGAGAGGGAGGGGGAAATGAGGAGCTGATGTCAAGGGTTTAGGTGGAGAGCAAATGTTTCGAGGATGATGAGGGCAATGAATGAACAAATGCACTTTACACAATTGATGTATGTATGGATTGTGATGAGTTGTATGAGCCCCTAATAAAATGATTTTTTAAAAGATACTTATAACTAAGCTCCATACATGAAATCAACTGAATAGATCACAGAAAAGTTCTCAGAGAAATGGAATCTTAAAAAAGAAGTAAAATATCAGTTTTGTAAAAAAAAAAAAAAGCATTCCTGGGTGCCCTGGCGGTAATGGTACTCACATACTTTAAGAGAACAGAGCTCTTTACAGCGTAGTCAGATTAGGAAAAGGGTTTACAAGTGAAGTTCTCTTCAGTCAATCCTCAGCCAGGGTACCAGCCACAGGCCAGTGGGCATCAGTGTGGAGTCTAAATTCTGAATATGTGAAAGGAAGGCAGGGGTTTGGCTGACAAGCAGACAGGTCAGCTGACTATTAGGCTTACCGTGATGAAAGCATAAAAATAGCGTGGTGTCTGTGCGGAGTCTGTGCACACTATGAATTATAAACTCTGCCCGGTTCCCTGAAGTCAGTTGTCCATAGGTGTCTGAGTTTAATTGCGTTTTCAACCCGATTTCACTTGCCTACGGGTCTCCCACCGAACCAAGCCCACGATGTTTGGATCAGAGTGGCTGTATAATGTGCTTTGCTGTCAGGGACTGCTCTTTCTCGGCCGCACTATTTTGGTTACTCAGGGCTTCATTCTTTTCCCTCTGAAGTTGGTCACGAATTTTGTGCTGCAGCAAGGAGTGTTGCTGGGATTTGCATGTATCAGGATTATTTTGAATCTGTACATAGCTTTTGGTAGAATTAACATATTTTGCTATATTACATCTTCCAATCTATGAGCATGAGATGCCTTTCCATTTTTCTTGGTCTCTTTCAGTCTTTCTTGGTAATATTTTATAATTTTCATTGTATACGAGGCTAATTCTTACGTGTTTTGGGGGTAATTCCTATATATTTTATCCACTTGTGGGCTACTATGAATGGTATTGTTTTCTTAATTTCTTTTTCAGAATAGCTTTGCTAGTGTAGAGAAACCCAATTGGTTTTTGCATGCTGGTCTTGTATCCCGCAATGCCACTAAATTCTAATATCTAATAATTCTAATAGTTTTCTTGTGAAATCTTTAGGGTCTTCTATGTATAGGCGCATGTTATCTGCAAATAGACAGTTAATACTTACTCCTTTCATATTTGAATATTTTTTATTTATCTTTCCTGTCTTATTGCTCTATGACTTCCAGTAGTGTAATGTTGAGCAAGAGTGGTGATCATGGGCATCCTTGCCTCACTCCCAGTCTCAGACACAAGGTTCCTGGTCTTTCTCTGTGGACCATAATGCTGGTGGTTAGTTTTGTATGTCAGTCCTTAATTATGATAAGAACTTTCTCTTCGCATCCTATTTTGCTGAATGTTTTATCTGGAAAGGGTGCTGAATTTTATCGAATGCCTTTTCTGCATCAATTGATCATATGGTTCACCCTTTCATTTGTGTGGTGGGCTATACGAACTGATTTTCTAACATTGAACCACCTTTGTGATTCTAGCATGAATCCCACTTGATTGTGGTATATGCTTTAAAAAATTGGTATTAATGTATTTTTTTAAAGTTTTTATTATGAATCAGGTCATCCGTTTTATATTCAATCATCATGCATACTTTGTTTTCAACCTATCCATGGTAATCTCTCGATGTACCATCATCGCTTTTCTCATTTCCTCCCTACGTCTCTTGTTTTTTGATATATTGCTGATGTCTGCTGGCAAGAGTTCAGTTTTAACATTTTTGTTTCTATGTTCATAGGGATACTATTTTATACTTTTCATTTTGCTGTGATGGCTTTGCTTGGTTTAAGTATCAGAGGTATGCCCCCTTCATAGAATGAGTAAACACTTCATAGAAAGAGGAAACTTTTCTCATGAAATTTTAATTTTAGTCCTTACATATTCATTTTTATTTTTATAATTCCGTACTACTTACATTTTGAGGAGTGGGGAGAAGGAAAGCAAGACTTCTGACCCCGATTAAATTGGTTTGCCCAACCCCAACCCCAAACCCCACTACCATCAAGTTGGTTCTGACTCAGAGCAAGCTATAGGCTAGATTAAGTGCTTTTGGAAACCACACGCCAATCCTTCTCCCACAGGGATGGCGGTGGATTCTAACTACTAACTACCAAACTTCCAGTTGGTAGTGAAATGCTCAACCACTGGCTTACTTGGCTCCTCCATCTGCCTCTTCCAATTTCAGGTTCAAGGAGGAAGTGGCTACCTAATCGGACACTGTAATTGGTCACTCATTTTTGGAACAGGGGATCACAGCAACGACAACTTATCTTGGTTATCTAGTGCTGCCATCACAGAAATACCACAAGTGGATGGCTGTAACAACAATAAAAAAATCACTCTCTCACTATTAGATGCCAGAAGTCTGAATTCACTGACTTTACAGGATGGCTTTCTCTGTCAGCTCTTGGAAGGTTCTTGTCTTTCAACACCTATGGCCCAGCTCTCCCTGGAGATCTACCTGTGTCTTGGCACCAATCTTCACCTGAATCTAGAAGGTTCTCAGCAAAGGAAACCCAGGTCCAAAGGAAGTGCTTGGCTCTCAGCTCTTCTTTCTTGGTGGTATTCAGATCCCTCCCTCTCTACTCACTCTTGTGATAAAAGGTGATGGGGGCCATGCCCCTCCCCACTAGGGAAACACCCCTTACATATGCTCAGAGCTGTGACCTGAGTAAGATTATTAATCCCCTTAATAATGATTATGATCACATTTTGAAGGGCAATTATAGCATTACACACCTACTGAATTATATTACTGTACAACTGCCAAACCACGGAGAATCATAGCCCAGCCAAGTTGACAGAGAATTTTTAGGACACAATTCAACCACTGACACTATCATCTCCCCTTCTGGGGCTAGGAAAGCATGTTCTCTCGGAAAGTGACACTAGACAGGGACTGAAATTTGGGCAACAGTGAAGGGAACAACTGGTGCTCTCGGGATGATGAGCGCAAACCTGCTTTCCACCAGTTGACAGATTATGAGTAAATTTCATTAGTGCTCTGAGCCTCTGTCTTCTCACCTGACAGTGGACACTGTAACCACCTTATATGGGTGGCAATGAAGAATGAATTTGTCAACAATGTCATTCTACTTGCATCTATAATCAATGTTCATGGATGCAATAATCAAGAAATCACATGCTATGTCCAGATGTGTGTCTAATATGTATATTTATAGAGGACACAGTTGTCTATACTTCTGAGGTAACATCAAATACAGTATGAGATGGGATTTCTGAGTTTGAAGGCTTAGAACCTTAGTCTCAGGGACCAACGCAGTAAATTGGTATGATAAGTTCCCAAAGGTTGTGTTCTGCACCCTAGGGAGGTACAAACCATCTGGGGTCCAAAAAGCTTAAGAACAGCAAGATGTAATTATTGAACTCTACTTATTAGGCGCACAGAGAAGGAAGAAGCCAAAGTGTCAGAGAAGAAACGGGTCAACAGCATGAAGTGCCCACACGAATCATGGCCTCATCGACTGAGACCAGAAGAACTAGATGGTGTCCAGTTACCACTTCCGACCATTCGGGTCAGGGTCACAATAGATGGATCCTGATGGAATGGGAGAAAATTGTGGAAGAGAATCCAAATTCTTTTAAATATCAGATTGCCTAGAGCAGTTGAGACCAGTGGACTCCCCGAGACTATGCCCTGAGATACTCTTTAACCCTTGAACCATAAGTATCCCTTGGGCCATTTTTTGGGGGGAAACAACAGATTAGCACCACACAAAATAAAAGATATTACCCATGCATTCATTAAGCAATTATCTAATAAGACCCAAAATCAGCAATTAACAATTGTTTTAAAAGATGAGAAGAAGAGGGGAAAGAGAAATTAGAGTACAAAAAATGAGTAATGTAAGAGCATGCTGACTTGTGAAACATGGAACTAATGCCAAACAACTTGTGTAGAAATGGTCAAACGAGGACCTATTTTGTTGTGGAGATGTTCCTTTAACACACAATAAATACTCAAGAAGTGCTTGCTGCAATCATCTGCTACAAAAGAACCCTTTAGTTTGAAAGCCAAGCAGGTCATTTTGAGGACTGGGTACATTTCCCCAAGCCATCGTCTTCTCAGCCATCTCCCGTGCAGAGGAAAGCTAGAAATGGGGAACTAGAACTTTGAACCGAATTTGAATGATGGTGTTGGTAGAGGATATTCAAAAAAGACTACTGAATATTCAGAACTGCCGAAGGAAGGACAAATCAATTTTAGAAGAAACACAACCAAAATGGCCCTTAGACTCAAGGATGGCAAGACTGTAGTTGCCTACACTGGACACGGCATCAGGAAAGACCAAGCTCTACAAAGGGACAGCGAGACTGGTAAAGCGGAGAGCCAACAAAAATGAGAAAGCCCACGAGGAGATGGACGGACATACTCGCCTCCACACCGGCCTCAGACGCAGGAGGGGAAGGTGGTGCAGGAGGATCGGTTCAGTGGGAGCCAACCCTACAGCAGCTAGCCCCAGCAATGGAGGTAAACAAACACTGGCGCAGGAGAGGTTCTACGCCCAGCATGTGCTCAGATCCAGCTCCGATAAATGCTACCACCAGTGACGACCATTGCTACTAGTGTTCGAAAGCCCCTCACACTGCAGTCAAACTACAGCAATGCTATTGACTAACGGCGGAGCACCAGCAAAGTGGACACGCACCACACATGTGGGAAGGGGCAGAGGGCAGAGAGGGCTTATAGACACACCGGGACAGCCGGGGTTTCCTAAATCCAGGGAGTCAGCAGGGAAGGGGGATTCACCTTTCTGATGTTCTGTTGTTGGCAGTTTTTTAATTCATCCAAGCAGACCAGACTATGATACTGTTCGCGAATTGCTAATGGTTGCCTTTTGTGTACTTCTGAACATTTCCCCGCACACCCAGAAGCCCCCCGCGGTAAGCAAGGTGGGTTTTATTGTGCTCACGTCAGAGACAAGGAAATAGAAGAGAATCCGTGGTGGAGAATCCAAGGCCCTGGATAGCTAATGCAAGTGTTCCCTGAGCTCAGTCACAAGGAATTCTTGGAAGCAGCCCTACTTGGGAACAATGATCAGGTGTCACATGGTTGGTAGTGGAATGGTTCCCCCCACTTAGCCCCATGAGATCAAGCTCTCAGAGATGGAACCTTTGGTCATTGGTGTTCCAGATGGATGGCACACTGAGGTCCCTGGGTGATGCAAGCCACTTGTGCATAACCACTAACCTAAAGCGTGGCAGTTCAGACCCACTCAGTGGATCCTCAGAAGAAAGGTCCAGTGGTCTGTTTTATGAAGCTGGCTACCAAGAAAACCCTATGACACAGTTCTATTCTGTAACACCTGGGGTAGACTCAATGAGCACAGTACAGGATGGAGGAATGGTCCCCGAAGTCAGCTAGCACATAAACAAGAAAGGGTTCAAATCCAGGTGCCTGATACCCAGAGTCCTCCCCTTCCTTAAGAGAGGCGGTCCAATCCAGCCATACCTCGTAGGAGAGAAGTGTGGAAGCAGTGTGCTGGGTGGCAGGGGCTGTTTCTTCTTCATTGACCACTGCAGCATCCAACGCACGGATCTACTAAATCTCTCAGTGCACCAGGCCAAGGCTTAATCGCCCGAGTCTAGTTAAGACCACAACCCCGGCCCCGCCCCCTGCACAGTTTCTGGGAACCACTAAATTCTTAACCCAATGAGAACAGATAGAGGCTTAGGGTTGGCCCTGGCTCATTTGTGGTCTCGGAACCCCTTCCGACCTGCAGGGATTGTTTCCACAACTTCCTCACCGGAGCCCTCAGGTGTGAAGGTGATGCTTAGAGCTCCCTGCCCAGGGAGGAGAGCCAGAACATTTCAGCGTGCCGTGAAAACTCGGACGCCGACGCCATCAGCAGCACTGGAGAACATGAGACTGACATCGAGAAGAAATGCTCCCACCAAAAACCAATCCCTCAAAATAACCATGATGACAAAAGAATCTTCCACACATTGTTTTCATTGTGGGATTGTGTGTGTGTGGTTATTGCTGTTTTTTTAAGTTAAGAAAAAACACAAACTAAATCATGTCCTTCTGCATAAAAAACAAAACAAAAAGCCTACCATATGCCATTTCAAAGACACGGCTCTCTTTTTAAGTTCCTGAGAAAGAAATGGCCTCATCTCCCTCTGAAAAAAGTGCACATTTGCTTTTGATCCATCCGCCCGTGAAGCCGAGCACGTTGGAGTGGGGGTTTTGATAAAAGCCCAGAATATTTCTGCGAAGTGGTTTAAACCCCAAATCCCTCAGGGGCCAGAGCAATGTATCTGCCAACGGGTCCTAGTAAAATGCTGGCACTGTTTAGGGGCCTGGAGACACTGAAAGGGGAGGAGGGAGGCTGATTTCCTGAAAGCCCAGCTCCATATTAACGGCCCATTAATAGCGACTGGTGAGTCGCTGGGGCAGTGTGGGGATGGGTCAGCAGAAGGTTCAGACAAAGACTTGGAAAACTGGGTCATCAAAACATGACTGGGCAGTGGCCTGAGGAATTTTCCACAGATGAGGTCATGGATTGAGGCTGCACAGTGAGTTGCCTATGCGCAGAACTCCGAGCTGTCCAGTGAGCTGGACATGCTGTCCAGTGAGCTGGGGAAAAGGGCCCATCACTCAGGAGAGCTGGGGAGTCCCTCATATCTAAGTAGTGATGTCTCCTGTGTCCACAGTGCCCTGGGTGGGGCACACCATTAATGTGCCTGTTGACTAACTGAAATATTAGAAACTCAAGTCCATCCAGAGGCACTTCTGAAGAAAGTCTCGGTGATGTACATCTAAAAACTAGGCCAGTTCTTGAAGGTAAATAAGCGGCCATCTAGCTCAGAAGCAACAAAGCCCACATGGAAAAAGCACACCGCCTGTGTGATCATGAGGTGTCAATGGGTTCAGGGATCAGGCATCTAAGACCCAGAACAAAATCATACCCAATGTGAATGGGGGGCTGGGAAGAGGTGCGGCATGGAGTAGAGACCCAATGCCCATCTGTAACAATTGGACATCCCCTCACAGAGGGATCACAGAGAAGACATGAGCCAGTCAAGGTGGAGTATAGCACCGATGAAACACGCAACTTTCCTTTAGTTCTTTGATGCTTCCTTCCCCCCACTATCATGACCTCAATTCTACCTTACAAATCAGATTAGACCAGACCATGCACACTGCTACAGATAAGAACCCAAAACACAGGGGATCCAGGACAGATAAAAACCCCAGGGCCAACAATGAGAGTAGAGATACCAGGAGGATTAGGGAAGGGTGGGGGGAAACAGGGGGAATCGATCACAAGGATCAATCTATAACCCCCTCCCAGGGGGACGAATAATGGAAAAGTGGGTGAGGGAAGACGGAGAACGATGTAAGATAGGAAAATAATAATCTATAACTTATCAAGGGTTCATGAGGGAGGGCGGGTGGGGGAGGGAGAGGGAAGAAATGGGGAGCTGATATCAGGGGTTCAAGTGGGAAGAGAAGGTTTTGAAAATGGTGATGGCAGCATACGTGCAAATGTGCTTGACACACTGGATGAATGTATGGATTGTGATGAGAGATGTAAGAGCCCCCAATAAAAGAAAAATAAATAAATGGCCTAAGGTAGTACACACACGCCACCCCCCTAAAGAAAACAACCCCCCAAAACTAGCCAGTTTGTCTTCAGCAATCACGTCGAGAAGGTGGCGAAACACACAACTGTCCTCTAGATCTTACTGTTTCCTCCCCTTACTATTACGGTCTTTGTTTCACCTCATTAATCTTGCTAGACCTGCACATGTTCATTTGTATAATTCAGAGCGCTGGATGCATGAAAGCCACGACAGAGAGCCCTTCAGAAATAGTAAGGGGAGTAATGATTCCCTGAGGGTACAGAAAGAGGCGGGTGGGAGGGGGAGCTGATAGCAATGATGACTATATAATCCCACTCAAGGGGAATGAATAAAATAATTGCAGGTGACCGGATACATTGGATGGTGTTAAGATATGGCAAATAATATATAATAAGGGTTCAGGGGAGGGAGGGTGGGGGAGGGAAGGTATAATGGGGAGGCGGTATCAAACAGTTCAAGAAGGAAGAAAATGTATTGAAATAGATTGGTGGCAGCATTGGTACAATTATGCTTGATTTAATTGAAATATGGATTGTTATAATATCTGTAAGAGCTTCCATTTAAAAAATAAAATGAAATAATAAAATAAAAAACTAGCCACTGAGAAGCACACACAGGGCGGCTGGTTACCATGGTCTCTTTGACCCAGACTGCACACGGTGATATGCACGAACCGAGGATCAGGGAGTAAGCGGTTTCTCCAAGAAAAGCGATCCGGCCTGGTACTGAGCTAATGAAGGTTTGATTGGTGGGAGGCTCTTTGGACCTGCTCCTTGAATTCAGCTGATAGCAACCAGTGGGAAGCGGAAGGACAGCCAGTGGCCAGGGCAGTTCATGAACCCCATCCTCCTTGGGCAGCAGGACCATCACCAGGGTTACCAGGGTGGCTGGGAAGGCTCTGGTTACAGAGCAGGATCAAGAAGTGAGCCCTGAGGGATACACCCCTCTCAGCCTGTGGGCCCAGGCTGCTGAGAACATCTCGTGTTTTTACTGAAAGTAGTCTGAACCCTGGAGCCCAGAATGCAGCGCACAGTGGTCCCTGTATTGGGACCAACCCCCCACTCCCCACCCTCATCTATGACTCATTACCCTGAGGGGCTGTAATGACGAGGCAGCTCCAGCTCCAGCACTGGGGACGAGAGATCACAACTCTGTGTGGGACCCTCACCCGTCCCTCATGGACCTGATCCCCCTTGCTTGGAAGGCTGTTTCGGGTGGCCTCCAGGAACTGAACTAGGGAATTCCCAGTTGGTATGGATCTAGAGGAGCAGGGAGGGGGTTCTTGGCTCTCCTCTCATCTCCCACTTGGGGAACTCTGTTTGAGGTTCCCTGTAACCATTTATGTCTTGTGCTCCATCCCCTTACAATTGTCTGCATTTTTAGCAGTAATCAGTGGGCTTCTCTAATGACTTTTCTTTTTAATCATTTTATTAGGGGGTCATACATCTCTTATCACAATCCATACATATATCTAATGGTTTTTCTTACAGGTAAATTGACCTGGAGGAACTTCGCTGACCCAAGTCCAGTGACAACATAGCAGGTCAGGAGTGGCAGGGGTCAGGCTGGCTGCGCCAGACTCAGGGCCTTCTCCTGACTTTTCTAAGTGTCTGGGGCTTGGGAGCTAGCCGAGGGAATTGGTGAGGTGTCGTGGGAATTGAGGTAGACATCAATGACAATTTTGTCTGGTTTTGTAACCTCCCCCCTCCTTAGTAGTGCAGTGGTTGCAGCAATGTTATACCTTTCGGGGCAGTCAACAGTTGCAGGCAGAGAGGGTGGGCACCAGAGCAGAAACATATTGAGTGCAAGGCTCCTCCCATGTGTGCGTAGGGGGCTGGGGGTGGAGCTGGGGGGGCAGTTTTAGAGGTTGGGACTGTGCTTAGGACCTTAAGCCAAACCCAGCACGTTCCTCCAGAAAGCAGGTGGGAGGGAGCAGGAGCGGACTGAGCAGCGAGGAGGACCAGTGCAGGCGGCAGGCGGCCGCTGCAGGCTGCTCTGGGTCTCTGCTCTGAGGTGTGCCGTGGCAGAGGAGGGGGAAGTAAGGCCTGCACTGGGCCCCCATGTGGTGCAAACTATTGCACACATAACTGCCGATTAAAGGCTGGCAGTTCAAGCCTACTCAAAGGCACCTCCAAAGGTCTGGGGATGTACTTCGGAGATATCAGCCACTGCAAGCCCTACGGAGCCCAGTCCTACTGACTCACATGGGGTTGCCATGAGTTGGAAAGAACCATTTGTGTGTGTGTGTGGGTGGTGGTGGGGGGGTCGTGGTGGTGGTGTGGCATGGGGTGTGTGTGTGCTTGCATTAGGTCTGATTCAGTCAAGTAAGAACATGCTTCCCTTTACATGGGACCTACAGGTTCAAGGACAAGGATCACCAAGGACTCTCCCATGGGGCTGGGGGGGTGGAGAGGGAGGGAGGGATAGAGAGAGAGAGAGAACACTTTGTAAAATGAAAAAGATGTCACTTCTCCTCTGCATGCCTCTTACGCAAGTACCAGCTGCCGGTGTCTGGGTAGAAACAAGCCTACTGTGCGTGTCAGCAGGCAGCTCTGGGCACGAGATGCCCACCTGCACCAGCTCTGCGCTGAGTGACACGGGCATCACTGTGGAGGCAGACTTTCCAGATAACTCATGGGAGATGCTTCTGGAGGTTCTCAGAGCTTAGGGGACCCCAGGACCAGAAGCCAGGAGACACTGTAGACGTGCACTCTCCCAGCTCAGGGCATTCCTGGTCCACTCTGAAACTTGGACCACTTCAAAGGCCAACCCCAGGAAGCACATGCTCTCCCACAGGGAGGAAGCCGCCCAGCTCACACCCCAGTAGAAGTCAGGAAAGTCTCCTTTCAAGGGCCGGGAGAGAGTCCACCTCTCCAAACAGTCCAGCCAATTCTGACTCTTGGCAACCCGGAGTGGGTCAGAGTAGAACTGGGCTCCGCACGGGTTTGTTTCCACGGATGGTTTTCAGGAAGAACTTTAATCGGAGGTGTTTACAGGTGCCGTGAACCTGTAACCCTTCCGTTAGCAGTACATGTGTCCACTGTTTGCTCTGTTAGAGTCTCGCACACCTGCCAGGCTCTGTGCTGACCGATTGGGACGCTGAATCCCCGGACTGTCCACTCGCTGCTGTCGAGTGGATTCTACCTTAGTGACCCTACAGGACAGAGCTGGACACAGGGCTGCCCAGGCTGTTGACCCTTAAGGAAGCAGGCTGCTGTGTCTTCCGCCTGCAGAGGGGCTGTTGGGTTTGAACCACACACAGTGCAGTTAGCAGCAGCAGTGAGTCACAACCCCACCAGGCCTCCTCGGCATCCCGCAGGAAATACTTAATATGAATAATGATCTCCTAGATGGCCACGCTACAGCAGGCAATTAAAATGCGTTTCTGCCTCAGTGGGAAAAGGACAGGGGGATCAAAGTGAGACAGGAAATGTTAATGCCACCACTAGTTAGTGTCTCACAGGTTGTGGCCCGGGCAGCTTGTACTGCCGTCAGAGCTGTCCCCACACGGAGCCAGGCAGGGCGAGGCCACAGCTGGCTTGATCAGCACATTCCAGCCACCCAGAGCTAAGGGGTGGCTTTTCTAAGAAGGTGTTGTGTGAGCCCTGGGTAAACCTCCACGTCAGGGCTGCTGTCTGAGGGACCAGTTTGCAGGCAGGGCAGCTGGGGCCGCAGAGTCTGTGTGAGCGGTTGACTTTGGAGAGGCTGCTCACTGACGCTCACAGGGCCCTTTCCACCAGAGACTGGGCAGTTGTGAAGAGAAGAAGGGCAGGTCACAAGAGGCTGTGACCAGCACCGGGGTCTGGGAGGGGTCATGGTGGTGTGCACTGACACTGCAGCTGGCAGGGACTCAAGTAGCCTGTACCACAGACTGATCGTGGGCTGCTGACTTCATCTTCGTGCCTCAGTTTCTTCATCTGTAAAATGAGGGATGTGATAGGACCTATACTAAGAGGGAGACTAGGGCACCGATGTGTTAACAAATGATGAGAGCTTATACGAGTCAGACCCTAAAGGGCCATGCAAGTGTCTACAGTCTTGCCATGACCACAACCTCTCTGTGAAGCACAGGCTCTTGGGAGGCACACTGCCATTGTCAGAGAGGGCAGGAGGCTTGCTTGTTGGGGCATCTAAGTGGGGTCCCTCCCAGAAGATACATCTTAGGAGCCAAAGGAAGTTTGCTGTTGTTCGGTTGTGACGTATCCCCTGGGCACAACAGAAGCAAACACTGCCCGGGGGGCACCACCCTCACAAAGGCGCCTAGGGTCCCAGCCACTGTGACAGAGCATCTCATGAGGGTCTCCCTCTTTCTGGCTGACACTACTGTATCAAGCATGGTGTCCTTTGCCAGGGACTGTTTGTTTCTGATAACATGTCCACAGTACGAGACCAGATCGCGTCCTCCTCCTTCTTAGGAGCATTCTGGCTGTGCTGCGTCTCAGGCACATTTGCCTGTCTTCTCCAACACCATAATTCAAAGGCATCATTTCTCACTTTCAGGGTTCCTTCTTCACTATCCAACTGTCACGTGCATAGGAGGTGACTAAACATCACTTGGGTCGCCTGCGCCTTAGTCCTCAAAGTGACCTCTGCTGTTTAACCCTTTACAGAGGTCTTATGCAGAAGAAATTTGGATAAGGTTAAAGCTGATTGAGTTTAGAAGCTTCGTCTTAGCCCCAGAATCTGTCTTAAAATCAGCATCATCATAATAATGAAAAAATGTGTAGAGTTTCCAAATAAATAGCAGCTCTCCTGGATATACCAGACATCTGCTCGTGCACTGGTTTCCTCTATGAACTGCAAGGGACCCTGGTAGCTTGCAGAACACAGTACAGGAAGCCCGGCCCTCACTCAGGAGCAGAAACAGAGAACAGAGGCTGGGCCCAGCCAAACGGACACAGGAGTGAGCACGCAGTGCAAAGGTGCTGGGGCTGCCTGGGTCTAGCTCTCCTTGACAGACTTCTGATCGATCTTCATTATTCACAGATTCTAGGTCGGCAAATTTGCATACTCATAAAAATGTACGTGTCCTCTCCCTATCCATGCCTGTGGAGTTTGCACTATCATTGGTAGACACGCAAGGCAGGGACCATTTGACCTACTTGGCTGTGCACCTTTCTCTGCAAGGCTTGAAGGTAATCAAGCGGCCATGTAGCTCAGAAGCAACAAATCCCACATGGAAGAAGCACACCAGCCTGTGTGATCACGAGGTGTCGAAGGGATCAGCGATCAGGCATCATCAGAACAAAAAAATCTTACCATAGTGAATGTTGGGGGGACTGCGGAGTGGAGACCCAAAGCCCATTAGTAGGTCACTGAGATCTCCTTGCAGAGGGATCTCGGAGAGGAGATGAGCCAGTCAGGGTGCGATGTAGCAACGATGAAACATACAACTTTCTTCTAGTTCCTAAATGTTTCCTCCCCGCCCCCACTATCATGATACGAATTCTACCTTGCAAGTCCGGCTAGACCAGAGGATGTACACTGGTACAGATGGGAACTAGAAATACAGGGAGTCCAAGGCGGATGATCCCTACAGGACCAGTGGTGTGAGTGGCGATACTGGGAGGGTAGAGGGAGAGTGGGCTGGGAAGAGGGAGAGTGGGTTGGAAAGAGGGAACCGATTACAGGGAACTAGATGTGACCTTCTCCCTGGGGGATGGACAACAGAAAAGTGGGTGAAGGGAGACGTCGGACAGGGCAAGATATGACAAAATAATAATTTATAAATTATCAAGGGCTCATGAGGGAGGGGTGAGCGGGGAGGGAGAGGAAATATGAGGACCTAAAGCCGGGGGGTTAAGTGGAGAGGAAATATTTTGAGAATGATGAGGGCAATGAATGTACAAATGTGCTTTACACAACTGATATGTGTATGGATTGTGATAAGAGTTGTATGAGCCCCTAATAAAATGATTTAAAAAAAGAAGCATGCTGCCGTCTTGTTTCACTCTTGTCCTGCATGCTTGTGTCCTTGTCATGATCACTCAGTGACTGTGCATCTTTAGGATGTAGCCATTTCAAATGACCTCCGAGCATAGTGGTGACGTGCCACACGGTTCTGACGTACAAGAAAGCTACGGTGTGTCCTGTCGTATAGACAGGCTTGGCTTTGTTCAGGCCTGAGTTACAGTGCTGCTGGCTGTGAGATCCCTGTTAACGAAGAAACAATCTGTATCAGATCGGAGTGGCTAACAGAAACAAACCTAAAACATGGCTACAGGTTGGTCAGTTGACAGAAACGCTGTGACCCGAGGCTCTCGGGAATCTAGTGCTCCATGCTCCCGCTTGGCGATAGCTCAGTATGGTTGGCAGTGTTGTTGATCACCAATCACGAGATTGGATGTGCTTGCCACTTGCACCAACAAGGCTGCCAAGGCCTGAGCAGTCCACTTGTCCAGGGGCAAGTAGCCCTTCTCGACCACGTGTATGCTGCTGCTCATTGGCCTGGTCTTCCTGCACCACCACTGCTGGCACCTTTCTATGAATCCCGGACAAGACCCACACTCAGGTCCTGCCTCACCTCCTCCTGAGATGATGACACCCTGCCTTTAATTCTAGGACGATTTGGGGGACGGGTCCTGGCAGTCATTCCACAGACGGAGGATGGATTCTGATGCAGAGGCTACCAAAGACCGTCTTTGAACTTCAAGCCTGGCATAGGGTCTGCTGCCAGAACAAGCAGTCTTTAGGGACCCCTGAGCGCTGAGCCGCACGCTTATTTTCCGTCCTGCAGTTGTCGATGAGTTACAAAGCGCTTTTCCGCTCTGAAGGACCTGCCCCAGGAGCCCCGGGCAGCATGGCTCCAATTATTACATGGTACTTCAAGGGGAGGAGCGGGCGGGGTTCTTTAGCAGAATTCTCTGCTGAACATTCATCTCTTCTTTAGGTGTCCATCCATATAACAAGGCTGCCTTTAAGAGATAAACCATACAGGCCACACGGTTCATTTTCCGTTCATTTACCACGCCAAAGAAAAAGCACTAAAAAGAAGCAGGTAGAACCAAGTGAAACGAAGCAATTTAATTGACCTCAACCAGACATTGCCAAGTCTGGTTCTCAACCTTCCTCAGGCTGCGACCCTTTAATTCAGTTCCTCATGTGGTGGTGACCCACCCCCCCAACCACAAAATGATTTTTTTTAACCAATTTAAGAATTAAAAAAAAAAATTTTTACTGGGGGCTCATACAACTCTTATCATAAGCCATACATATATCCATTGTGTCAAACACATTTGAACATTTGGTGCCATCATCATTCTCAAAACATTTGCTTTCTACATGAGCCCTTGGTATCAGCTCCTCATTGCCCCCCCTCCCTTCTCACTCCTCCATCCCTCATGAACCCTTGATAACTTATAAATGATTATTATTTTGTTATATCTTGCACTGTCTGATGTCTCCCTTCACCCACTTTTCTGCTGTCCGTCCCGTAGGGAGGGGGTTATAGTAAATCCTTGTAGTTGGTTCCATTATTTTTGTTGCTACTTCATAACTGTCATTTTGCTACTGTTACGAGTCGGGCAACCCCTGTGCAAGCGTCGTTCAACCCCAAAGGGGTCATGACGCACAGGCTGAGAGCTGCTGTTCTAGACAAGAGAACTGCCCCTTGGCTCTCCCTGGGTGGCACTCTGTATGGGAACAAGTCCTTCTCCAGCAGAGAGGCGAGTAGTGTTGAACCGCCCATCTTTTGATTCACCACTGATTGCTTAAACACTATGCCCCAAGGCTCCATAACTGATCTAAGACATCCCAAGTATCCATTGAACATGTAACTGATACAAGAAAACTGTATTTTACTTACAGCTCAATTTCCACTCGCTACATTTCCATGGCCACACTTGGCCTAAGCAGGCATAACAAGTCAACTTGTTCATGGATCCCTCATCTGTGAGGATGGTGCAGGGCGGGCAGTGCAGAGAGCCGCTTGGCCAGTGCTGACTCAAGGGGCACCCCACAACAATCTAAATTAGTACAAGTCTTATCAATGTTTAAAATCTAGCAACGAGTTTGCCCTCTGGTCCTTGCTCACTCCTGGATTTTAACTCCTTAATACCTACTGCCACCCTGCGGCCTCACAGTGATGAACCTACCGGGCAGCATAGAACTGCTGGTGGGTTTCCGAGAGTATACATCTATATGGGAGCCGGCAGTCTTTCTCTTGATGAGCAGCTGGTGAATTTGCACTGTGCCTCTTACGGCAGCAGCCCAGCTTCCCTGCACACCTCTCTCACCTGCAAACATCACCAATCAATGAACAGTGAGAACCCCCTCCCCTCCGTCCTGTGGAAGCCGCTCACCACGAGGGGTTGTGCAAAAACAAAGTCGAACCTCCCTTGAACTGATATGGACTCTTGGCAGCCTCTGACGATGTGGCGTAGAACTAGGCCCTAGGGTTTCCTTGGCTGTCATCTGCATGAACAGGGTCCCTGGTGGCACTGTGGTTAAAGCACTCCGCTGCCACCCCAAAGGTCGGGGTTTAAACCCACAGGAGAAAGATGGGTTTCCATAAAGACTTCCAACCTTGGAAGCCCTGCGGCCATGGCTTGCAATAGACTTGAGGGGAATGGGAAATCTTTATGGAAAGCAGCCTTTATTCTTCAGTGCTGCCCTGGAGTCGGGGCAACCACTTGTGCTACCCAGGGACCACATCATTTTAGGGGTTATAAATGAGATTCTTTGGGTAAAGTCTGTTCCTGGCCTAGGGGAGTAGTCAGTGCAATCCGCTCACAACCCTGTCCCTACTCTACTTCTACTGCCTCCCGCCCTTCCCACACATTGGTCCAGACAGGGCTGAGCAGGTGTTCCTGGATTCTGCCCTGGACCGTCTATGCCTTCCCAGTATGCTTAGGGCATATGCAAGCAAAGCAGTGGGCTCCTGAGCTCCTGAGACCTCCAACATGCAAGATGGTCCCCAGAAAGCAAATGCATGCATAGAGGGGCTGGGAATGGGCCAGCAGAAACAATAGCCAAACCACCTAACCCTCCCTGGAGCCGCTCCTTGGACCAAATCAACTGAATGATGTTTCCGGCACAGGCCATGTCCCCTACTGCCCCCAATACTAATGGACACCACACTTCCCTGACCAGAGAGAGCAGGGCCACCCACAGACTCTCAGGAAGAGCCCCCTTCTCTGATTCTGCTGATGGAGAAACGGAGGCACATAAAACATGTCATGTCATTGGCTCTGAGTGGTGCCAAAACCTTGCTTCCTAGAATAAAACTATATAAAAAGAGGGAAAAACACTCCAAAGGCTTCCTGGACATCAAAAAGACTTACTGCAAAACCATATTTTGATGAGCTAAGTGTGTGAATTGAAAGCAGATGGAATCAGCTTCCTTAAAAATAAACAGGGTTTAAAATCCAGGAGGAACTCCCACACAGTGTGTGCTTTAGGGCTGCAGACACCAGGTCGCCCTTCCTTAAGCTTAGGAGCAGTCTCATCCATGTACCTATATACTCGAGTATAAGCCGAGTTTTTCAGCACAGTTTTAATGCCGTTTTGGTGGTAGAATTAGGTGCCTCAGCTGATACTCGGGTTGGCTTATACTCGAGTATATATGGTACCTCTCCTCCTTCACCGTGCTTTGGGGTAAAGGCCCTACTCTGGGCATCCAGTTCTGCCCCAAGAAAGGAGTATTCAGGGGGAGAGGTCTACTTGCTCAGTGGGAGGGCTTTGGGTCCTGCAATGCCCAGAGTGGAGTACAAAGCCCAGGCAGCCTCTCAGGACTCTAGGGGTCCTATCTCAATGTACCCCTTTACTCTAGGATCAGACTGGAGCCCTTGCAGACCCCAGAGAGCCCATTCCAGCTGTTTCACACTTCTATGCCCACTACTAACCCCCCACCGCCAGGAAAGCCAGCCAGGACTGCACTCCACGTCCTTCTTTGTCACTTCAACACACGGAAGAGCCAGTGCAGATACAACCTCCTCCACGAAGCCCTCAGCCCTTCCCTCTAAGCCAGGCAAAGGATGCCCCCTCAGAACGGTTTCCTCCAAGGGGAGGCAGTACCTGGCCGAGAGAAGGCGATAAAAATGCCTAGCAAGTGGAGAAATGAACCTTTTCACCCCTGGAAAACAAACCCCGAGAATAACAAAATAGTTGGTAGCAACTAAGGGTTGTACACATTAACTAAAAATAAACACTGATAACAAACAATTGCTGCCCGGATGGTCCTACATGCACCAGTGCAGCGCTGGGCTGGGTAGGCTTCACAGGACCAGCCTGCCAGGCCTCTCTTCTGAGGGCTCAAACAGGGCCACGCTTGCAGGTCTCAGCTGTCCACCGGCTCAACTACCCAGGCATCTTACAGCTAACCGAGGCCTGGGAAAGACACGTCAGCCACCCAGGGTGCCCCCGCAGCAGTCTGAGAACAGAGTGGATCCTGCAGCAAACCCGTGGGGCGTGCTAAGGTGGCTGCTTTATTTGCTCCTTCGTTTAGTCTCACAAGGCAGCGCTGTCAGGGCCAGTCCTCTGGCTCGCTGGCTGCCATCAAGCCCACAGGACAGGGTAGAACTGCCCCTGTGGGGACTGGCGCTCGTGGTGGGAGTAGAAACCCTCACCTTTCTCCTGGTCTTGCAGGAAGCAGCCCAACCCAATGCTTCACGGAATTCCAGACGTTTTTACAGGAGAACCAGGGCAGTGAGAAGACACAATGGGAGCTAGAGTGGAGCCCCAGGCTCCTGCCCTTGCCCGACTCACCCAGGTTCGTCTGGGTGCCCAGCGCCCCCATCAAGGCATCCTGGGCTGTAATACGTGTGGGAACGACTGGGGTGGGCTTGGGGCCCAGGCCCCTGGGAGAGAGGAGTCAGCTGACAAACTCCAGCTCACAGGGGGCGGGACTTGGTATTTCCAGTTTGGCAGTGGCCTTCCCCAAAGAGATGGAAACCTCCCCAAACAGAAAGGGTGTTCCCTGCAGCTGCTCATGTATGTAGTAAAGTCAGAAGCAAAAGTCTGGGAGAGACCCGAGGGAGGGGAGTTATCTGCTCTGCGCAGCTGTGCTCCTGGTGCTGGCTAATAAGCCCATGGATCATCCTGCCTGGCTCAGAAAGCGCTCTGCCTGGTGTTAAAAATGGGTCTCTTCCTGCCTGCGGCTCTGCGGTCCTGCAGCCTGGGGCTGTGCTCCTCGTTAGCATGCCGCTGGTGTAATGATGGTGGTGAGGGTGGCCAGGGGCCCACCACAACACCCCCAGAGCGATTGCAGTTCAGAAGAAAGCGCCCACCTGGCTCTGCCCTGATTAATGGTGGGCCCCTCTAATAGCCCTGCTTAACACAGGAGTTTACAGAGATTAAGTAATTGCCTTAAACAAAATGTGTATTATCTTTTAAGGCCCCACTGACAAATGAAGGGGTGCTGGGATGTGGGGTGATGAATGGTCCGGGACTATCACTGCCACCCCTCCCCCATTTGCATAAATTTAGAATGTGGTCTCTCATGAGAACAAGAAAGCCCCCTGCAGACCCTGCTGCGGGAGGGGAGGATCCAGAGCCCTGCAGCCCTCCCGTCTCAAGCCCACCGGCACTGGAAGATCCAAATTCCTCTCCAGCATCACAAGCCCCTGGGCTGCACAGAGGCCCCATACAGGTGCAGACAGGTGCCCTGTGGGGCTCAGGCTGGACAGGCACACGGGAAGGAAAAGAGCGGCACCCGGAAACTACTGACCCCACAAGTGCCCGAGAGTCCTCAGAGGGAAGTGGGGTGGGGAGGTGTACAGCCAGGCTGTCACCAAAGTTATGATCTTTTTCATAAGACTCTGTTGCCCCCAGAGG
Organism: Echinops telfairi; assembly: GCF_000313985.2. NCBI lineage: Eukaryota > Metazoa > Chordata > Mammalia > Afrosoricida > Tenrecidae > Echinops > Echinops telfairi. The sequence goes on from NW_022103912.1 coordinate 936,835, forward strand.
TTGGTGAACCAGGATGAGCTTGGATCGGATCTCCTGGGGCTGTGAACTACACCTCTCCTCCAGGGCCCTAGAGCACTTCATGGTCCTCCCTCCAGGTCACCCTTTGCAAGAGGCAGCTCCTAGACGGAGCCCTGTGCAGTGGGGGTGACAAGGGCAGGAGGGACCAGAGGCAGGGATTGCTGGAAGTGCACCCCAAGGGGTCACTTGAAGGGGGAGGGACACCCAGTAGGGCCACATCTGGGAAGAGGCCACCAGGTGGGCCCTTTCTTCGGCCAGGCAGCTCCAGTAATCCCTATAAGGGGCCAAGCAAGAAGGGGACCTGGGGCAGGGCACCTGGAAGGAGTTCTTGGATGTAGAAGGTGGTGGCATCTCCCCATCACAAGCCAGATCAGAGGACAAGGGTCTTGATTCCCAGGTAGAAAGCAACTGTGATCACTGCCATCCTTGGCCTCCCAGGGGACCCAGGGGCAGGAGGACCCTCCTTCTCAGGCTCTCTGATCCATCTTCAGCATGTGTGTGGGCAATACCTCATCCCACCTCCCTACTGGGTCCCAGATAATCTGCCTGCCAGCCTCAACATGCTCTGTGAGCAGCCTGCTCACCATTGTGAGCTGAGCTGGGTTCTTCCCGGTGCTTTGGGCAAAAGGAGATCCCTACCCACACCACCCACCCAGAAACTGCCTCTAGGGTGGAGCAACAGAGCCAGGCCTGGGAGCTGTTCACGTAACCCTTGCTTCCCTGAAACCATGGCTTCGGGCAGGTGCCATGTGTGACCCACCAGTGTGGTGGAGTTGGGCCAGGGTCTTCTCTACTGGAAGTGGGGGATCCTGCTTCTCCCCATCGTAGGTGGACCACAGGACCCTCCACCTCACAGTTCTGGAATGTCCCGTCTCAACCCAGCACCCTTTGGAGGAAGATCCCCAACCCTCCGCATGAGCGGGTCCTCTGAAAGTAAGAGCCCTGACCCACGGGAAGCTCTAGAACAGCGTTCTCAACCTGTGGGTTGTGACCTCTTAGGGGCTGAACGACCCTTTCACAGGGGCTGCCCGATTCATCACAGTAGCAGAATCACATTATGAAGTAGCAACGAAAATAATTTTATGGTCAGGGGGTGGGGGTCACCATAACATGAGGAACTGTATTAAAGGGTCACAGCATTAGGAAGGTTGAGGATCACTGCTCTAGAAGAATGTTGCTGCTGACCAGAGGAAGGGAGAGTGGCCTTCTACGGTGTCCACCCTATTGCACTCCGTGAAGCATTGGTAGACCCATGGGTTGCCATTCTGAGCTCCAGCTCAGGCCTGGGCACACCTGCTCCCATGCCAAGCCCCATTTAGGCAGAGCCAAAGTAGAGACCACGTGGATATACCAGTGGACCAAGATTGGAAGATGCCATCATAGGGTACTGGCTCCTCTGATGCGAATTCCACTGCAGACCACCCCTGCTCACCCCATGGTGCCCAAGCATGGCTGTGATGGCCTGTCTCGGACAGGACAACCTGGCTGAGGGCTCTTCCTCACCAGGAGTCTTGAAGGTGCGGGGAACATAAGATCAAGATGTAACTCGTCTTCCGCCGCGGCAGCCATGGCAGAGTACCAGCCACGGCTGGGCGCTACCCTATGGCCGTGGGCCTCGGCAAGGGCCACAAGGTGACCAAGACCGTGAGCAAGCTGAGGCCCAGCCACCACCGCCACCATGGGTGCCTCACCAAGCGCACCAAGCTCGTGTGGGACAGGATCCTGTGGGGGTGTGGCTTCGCACCCTCCGAGCGAAGGCGGCCATGGAGCTGCTCAAGGTCCCCAAGCACAAGTGGGCACTTAAGTTCATCAAGAAGTTGGTGGGGACACACATACGGGCCAAGAGGAAGAGAGAGGAGCTGGGCAACGCTGGCCGCCATGAGGAAGGCCGCTGCCAAGGACGGAGTGCCGTGCCTGCACCCCAGCCCCAATCATAATAAAGCCTTTCCAGAAAAAAAAAAGACAGAACTCGTGGGAGCAACAGCCACATATGCATAGGCATATCCTTGCTGCCCCGTGCCCAGCAGTCTGGGGGTAAAAGCTCAATGAGTATTTTTTGAATGAATGTCAATAACAAAAAATTGTCTCGAGAGCTTATGAGAGATGCAATGCTGACAGCCTGACATTCATCTGTTTGCTTTTTAAATCAAAGTTGTCGAAGTCCGTGGTCTCCATAGACACAGAGCCAGTGAGATATCAAAAGCAACCCAACCAGTTGTCATTGGGTCACCTCCAAGACCCGGTGACCACAGGTGTCCGAGTAGTATAGTTGAGCTCCATAAGGTTAAGCCTGTGATCTTGTGGAAGCAGAGCACCAGGCATTACCATATATACATGGGGGGGGACCCCCAAAACTGGGACTTTTAAAAATACAAAGCCAAATATTTAAATTTTTCTTATGAAACAACCTTATCACCTTCAAAGTACTCAGCATTACACTTAAAACACCTGTCAAATCCGCGATTCCATTCTTGGAAACATTTTTCAAACTCATGTGTTTGGATGGCTGACAGCACCTCCATCATTTTTATTGCTTCACCTCTTTCATGTTGCCAAATCGCTGTCCTTTCATGTCCCTTTTCATTCGCAGAAGCAAAAAGAAGTTGCATGGAATGAGGTCAGGTGAGCAAACTGAGTAAGGCAAGAGAGGCATGCTGTTTTTTTTGTTTTTTTTTGCCAAAATCTGGCCCACTGAGATGGCTGCGTGAGCAGGTGCATTGTTGTGGTGACAAAACCAGTCCCATCTGCCACAACCAGGCCTTTGTGTCGTAACAGTTACACTATCTTTTCAGAACCTCTAAATAGAAAGTTTGATTAATAGTCTGACCTGGTGGAACAAACTCCAAATGCACCATCCCCCTCATATCAGTGGAGCTTTTTTCCATTTTCTTTTTTGGGGGGAGGTACCCCGTGGGGTGTGTGTGTGTGTGTGTGTGTGTGTGTGTGTGTGTAGAGAGAGAGAGAATAGATGATAGATATTTCAAGGAACTGGCAAGAAAAAGAGTGCAAAACTGCTGACTTAGTCTGGAGGAAGTTCACACACTAGGGCAGTGGTTCTCAACCTTCCTAATGCCGTGACCCTTTAATACAGTTCCTCATGTTGTGGTGACCCCCCCAACCATACAATTATTTCCGTTGCTACTTCATCGCTGTCATTTTGCTACTGTGATGAATTGGGCGACATCCGTGAAAGGGTCGTTTGACCCCAGGTTGAGAAATGCTACACTAAGAAAACTCCCTTTTCAGTGGCTTGATTGATTTAATTACATCATCACCAAACCAAACTACTGAGATCCATTGGCCTGGTACACAGTGTGAGGGCGGAGCCGATACCTGCCCCCCTCCATCAGGGATCAGACCCGCTCCTCCGCCCTATCCTGACACCGGCCATTCCTCCCAGGGCACTCTACTTCTATGCTGGAATAGAATTCCCTGTAACGGCCACGCAGAACTCACGGACAATTTCGACCATTATGAGGGTTCATCAGGGAAGTTAACCGGTTGCCACAAGTCAGATCAGTCACTGGTCCACGGCCACATCTCTTCTCAGCCTCTCGGGTGATGGGAACCCTTCTTCAACCTGAGCTGCACAGCAAGCAGAGGTCAGCCTGGGCCTCTGGTACCCTCCGCTCCCAAGTGGAGTGAAAACTCCTCCCAGTGCCGGGTGCCCCGGAAAAAGCTCTGGTTGACGCAACCTCTCTGGGTCCTGGCTCCATCACAGGTGGTTGGAGACGCTGTGCGCACACACTCTCAGGACCTCACTCCTGACTTGCTGCCTACACCCTCACCTTTCAGGCAAGCAGCCCTTCCACCCCCTGCGTAGGCAACTGGCAGAAGGCCCCTGAGGGACAAGGGTACTAGGCACTCTCCTGCCAGCAGCTGCCTGCCCTTGGCCTCCTCCTCCCCTCCCCCATTCGCAAGAACTCAAGCCCCTTGACAGCCTTCACGGTGGCCCCTGGGGAGTCCTAGATGACCTGCTAATAATAGTGGCAGGCACATTTACTAAAGCCTTTGACATGGGGGGTATTTTACGAGCTAAGTGCCCTGTGTCAGTATCTGTGGGCAAGTTTCATTGCTCACATTTCAGCCCTGCAAAAACCTGTTTCCATCACTGTCTGGGGGAGCGATAAACTTTAATGGCTGTGGGAAAGCCTGCAATCCAGATACTTTCCGCCCTTCCACTCCTGTCACAGGCCTCCTTCCACTCCACGGCCAACGGTGGGAAACTAGGGAGGGTGGGGTGAGGGGGTGGGGGTGGGTGCTGCTGTCTGTGCTTAGCAGGCCTCTGGGGCGCTGACATGCTGGAGAATTACTGGCTAAGACATCGCCCTCCACAAACGGCCACTGTCTGCTTCCAAAGAAGCGAATGTTTTACTGCAGGCCACTCCTGGCTGGACACCAGTAAGAACAGCTTGTGTTTGTACTCGCTGTGCAAACTTCATTTCTAAATCATATTTTCATCTCTGCCCTCACTTAACCCTCACAACAGTCACACCAGAGGGGGGGATGCTAGACACCATCTCCCTGTTCAGCAAGGAGACAGAGTCCTGTAAGGTGAACAGCCCAGGCAGGAATGAAAGGGAATGGGGCGCCCTGGAGCTTCACGCTGCGGCCCTGCTGAGAGCAGGCTCAAACACTGCCCTCAGTTCAGAGGACAGCACCCACACGGGCAGCATCACCACCCGTTGTGGTGTGGAGCCGGCTTAGACTCCTGGAGACCCCAGGGTGTGCCGAGCACCACTGTGCTGTGTCTGAGGTTTGGGGTGTAGATCTCCAAGCCTTTCTTCTGAGGCACCTCGGGTGGATTTGAACCTCAGAGTGGAACCTCTTCTGGGTAGCATCTGTGAAACTTGTCACCGCATACTCAGCATGGCTTTCCGAACTCCAGGCGGGCAGGGTAATGGCACAGGCTGGCACAGCCTGCATCCAGGGTGCGGATGATGGATTACAAGACTAAGTGCACTGGGTGAGGCAGGTAATCTGTCTTTCCCATGTTTACCACCGAGGGGAATCTGGAGCCCTGGTGGCCTAGAGGGCTATGCACTGAGCTGCTAACCACAAAGTCAGAGGTTTGAAGCCACCAGCTGCTCCATGGGGAAAAGATGAGGCTGTCTAGTCCCATAACAATGTAAAGTCTCAGAAACCCACAGGGGCAGTTCTACCCTGTCCTAGAGGGTCATTATGACTTGGATTGAATCGAGCTGGCAGGTTTTTGAGGGAAATCAGACTTGGCAGTTATCATGCAAGGAATAAGAGAATACTTTTTAAAGGTCCTCAGAAGTAGACCCCTTAAAAGTGTGAAATGTGCTAGGATGTTTGTGTCTGTTACAAGGATCTGAAAAACGCATCTCCCACCAAGACAGCAACTTGTTAAACAAACACACACAAATGAGACCCGGCTGCATGTTGCTCCCCTTCGTCTGTTGTGTAAGTGTTTGCCCCTGAGGAAAACGGTGTCCTTGTCGGGCCCAGAGGCCAGCCAGCTGAGCAACCTCCAGTCCAGGCCTCAGGGCTGGGGGGAAGGAGTCACGGAGTGGGTGGCACGACTTACTCTTGCCCTTCTCACTACCGGAACCATTGCTTTCTCCTGTGGCCGAGTGCCATGTGCTCACAGTTGCTTGCATTCTGGCTCTGGGGTCAGAAACCTGAGGCCGCAGGCTGCATGCGCTCTCTGCGACAAGGCGCACGACCTGCCACGCCAAGTGGGAGGCCTGTCAGTGGGTGAGTTTCTTTGCTTTCGGAGCCTCAGTTTCCTCAGTTGAAACCTGGGTGGTGGGGAAGTAAGACTGAGATCCGGGGAGTAAACTGTCAGTCGACAGTAGATGCCATGTACAGGTTCACTCCTTCCGCAGAAGCTCTACCGCTGGGCGGCAAAAACGGCCAACTGGCCCTGGGAAGAGCCAGTGTGGAAAAGCGTGGCCTCCGTTCATCTGCAGTCATTGTTTCTAACACTCCAATCTTAAAGGCTTGGTATTTATTTTGACATGTGTTTTTCACTGTAAATAAAATGCATTTTTACAGAGATCCTTAACTTTCTCTATAAACACAGCAAACTTCTGGGGCAAATCTAATCCAAGCTCACAGGGCTGGAATGGCTTTCCTGATGACGATCATTTTGTTTTTAAAGTGATCCACCATGCTGCCTCGGATTTGAGGGGAGGGAGTGGTGGTATACAGCTATTATGGGATGGCATCCACGCCACACAACAGCACTAAAACCAAGATCACACCGGGGTCATCAAAGCTTGTAAGTGGCCAGCCAAGATTCACCCATTCGTCTTTACTCGTCGGCAGCAAAAGAAAAAGGAAGCCAAAGACGCAAAGGAGAAACTAGTCCACAGGACAAGGGGTGTGTGAGCCACAGCATCATCTCCCTGAGAACGGAAGAACTCGCCCTGTCTGGCTACCATTCCTGACTGCTCTAATCAGGGCCCCAAAGAAGAACCCAGAGAGAATGAAAGAAAAATATGCAACAGACGGTTAGGTAGTTTAGTTTAGGGGCTGGAGCATCCATTACGCATGCCCAGAGGTCCGAGCTACAGGTCCATGAAGGAGTGGCACACTGCGCATGCTCAGAGGTTCAGGTTTCCAGCCAGGAAGGGGTGGTACACCTAGGTGGGCGCTGCACCTGAATTGGCCTACCTAGGCCAGGTAAATTCAATTCAGCCAGTGGGGTCGACCAGGGTCATCCACCACGCCTCCCGTGGAATAATTGAAAAGGCAGGAGCCTAGCCGATCGCAAGACTTTCCGAGCAGCTTCTGGGGAGGCTGCATGGGGTGAGGGGCCCTGCGGGTGCCTGTGTAAACCTGAAACTTCTTCTAAGTCTCCAAAAACTCATTTGGATCACAAACTGGGCTTCGGTGTGAAGTCTTTCTTGGGCGGAGCCAAGGACCGAGGTCTATGTCTACCCTGAGAGCTCTATCTAACAAGACCACAAATTCCCAGAAACAATAAAAACCAGAAGCTACTCGACCAGTCGAGACTGGAGGACTCCCTGAGGCTACTGCCCTGGTATTTTTAAAACCTTTAACCCAAACCAACTCAGGGTCACCTTGTGACTAATAACACATTAGCTTAAAAATAAATGAGTATCACCCATGAATACTGAGCTCCTTATAAAATCACCTATAGAAGACGAAATGGTCAACAGTTACCTTAAAACGAAGATGAGAATGTAGGGGGCAGGGGCGCTAGCGTAATGGCCATGGAACAAGCAAGGGGGGAAAATGAGGTTGTTAGTGCTTTGCGAAGACTGTAATCAATGTCTCTGTGCAACTTATGTAGAAATTGTCGGATGAGAACCCAAACTAAACCGTTGTGGGTGTAAACCTTCACCCCCACAAAAAAAATGCACATTAAAATGTTCTGATGAAAGAAAAGAGGACAAGATTGCAGGTGAACAGGGTCCTCTTTGGGAATAGAATACTGCATGTATTCCTCTGGATGGTGGAAGTTGCAATTACCAGACTTGGGTGAGAAAAGTTTTGTGATGTTTTAGAGACTCTACGAGATGACCAAGTTTTGCATAGGATCAGAGATATTATCAGTCCAACTTGAGATCTCATCATTAGAGCCCCTCTCACTGCACATCGTGATGACCGCACACGGCTGGCATGCTGCCCTGGACGCAGGCAGTGCGGTACAGGATGCACAGGGCGAGGGAATGAGGGTACAGAATGGGTGCCCAGTCCTGCGTCGTCCAGTGACAGGTCAAGAGTGGGACCATTGTGATCCACAGGGTTTGTTGTTTTAAAAACCATTTTATTGAGGGGCTCGTACAACTCTTATCACAATCCATCCATCCATCGTGTCAAGCATATTTGTACATTTGTTGCCCTCATCATTCTCAAAACATTTGCTTTCTTGTTGAGCTCTTCCCTCGTCAATCCTTTATAAATTTATAAATTATTATTAGTTTCTCATGTCTTACACCAGCTCCCTTCACCCACTTTTCTGTTGTCTGTTCCCCAGGGAGGGGGTTACATGTAATTGGTTCCCTCTTTCTACCCTAGCTTCCTTCTACCCTCCCAGTATCTCCACTCTCACCACTAGTCCTGAGGGGTTCTTCTGTCCTGGATTCCCTGTGTTTCCAGTTCCAATCCGTACCAGTGTACATCCTCTGAGGAAGTTGTATGCTTCATAGTTTCTATATTGCACCCTGACTGGCTCGTCACCTCCCCGCGACCCTTCTGTAAGGGGATGTCCAGTTGCCTACAAATGGACTTTGGGTCCCCATTCCGCACTCCCCCTCATTCACAATGATATGATTTTTTTGTTCTTTGACACCTGATACCTGATCCCATCGACACCTTGTGGTCATACAGGCTGGTGCC